>NC_091821.1:44433870-44745689 GCF_038994185.2 Dermacentor albipictus
CTGTTTTCAGCATTTGTTTCTATCTAATCTAAAGATATTTAATATATAATGCTCAATTTTGTGATAATATCCTGCTGGTTGCAAAACTTCGCCTGTAAAGCACACTTAGGCACTAAATATCTAAACTTTGGGAAAGCCAGCCTCTCGGTAGCAAGGGGCATGGGTTTGCCGACAGCGAGGGTGCACTTCTTGCAGTGAACTGCCTATATCTAGGATCAAGCATTATATGGCATCCACATGGAAAAACTCTCCCCTCTAAAGTAAGAATGAAAGAGCCAACAACAAAAACACGCGTATCGCCGCGTGCATTGGAGCCCAGTTTAAAAGCCACACATGTCAAAAACTGCACTCCGTCGCTTCTGTGGCTCTCTGAATGTATGTCATAGTACGCACCTGATAAGGCGACCAAGGGTAATTATTGGTTCTGTTTCCCGTCACCATTGCCATAGGAAGGCCACGCGTGATCCGTACGGCTGAAGAGTGACATCAAGTACGGCCTCGGAGATTACGTGCCAGATGGTAATCCTCGAGGCCTTGCCTTAGTCACAGAACTGTGCGTCAGATGTAATTGCAAGTGCTGATCTTGGAGGCTTCACTTAAGGGGGGATATGGGGATCAAAACTAACTTTTTTATTTACCAGCCGATCTTGATGAAATTTTGCACAGGGGTTAATAATACTACATAAACAAAACTGTGAAAATATGGTGAAAATATGGCTGCAATATCTGAAGTACTTTAGTGTTTACAAAATTTTTCTGCTTTCATTTTTGCAAAATGCCTGCACACCTGTATATTGATGCTAGGAGTTCAAGCAAACATTGATAACACTCCTATATGTATTCTCCACACAGTGACATTCCTGTAATTTTTTTAGCCTAACAGAATTTTTTTATATTTTCATTCTTTGGCATCTACTTCAGTTGCATGAAAATCTCGACTGTGAAAACAAAAGATAACAAATTATCGAAGCAAGTATTTTGAAAACAAAACATGTCACTGTGTGCAGTGGTGCACTATGAGTGTAACAAAACAAACGGTGTAAAAATATTCATAACGGTGGCTGAGATATTGGCTTTGCAAGTTGACCTTGGTGGCAGAAAAAAGTTTTGAGAAAAAGGCGTTTGAAGTTCTGGGCCATATTTATTCGACTAGAAACCACCGGCCTTGTAGGTGCAGGTGTCAGGTTGATCTCTTGGCTTCTTGGATCTTTTATGCTTGCTTTCATGTGCTTTTTGTGCCCTCTTCTTGCACAAGGCATCTTTCTTAGCCGCTCGACTCGCTTGAGTCCGTCGCCACCGAGCATGCCACTCCAGCCGTCAACCCCATCTTCCGTTCGTTTGCCGGCACAGAACCAAGTGACGCGCGGACAGTGGCGGCGGTCATATTCAACACCTCCGACAAGATTACTTGTGACTAAAGATGCGACTGTATGGTGCGACCGTTGCTGATGCACGGTTCGTCTTCACGGCCGGCAGACGCACGCGCTTGGACCGCACTTTCGTCGTTCATCTCGGTGACGGCGGTGGCACAATCGGGGTACGTCGCGGAGCATTTGCGGGGCGTTGCAGGCCCGGAAGCATCGCAAAAGGCCGTTATTAGTTCGGTATAATCACCACTGGAACTCAAGTATGCAACAGTCTGCGAACTGCCCGGCAATGCGTCGATAGTCTAAGCTCGCGCGCAGACGCATCTCTGCTAGGACTACTTATCCTTCGGAAGTTCGGCGGCTTGCGCTTGCGGCTGCCGAAGCGGTGCTTGGTCGCGTATTTCGTCGTCCACGTCCGCCCAGTGATGCTCGAAACCACAAAATGAAAATAGAAAACTCAAATCCGAATAAAGCGATGAAGCGGCGGCGCACCTCGAATATCCAACACGTATACAAAGGGGCAGCAGCCAGCGCGCGAAGAAACGGGAGAAGCAGACGCCGCAGCAGCTCGCCTCCGGAACCGGCCAATGGGGCGGCTCATACAACGCACGTGACGGAGCAAGCCAATTGGCGGCCGCGACAAGCAGCTCCGCGACCTTCAGACTTTTTGTTTTTTTATGCTTGCTCTTCTCTCTATCAGGAAATGAAAGAGAGGCGTCAAAAGGCGAAGAGGCGCGCTTTTCAACGGTACCAGCATGGCCGCGCCGCGCACTGCCGTTCCGGAGCTAGGGACGCTTGAAAACAGCGACTTTTCCACCGATTTTCACGAAATTTTCGCTGTATTGCCTTATGTATATATTTATTTATGGTACTTAGCAGTCGTTTTCAGCGGAAATACTTGGAAAACTTATAGAAAAGGGGTCAAAGATTCAATATCTGCAACTTTCTAAAAAGTGATTTTTGGGTCGTTTTTCAAGATTTGATCCCCGCGTCCCCCCTTAAATTGTGAGGTCGTATCAACGTCGCGATCATCCCATCCATTTCGGCACCACAGTGCATGGCCTGCTCATTTGTTGAATTTGCCTTTCGGACAGCATTGCGCTGTCCATGGCCCAGAGACGTGGAATTGTTCATGGTGCTTGGGATGGCGATCGCAGCATGGATGCCACACGTTGGGCCGTGATTGAGTGATCATCCGGGAATATGCATCCCTTGCTTTAAGAATGCTGGTTATGTGCCACCTGACAGACATCGCGTACGGATTCGCCACCTGTCGTAGATTTGCGCAAGGGGTCCGTAATCTCTATCAATTGCTTTTGGGTATATGAAATGCGATGATGTTCGCACTCTGGACCGGACGCGTCGGCGCCTACGGCGACAGCATGTGCTGGAGAAATGCTGCTGCATGCATAGAGCGTTGTTACTCTGTGTCCTGTGTCGAGTTGTGCGAAATCTCACAAAAGTGATAGTATCTCCGAATACTGCTTTATGGCAGTGCTGCCACAGCTGATAGACGCATGCAGCACACTTTGTACTGTCTGCAATGCAGTTCTATATCCTCGACCAAGCTTGCCAAAGTAGACTAATGAAATTTTAACAATAAAGTGTCGCTCTGCGACGCATTACCTATCTGTGCTGTCTCATTTTGCAACAGTGAAATTCTCGCAAAAGTGAATTTTTTTCCCATTCTTTGCTCATTTCACTTTTGTGATGTTCAACTGTGTTTTTCGTGCGTGCAGTCTTTAAAAAATGTTGCTTTGGTTATAGTGCGTATATTCATGACTCTCACTGCTTCAGTTACAGTTTACAGTTAAATCGGCTTATATGCTTTGAGCTGCAAAGGAAGCATATGGTGGTGCATCGCAAATTACAATAAAGCTCATTAATTGCAAGACAACACTGAAGTTTTTTTTTTTTGTGGAGTTAAAAAGTATCTTTCTTTTTTGCAGTGCTAAGCTGGTGTTCAGTGATGAAGATGATGCTGGGGGCAGCAGTAGGGGTGGAGCTTCCAAAGGGTCTGACGTTATGCCAGTGTCTGAAAGTGGCAAGCCTGTGGCCATGAAGGGTTCTGACAAAGGCGAGTGTAGGCCTCCGGGACCAGCTGGACCGAAGCTTCCCCCAAGCCGCAGTCGGGAGCCTGGCTGGGATGCGTCGTCTGGGCAACAGCCAGGCCAGCAGCGGGCTGGCCGAGAGCCACCTCCTACACAGGCCTCTGCTTACATGGACAGGGAGGAACGTGGGCGGAAGGCGTGGGGTGCCCCAGGGAGTGCCGAGCTGCAGCCTCAGCCTTCACCGCTGTTGCAGCAGTCCCAGCAGGCCCCACCTGCACAGGCAGCCCCTGTGCGCCAGTGGCCGCAATCCCCGCCGGGGCCACCACCCCCCGCAGCTGCAGCACCCCGTGCTGCAACTGGTGCAACCCCAACCTTGGACTATCTAGCCAGGGGCACCCCTCCCACTGCTGCAACACCACCTGCCATGGCGGCTGCTAACTTCCCCACAGGACGTGTAGGCCCTCCTATGCCCCCCCAGGTAAGCTAAAGTAAAATTGTTGCGTCTTAAGGGGGGACGCGGGGATCAGATCGCGAAAATCCCAAAAAAGATCGATTTTTGGCAACGACGCGTTTCGGTATCTGCAATGCCTAATCTACATTGTATCAAAATGGTTTGACTGAAAACGCGCTAAAAGTGGCCGAAAAAAATTAATTTATCGGTGCGTAGGGCGAGAAAACGGCTTAAGGGGGGACACCCCACTTACATTTTCATTTTTTATTTGTGGCCACAATTTGATAAAACTTCCATCACTTGTGTATTTTGACATGCTGATTTCAAATATTTAATTGGTTTTCCCATGCAACAAGTACTTTTCAAAATATAAGCAATTCATGTTTTTTTGTATGGACTAATTTGGAGGCAAGTTCTCTCTACAATGCTGGCTGTTAATGAAGGAGGCTGGCACATCAAAATGATGTTGAATGATCAGAGGTTGCAGTGCTACAAGAATGAATGTTCTAAACTGATTTATGCCGAAGTTACAGCATGTCAAACTTTTGTATGCAGAAAGCATTAGTGAAACCCTGGAGAAATTATTACTTTTTAAAAATTTCTGTAATGACATTCGTTCATATTTTAGGCCTACTGCACTCCCTATTTGTCCACCTTTCTGACGAAAAAAGAATTATTGCAATAAGATGAATAGAACCAGAGATATCGTCACTCCAAAACTACACTACCATCAAAAATGTCGTTTTGAGAAAACGAGAAAAAACGTTTCAGGACATGTTCATGGTGATTACGGCAAATGCTTGAATACTAAATTGATCAAGGATGATACGGGGGTCCAACCAGGCAAGAATGAAACTTTCGCTTCTTTAAGGGGGGACACTGTAATTCAACTAATGTTCATGTTTTCCATCAATATTCATGAAACTTTCCATTCTTGTTAAAACTTTTGTGCTGATTTCAAATATGTAAATATTTTTCCAATAGGCCATTTAGTTCTGAAGATAAATGAAATTCTTTGTTCATAATTTGCAGAAACAATAGCGGAAAAAATGCGCTAAGAAATTCGTATTGGCACATGCCTGGTTACTAGAAAACATAAGAAACATAATGGTAGGAATACTATTTCGATATATCAAATATTAGTAATTTTATAGCAATTCAATCTTTACTGTTCGAATTGTGGCTACCCTACTGTCTGATCTAAAGCAGAATTGAAAATTTTTAAAGCATAAATTCCATAATCTGACCCTACATTGTGTACAAGTGAAAAGTCGGTGTTTTGAGAAAACGAGAAAAAAGGAATACATTCACTTTTAATCAAAAGTACAGAAATTATTTTGCAGTGAAAGTGGCTAAAAGCCACCAGGAATGTAGTCGCTCTGACCACGGCCACCCAAATGCGGCAAAAACATCGTTTAGCGCCGTTCGCCGATTCCCGGTGGCTTGCATCGCGCGCGCGGCAAGGTTGTCGTTCACGCGGGTCGAGCTCCATGCCGACGCGATATCGCCGCAACACGCGCACGTGATAACGATCTTTATGGCGAGGCCAGATTACCGTTCGCTTTCGCCTACTGCGACGCTGCCGCCGCACACCTTGCACTTGACGACATCAGCCCGTTCACGGAGTCTGAGGAAAGCGAAGCCTGCCTCGGCGTCGACTGGCGCGGCTGCAACGCCGTCGGCGCGAGTGAGCAAATCCAACACCCGCTTTGTTGCTGGCGTTCACGCAAGAACTCAAAGTTTTTTTGAGCATTCATCTCCCTCTGCAACAAATCCGCACGCTGCAACATTGCAGTGTCACGCCGAACGCAGCTGCTGTCCGTAACGATTTCACTCATTTGTGAGCTGGCTAGGCCTACTTCGGCATCGACCGGGTTTCGGCATCATTTGCGGTTGGCGGCGAGCTACTCTCGATGCTTTCAGAAGGAATGGAGCGCTTTTGAAAGTTATAAGCTGATCGCTTCTTCTTTTTGCCGAACTTGTGCCTCGTGACGAACTTTCTCGGTGGATTGGACTTCGTTGGGCATGTGCCCACAAACCTACGAGACGCGCAGTCGCGTCGCCTGCGGAGTGGAGCAGACGATGGGAACCTCGCGCAGCCAACCACAGCACGCGTTTTTGGTCACGTGCGCTAGCCAACGAATCGGATCACGCGTTCAGGCTTTTTTTCCTCCCCGGATTTCAACGTCACTGGCGTACCGACGGAGTCACTTTTGGCAGGAAATTAAAGAAGGAAGGCTCCTCTTTCCAACGAGACCAAGATGGCTGCGATCGCGCGCATAGAAAAAGAGCTACGCGCCGCGATAAAAAGGGCAGTTTTTGCGCGGAATTCAGCTCACAGTGATGTTATAAATTGGTATTGCGGACGAAATACTCTTCCCCGAGATTCGAAACTTGGTGAATTAAAGGAATATTAGCTGTAGATATCGCAAATTTCGTTTTCAAAAAATCGATTTTTTCGCGATTTTTTTCGCCGCAAAGAGCCGTGTCCCCCCTTAAGATGAGGGTCTTGAAAACTTTTTTTTTATTTCGTAACATATCTTCCTGAAAATTGGCATGCAGATATATCTTTGAATGCTGATCCCAAATATATATTCAGATTTTATATATCTCATCTATAAATGAAGATATTGCAAAATAATTCATCCCACATAGGTCTTTTCTTACGGGCCATTATGATAATTTCTTAATTAAAAAAACTAGTTTCAAAGAATGGCTGTCATTTCCAAGGGCCCACTGCACATCCTAAAGCTAAAGAAATTTTTAAAAAGTGATCATATAGGTCATGAATGAATAACAAAGTAGGAAGAAAAAAACAATGCGGGAGTAATTAGCTTACATCTGACCTAATTGCTAGTCTAATGGGTTTAATGAAAAATAGAAAGCTTTAGGATGTAGTTGAGGTTTTACTGAAAAAAATGATACCTAATTCAATAAAATCAGTTGATGCAAACATTATGAAAAGTTCCGTAAGGCAAAGGCATTTGATCGAAAAAGCAAAGCTGAGAAAATTGCATTCAAAGTTTTGCTTACTCTGACACTTTTGTTTACCTATCACATGGAAAAATTTAATGCTTTAGCATGCAGCCCAGTCATTACTGAACACAATAACACCAAACTCAAAGAAATCTGTTCATGTAAAGATTGTGAAAACCTCTGTATTGCATTGGTACTTGGCAAAAAAAAAAAAGCTCAGAAAGTCGTCTTTACTTGCTGCGCCGACGTTCATTAGCTCGAACTTGCGGGAAGTCGCGGACTTCTTCGCCAATGAAGTTTTAATGTCTGCGTACTTTTCACGCCCCGCGCACTCCGCGCAAAACACCGCGTCGAAGCGTTGAGCACGCGAGCTCGGTTCAACCGCGTCCGTCGGCACCGAAGCGGCGTTCGGAAAAGCTGAAGTCGACGTTAGGCTTAGGTCAGCCGGCTCGGCCGCTTCCGACAACACGGAATCCGAAGCGACTTGCAGCGTTTCAAAAGTTAGCATTTTCGACGGGCTTAGTCCAGGCGCATCCACCGGCACTGCAGAGACTTACGGTAACACCGAAGTTGACACCGATCGGGACTGTCCGGCCGCGTCCACCGGCGAAGCTGTTGTTGGCGAGCTCACTCCAGCCGCATCCACCAAGGCCACAGCCATATCTCTATGCCACAGCAGCTTGCGGCATCACCGAAGCTGTAGTTCTCGACGATGTAGCGCTCTTATTCCATGCGCGCCTCTTTTTGCTGACTGCTTTTCGCGTGCTTGCTTTCAAGCGCGCGTCTCGTGCCATCGTGACACGCGGAACAAAGACACCAGGCACGCAAAAGCAAGAAATTCGTGGTTAAAAGAGGCGACTCAATAGCCAAAATATCTACAAGAACGATAAAGAAAAAGGCAGAACGTAAAATACAAGAGGAATGCGAAAAATGACGTGCGCGCCGGCGAATGCAGACGACGCGAAGGAGTCGAACAACGCGGCCGCGGGGCCGCGGCAGGCGAAGCATGCGTCACGGCCAATCGGAGGCCTGCGCTTCGGGGAGGCGCCCGCTTCACCCAATCAGCGGCTGTCTCGCGACGATTTTGCTCTTGAGAACGGGTGCTTGGGGTGCCGATCGCTCCTCTGCACGAGGGTCTACAGCGTGCCGAGGGGCGCCAGAATGGAGAGCGGGAAACCAGCTTTCAAACGAGACCAAGATGGCGCCGATCGGTTCGCGTCGCGCGGAGCTACGGCAGCTTCGCGCTTGGCGTTCAATTTCGGCTCACCGATGTTTCTAAATTGCCTTTTTTTTATACTTCGAGTAGGAATTGAGCCATAATATCTTGTAGAGGCATAGTTGGGACATTAAAGACTTCAAAAACGCAATTTTTGAAAATTGCCATTTTTGACCATTTTTCGCGATTTCAAGACCCGCGTCCCCCCTTAAAATCGCGTAAAATCATCGCAGTTCGCGGAGCCCTAACTCGTCTTTCCCGCCACCGAACGCCGCCATCTTGGTATCGTTCGAAAGCTCGAAGTTTCGCCATTCCGTTTCTGAATTCTTCGGTCGTCGCCATCTTGTAACAAACACACAAGCACAAAAGAAGCGCGGGTCTGCTAGAGGCGGTCACACGGGCCCTGCGATGAAAGCGGGCCTCCGATTGGTTGCCGTACTGAAAGGCGTCTCGCCATTGGTTGCTGCTGCAGCAGCGGGGAAGCTGGCAACCATGGCAGACCGCAGTTGTCTGCTTTGAAAACCACGCCGGCGTCTTTCTTCGTTTGACACTCGCAAAATTCGGATTTATGAAAGCTCCCAGGTCAGCGATGGATCGTCGCTCGTTCGAAAAGAACTTTTAAATGAAGCATGCCTTCGCAAAGCGGAAGCGCAGGCCTCCTACGGCGAGAGAAAGACGGCGGCCAGCGGGAGAAGCAGAGAACCCGACTGAACACGCAGATAACGTGCCGCGTTATCTTGCACCGTGCGATTCCAGCAGCGAAGCCGACAATCGCACTGTGAGATCGACATTGATAACCAAGCCACCGGAAGACGTGCTAACGGAGGCTCTCGCACCTGTGCGTACGGCCGCGCGAGTCGGCAAGCGAGCCCGCGTTGTTGGAGGCGACGCGGGTCGAAGGTCTCCATCGCCGGCAGAGACGGTGTGCGTTTCCGATGCGTCGTGCGACAGGGACACGCAGCCTGCGAGTGAGCCCCAACCGTCGACGAGCTACATACTGTATGGTGACTCGAGGCTCACCAGACGAATCGTCGCACTATTCAGACGCGCCTCGAGCCGCGTTTTGTGTCAGCGGTGACTGCACAAGCGCAGGCATGCAGCGTTCGCGACTCCCTTCGCGCAGTGTCCGCGACTGAGCGGAAGCAGCAATGCCAAGAACAGATTTCGGCCCCTTGTGACTGTGAGTTCATTATTATGCCTGTTTCCGCGATGAACTCTTTGATCGCTCTGAACTCTGTGCCCAAGATGCCAACAGCGTTCTGTGGGTGTACACTGCGATACCAGGCTCGGTCTGGCAATGAAAATGGTGGTCATGCACTACTCCAGACGGCGCAAGAAAAGGATAAATAACGCCTGAAGAAGGCATCCAAAGCCCACCAAAGAATGAGGCAAAGGTGTAAGAAGATGCCTGACAGCAATGATTCAAAATATTACAGCCCTTGTGCTTCTTAATAAATTTGCAGTGCTTTTAAAACTTTGCAGCCAGTTTTCTCAATTGCATTTTTTTTGTCAATCACCTCGCTCGTGGAAAGCGTAGCACAACAATGGCTGGACCGATTTTGGCCCAGTTTGTTTTGCTGTGATCCACAAGCTGTGCTTTACTTAAAGACAGTCTTGAAATGTTTCTTTATCTTTCCATTATTTAATTATTTCAATTACTACATGGCTCCATGCAGTGAAGCACAGTCATGTGCATGTTATGTTGAGCAAAAAATTATTAACGCACTAAAAAAAAAATCGAACACTGTCTTGATGTAGATTAGACATCTGGGCAAACATGCAAAGTATTCCCAGCTCCCTATCATGTTTCGTTACTGTGCCAGGCTTTCCACAAGCAAGGAACTTATAAATTCTTATAAAACAAAAACTAATTAAGATATCCTAATGAAATTTTTGATTTGTCTCTTTATTGCAATGTGCAGTGTGTGTGCCAAATTTCAGCCCTTTCTGTCAAGAAACAAAAAAGTTAATTCTGATCCCCGCCTCCCCCCTTAAGGGGGAAACGTGGCCCTCGAAAACCGAAAAATCGCGACGAAGTGAATTTTTGAAAGACAATATTTTTGGGTTGTATGTCTCATAAACTACCTGTTCTGTAATTATCAGCATCTAATTCAACCACAAAGTAAAAAATAACACTTCTGAGGCCACAAAACACACGCAAATGCCAAGATGAAGTCAGTTCGCGCGTGCGCCATTCTTGGCCCATGTGCCTTGCCTGCGCCATCTTGGTGTCGTTCTGACCGTGAATTCTTTCTCTGTTTTGCCACCTTGCAAAATGGCATCGTCGGCGCGGCTGAGGCAATATAAGTGTTTTCCCACGATGTGATGCGGAACACTGATTGGCCGGAGCAACATGTTCCAAGTCCCGCGGGCTAAAGCACGCCTGCCATTGGCTGCTGCACGGCCAGCGACGGTGGCTGCTCCCTTCGAAGCTGCACCCGCTGCGCTCGCATCATTGTTGTCCCCTTGCTTGGTCCGCCTCAACAGACGTCTGCTTGCGAGCTGCTCATTGCCTTGCGCTATCTTTTGGATTATTTTCTGGGCTCTTTTTTTTTTTGTTGCTAGTTCTTCGTTGCATGCGATGCCGTCAACGAAGCCCAAGACGGTGGGTTCGCGGAGGCGCAATATGTGATTTGTACGAGCATTGAGCTTCCGATCTTCTGCAGCGAGTGCTGATTGCGTAGACGGTTGCAGCGGCGGAACCGTGCTGTCGGCTGTCGCCAGTCGAGAGTACGACACATTGAGTGTGCCTGGAGCCGCAAAAGCTAATGAGAAGTTCCGCAGGAGCTTTCTAATAAAAGCATGTGTGCAACATGTGGCCTGCTTTCTCATAATGGATTTCTTCGCTAATAAAGGTGCTGGGGAAGGCAATATCTCAAGAACCGCTCGTTAGATTTTTGTGCCATTTTTTTTTCTGTTCCTGAATGACTTTGCCAGGGTGTAACAAGCTTCTTCCTTTTTCTTTTTTTTTTTGAAAGTTGGTGCAGTTAATTTATTGTAAGCAAATAATTTTTGATGAATGTGTTCATTATGGCTACATTACATTCAAAGTTCCGTTAAAATTTTTTGGAGGGGAAATTAAAGAAAACGGTTTTGTAGCCCCCTGGGATATCTGTCTGGAGTCATCACAGTGAATTTCAGCTTTCTACGATGTCCTGGGATTTCTCCAGGCTCTTCCTCAGGCATATACATGAACCACCTAGTTAGACCACAATAACTTTGGAAGTAATGAACAAATCTTCACGAAAATCTGCAGTTCCTCATAGTTTTGTGGTGCAAACGTACCCCGGATATCCGGATTTTATCCAGATATCTTAAAAAAATAAAAAATTTTGGTCTCCAGGGTAGCCTGGAAAGAGCCGTACGGGTCTTAGAGGCCGAAAAAATAGCGGAAAAATCACTTATTTGCAAAAATTATTCTTTGATTCTACAGTATCGGGTGCATTATCTCAAATTTTCACGGATCTGGGGCCAATATTTTGGTGTTAATGGCATTTTATATCGCGTCGGCAAGCTGATTTTTCACTGTCGAACGCGCAAGAAAAGGCGTTTTTCCGTGACGCGATGTTGCCATTCCAAGTTTCCGATTGCAGCCATCTTGGTCTTGTTTGAAAGGGCAACTCTTCTCGTTTAGTGTTCGCGCCACCGCTACTCTGTGCCCTGAATGGCTATGAAGAAAAAGCCAGCAAAAAAGTAGTCCCCATGAGCAATTCCATTCGCCGACTGAGGCACATAACCGTAATAACGCCATGCTATTGGCAGATTTTTGCCGTCGTCTGCTCGGGCGTGCGAAAGTTGCCACGAAACGGTCTAATTCAGTTTACTACAAACCATAAATTCGACGAACAGAAGAAGAGTTTTAAACCTTCAAAAGTGCGTGGTAGCTTTGGAAGATGTTGGCAATAGTTGCTACCCGTGCCGAGCCTTGTCGGAGTCTCTGCCCCCCGTGACTGCGGAATAGGCTTGCAAATGAAAATTTGCAAGCCTATTCTGCTTGCAAATTTGGCAGTGGTCGGTGTTCATGCGGCAATCCAGCAGCACTAATGCAACCCGATGATTTGGAGAAAATGAAGAACGCACAAGAAAAACTGCAAGACTTTGCTTCAACGCCGGCTACCAAGCGAAAATCGGATTTTCTCGCTCATGCTGATGCGGCCGCGGCTGCCATGGATGCGTGGTAGACGTGAATTGTTATTGCAAGCTATAATCCTATAATTGAGCTGCCATCTTGTGTAAAACGCAGGTTACTGTGCAGCAGCGGGCAAAAGTGAAAGTGACTGCGGTTTCCTCATTGAGATGGTCATCTTGTGTGCAATCTGTGGCGATGCTGCGTCGGCGCGGAGTTCGCTGCGGCCAAACGTGCACCCCATTCCTCATGAAGTCTCTCGCTGTGCACGAAATGTGGAGCACCGTTGATTGGCAAATGGCAATAAATGAATGCTTCTTTTGCTAATTAAACATATTCATCTCGTGCGCAATCTGCGGCGTTGCTGCATCGACCAAACATGCAACCCATTCCTCATGAACAATCTCACTGCGCGCGAAATGCGGAGTGCTGGTAATCGGCAAATGACATTTTTTTTCAATAACAAACGTTTCACACTAGGGCACAAATGCTGGGGCATGTGCTAGGGTCATACTAGCCTGTTAAGGGGGGACGCGGGGATCAGATCGCGAAAATCGCAAAAAAAGATAGATTTTTGGCAACGACGCGTTTCGGTATCTGCAATGCCTAATCTACATTGTATCAAAATGGTTTGACAGAAAACGCACTAAAAGTGCCTGAAAAAAATTATTTATGAGTGCGTAGGGCGAGAAAACAGCTTTAATTCGCGTAAAATCACCGCAGTTTGCGGAGCCCTAACTCGTCTTTCCCGCCACTGAACGCCGCCATCTTGGTATCGTTCGAAAGCTCGGTTTCGCCATTCCCTTTCCGAATTCTTCGGTCGTCGCCATCTTGTAACAAACACACAAACACAAAAGAAGCGCTGGTCTGCTAGAGGCGGTCACACGGGCCCTGCGATGAAAGCGGGCCTCCGATTGGTTGCCGTACTGAAAGGCGTCTCGCCATTGGTTGCTGCTGCAGCAGCGGGCAAGCTGGCAACCACAGCGGACCGCAGTTGTCTGCTTTGAAAACCACGCCGGCGTGTTTCTTCATTTGACACCCGCAGAATTCGGATTTATGAAAGCTCCCAGGTCAGTGATGAATCGTCACTCGTTCGAAAAGAACTTTTAAATGAAGCATGCCTTCGGAAAATGGAAGCGCAAGCCTCCTACGGCGAGAAAAAGACGGCGGCCAGTGGGAGAAGCGGAGAACCCGACTGAACACGCGGATAACGTGCCGCGTTATCTTGCACCGTGCGATTCCAGCAGCTAAGCCGACAATCGCCCTGTGACATCGACACTGATAACCAAGCCACCGGAAGACGTGCCAACGGAGGCTCTCGCACCTGTGCGTACGGCCGCGCGAGTCAGCAACCGAGATCGCATTGTTGAAGGCGACGCGGGTTGAAGGTCTCCATCGCAGGCAGAGACGGTGTGCGTTTCCGATGCATCGTGCGACAGGGACACGCAGCCTGCGAGCGAGCCCCAACCGTCGACGAGCTACATGCTGTATGGTGACTCAAGGCTCACCAGACGAATCGTCGCACGATTCAGACTCGCCTCGAGCCGCGTTTTGTCAGCGGTGACTGCAGAAGCGCAGGCATGCAGCGTTCGCGACTCCCTTCGCGCAGTGTCCGCAACTGAGCGGAAGCAGCAATGCCAAGAACAAATTTCGGCCCCTTGTGACTGAGTTCATTATTATGCCTGTTTCTGCGATGAACTCTTTGATCGCTAAAACTTTGTGCCCAAGATGCCAACAGCGTTCTGTGGGTGTACACTGTGATACCAGGCTCGGTCTGGCAGTGAAAAGGGTGGTCATGCACTACTACAGACGGCACAAGAAAAGGATAAACGCCTGAAGAAGGCATCCAAAGCCCACCAAACAATGAGGCAAAGGTGTAAGAAGATGCCTGACAGCAATGATTCAAAATATTACAGCCCTGGCGCTTTCGAATAAATTTGCAGTGCTCTTAAAACTTTGCAGCCAGTTTTCTCAATTGCATTTTTTTTGTCAATCACCTCGCTCGTGGATAGCGTAGCACAACAATGGCTGGACCGATTTTGGCCCAGTTTGTTTTGCTGTGATCCACAAGCTGTGCTGTACTTAAAGACAGTCTTGAAATGTTTCTTTATCTTTCCATTATTTAATTATTTCACAATTACTACATGGCTCCATGCAGTGAAGCACAATCATGTGCATGTTATGTCGAGCAAAAAATTATTAGCGCTTTAAAAAAAAAAATCGAACACTGTCTTGATGTAGATTAGACATTTGTGCAAACATGCAATGTATTCCCAGCTCCCTATCATGTTTCGTTACCTTGCCAGGCTTTCCACAAGCAAGGAACTTCTAAATTCTTACAAAACAAAAACTAATTAAGATATCCTAATGAAATTTTAGATTTGTCTTTTTATTGCAATGTGCAGTGTGTGTGCCAAATTTCAGCCCTTTCTGTCAAGAAACAAAAAAGTTAATTCTGATTCCCTCTTCCCCCCTTAACTGGTAACCTGTACAGTAGAATCTCGATGATACGACTACGGGTGATCCGAATTTCGCGATGATACGAATTTCAAAAGTGTTTTGGATGGTCTACGTTATATAGAATACGCTATGATTTGGGATCATACGAACAGTTTCTCAAGCCTTCGCGGATGATACGAACGCGCCAATGACCGGCGCACGCGAGCGGGGCGACACTGCTGGTCTCGGAGGGGGAGAGTAGCCACCACGGCTAATGCGCGGTAGCTGGCCCTTTCCACGCCCGCTTCCCTTGACCTCCAATCTCTGCTGGCTGAGCGGCCACTGACCCTCCTCTCCACACTGGTCTCCCTTCACCTCCACGTCTTTTCAAGCCCGCTTCCCTTCACCCTCTGTCGGCCGAGCGGCAGCGGCCACAGGCCCTCCTCTCCACACGCCTCCCTTCACCTCCACGTCGCCGCCGCCACCCATGCCGCCGCCGTAGCGTAAAGTGCGCTCGGCACATGGCTCGGCACGAAACCTGCCTAGCCAGGGCGAGTCACGTGCCTGACAACTCTGCGTCGCCCATTTCCTGGCAGCCATCGGCGTACGCTAGCTTTTTTTTTTTTTTTTTCGCTACGCCGCGCTTTCGCGCAGGGTGACCCGATCTGAAAGGAAAAGCCGAATCGCCATCGCCATCACAGGAAGCTGCGCGCTGCTGCTGCATGCGTTTGTTCAGTGTTCGCTGCTGCTGCTGCCCTGTGCGTTTCGGTAACTATTACAGCGCTGCAACGTGGACTACCTGAACCTGACGGGCGGAAGTTTAGTGCGCGCGGAAAGACCGAAGCGTTTGCCGTTCGACATGTCGCGAAAACGGAAGGCCCTTTCGTTTAAGGAGAAAATTGAAATACTGAAGAAGGTCGACGACAACCCGAAGAAGAAACGTGTCGAGTTGGCGAAGGAGCTAGGCATAGCACCGTCGACGCTGTGCACCATTGTTGGGCAGCGAGATGTTGTGATGAAGAATGCCCAGTACTTCGGCGTGAACGTCAAAGAGGCGAAGACGGCTACACACGTGAAGCTGGAAGAGGTCCTGCTGACATGGTTTGGCGAAGTGACAGCGGCCGGCGTCAACGTGGACGGCAAGGTGCTACGCGAGAAGGCGGACAACATTGCGCTTTCCCTGGGAATCGAAAATTTCCAAGCTTCCGGGGGATGGCTGCATCGTTTTAAAGAGAGGCATGGACTTGCCTACAGAGTCGTTTGCGGTGAAGGAAAAAAAGTCGACCAGTCAGCTGTCAGCGACTGGCTGAACACGCTGCCGGCGCTGATTTCGGACTATGCACCGCGCGACATATTTAATGCTGACGAGGCGGGCCTCTTTTTCAATTTACAACCAGAGAGGAGCTTGTGTGTGAAGGGCCAGGCTTGCCAGGGCGGCCAAAAAAGTAAGGAAAGAATCACCGTCCTTTTTTGCGTGAATGCCGACGGCTCAGAGAAAATTCAGCTTACCGTCATAGGCAAGTCCAAACAGCCGAGGTGCTTTCGATCGGCAGGACGTTTACCTTGCTTTTATAAAGGTAACAAGAAAGCATGGATGACAGCGGAAATTTTCCGCGAGTTCCTCACGATCCTGGATCGAAAAATGGCTGCAAAAAACCGAAAGATCTTGCTTTTCTTGGATCAGTGTTCGGCGCACCCAAAGGAAACGACCTTCAACAACGTCACCGTAAGGTTCCTGCCTGCCAACACTACCAGCCATTTGCAGCCATTGGACGCTGGAATAATTCGGAATGTGAAACATCATTTCAAAGGACTTTTAGTAAGGCGTCTCCTGGCAAAGATTGATCGCAGAGACGAGAATTTGCGGATCAGCCTGCTCGATGCGTTGCATTTTTTGGCCATGTCCTGGGATAATGTGACCTCGGACACTATCGCGAACTGTTTTCGCAAATGTGGGTTTAAAACGGGACGGGACGCGGCTCCGACGGGAGAAAATGAAGAGCCCGATGAGGACTTTATTGAAGGCTGGGGGAGTCTACAAACTGAAGCTTCCGCACACGACTTCGTCACCGCGGACGACAACGTCGCGACCTGCGGGTTAAGATCCATTGAAGAGTTGGTCGACGAAGTGAATGAAGTCGAGACAGAGAGTGATGGTGAAGATGCCGACGAGTGCGATCAGCTGCCGTCGACGTCAGAAAGCCTTAACGCGCTCGATGTTCTGCGCCGCACCGTAAGTGCCGGCAACGTGAGCGACGAAACCGCTGCACGATTTTATGCCTTTCAGGCGTGTCTCGTCAACGACCTCGAGGGCAAAAAAGTGCAAGCGTGCATAACTGACTTTTTCGGCCGGAAGTAGCTGTGGCCAATAAAGTTTGTGTTCATTATCATGTCGAGATTGGCTTGTTTTGGCTCATACGAATTCGGGATGATACGAATTTTCGCGTGCTCCCGAGGAATTCGTATAATCGAGATTCTACTGTATATACTTCATTATATTCCTGAAAAAATCAAGCTATTTTTCTCAACACAAACTTTTCGCTCGTCTGTCTGTGGCAGCATACCTGTGTTTTTTTTTATATATATATGGACATGTTGAGATAAGAACGGTAATCGAGGTCCCATGACCATTTTTTGTTCAATGACATTTTTATATGTGATGGGTAAATGTGTCCACACAAAGGAATGAACCTTAGTTTTGCAAGAAACTTAGTAGTTTTCTCGGGAAAAAAATCTTGTCACAAGAGGTGGAGAATGTACTTTTTGCCACTTCGCAAAGTTGCAAGTTTGGAGCCTCACTGCATGCACAATAAATTGTTTCCGCACATAAAGATTTTTTTGTTACGTCTTTGCAACTTCTACTATTCTAACAAATAAAAAAAAAACATTTCCTTGCTGTGTCAATCTTCTAAATAAAAAATCGCAAATTTGCTTCACGAGCTATGCGGTGCAAAAAAGGCACTTTTCAGGGCAGATTCAAGGCAAGATGCGTACAGATGTTGCGGTTTTCTCGTGACGCTCACGGCGCGCACGCTCAGATTCCACACGCGCCGGACGACTACCGCGGGTTTGAGCACTCCCAGCCGCCGCGCGCGCAGGGCACTGCGCATCCGCGCCTGCTCCGGCCCGCTCCGTGTGCCGACGCGCAGCTGCGCGTGTACGCGCCCCGCCGGCCCCCAGCTTAGGGGAAGGCGAGACCGCGCGCGCAGCAAAGGAGACCCTAGGCAAATCTCTCGAGAAGTCACAAGGAACATTTATTAAGGGGGGACGTGGCAATAAAAAAATTTTTTTTTATTTATGGGAATAAATTGACGAAATTTGGCATGTAGGTATGATTTGTTATGCTGATATCATAACTGAAATCAGTTTTGAGCTATTATAGTTCCTGAGTTAGAACACTTGACATCCTCTAATGGTCATGCCCCAAATTAATTACACATAAGTTTGTCAAGATTTTCATACCAGCATGTTCAAAAAAGCCCATTATGTGCAATGAAGCTATTGGTTTATTTTTTAAATGCCGAAATAAGCACAAGATCTTCTTTTGAACTTTTCTCTGCATGTTGTCTTACTAACGACCTTTGCAAAAAACTTATTATAAATTTTTTCATGAGGTGCAGATGAAAATGGACAGCTTTATTGCACTCATCAATGTTTCACGATCTAAGTGCAAAAGACAGAATGATTCTGTCTTTATTTGTTGTGAAATTGCACTGGGATTACTGAAAGCAACTGCACAAAAAGTGAAAGCTGAGAAAACGGGGCCCAACGTTTTATTTGCTGGAAACATAAAGATATTTACTTTGGGCACCTAAAACCCGCCTGGAATGTAGTCCTTTGACAGTGAGGACACATTTCCTTTACATTTTGAGATAATTTTTCGCTTCTTTACAGCAGTTTCATGTGCCTTCGTTGCCTTTTTGATACGTCGTGCATCCTTTTTAGCAGCCCGCCGCAGATGATGACTCGGGAACCACGTAGTCGGCACACACGCATTCTTTCAAAAGCTGAAATTTCCTCTTTGTTGCAGAGCTAGATGACAGCGCATTCAAAACATACGCTCTTGTCACCGCTCGTTTCGCAATCTCTTCATTCGTGAGAACTGGAGCTGAAATCCGCAGCTGAATATTTGACGCGACGTCTGCTCTCGCCGATGTCACATTGCCGTCACGACCACGCGCGGGTGCGCCTTCACCATCGCACGCGGGCGCATCGTCACCACAGCCCACGGTCGCGTTATTGCCACCGCACCCGGTCGCGTCGTCAACACAGCCCACAGTCACGGCACGCGGTCGCGTCGTCAGCGCTGCACGCAGACGTGCTTTCCCGATCACCCGCGTGCGCCGGTCGCACCTAGTCGACGCGGCAGCGGCATCCGCTTCGGCGGGTAGTTTTCGGCTTCTGTTCAACGCCTTTCGTCGTTTTCCGTACGCGTGGGCCGTTCGGAACTTGGCTCCTTTGGGGCTCATCACGGAACACGTACGTTAGGGTAGTTTGGCTGCCACGATGGGCAAACACAATGAACGGAACGCGCAAAGCGCTACTGCGCCAATGCGCGCGAGTGTGTTTCGCGGGCAATTCAAATGTAGAACAGCCAATAGGAGCGCTCCATGTTCCCCACGTGACTACTGCGCCCAATCACGATGCCGCTTTTACCTCTTTTTCGCTCGCGTTTGCTGGCGTTATTTTTCAGGGGAGAAATACGGCGCTGCGGCTATCTTGAGCTCCGATCTCTCCTCTTTACGATGATGCCAAGATGGCGGCGCTGCGTCGTCAGATAGCCGAGCTATCCGCGGTGTGACGGCACCTTCCGAGGCCCGATTTTTTCGCAATTTTTTATAACGGCGCTCTAGGAAAATGCTGTTTTCTCGATTTCTACCGCGTATATTGTTATAATGTTTCACCACGAGGTAAAAGAAGGTCCGAGGATTGCGAAAAAAAATAAATCGGAAAATCGAAAATTTTGACAATTTTGACCACTTCAATCGCCGCGTCGCCCCTTAAGGTTGGATTCAATACAGACACATGTTTTAACATAACGTCCGAATCTGAATCGAATTATACAAAACATGGCCGAATGGACGCCGGTGGCCGCTGATGGTGCACTGCGACAGAGAACAAAGAAACGAGGAACAAAGAACCCCAGCAGTAAGAAGTTGCCTATCCTTCGGTCAGCGCCTGCCATTGCGCGCCCCAAAGCAGAGAAAAGAGAAATAGAAAGAAACGACACACGAACAGACGGGAGCACGATCGGCAGACGCTGCCTCAGGACATCGAGACGACGGAAGAGTACGCGCGCCCCTGCCGAAGCCGGGACCCCGATGAGCCGAAGTAACCATCGGCCGGCGGCGGACAAAGGGGGCCGCCGCCGGCAGAGAGGAACACGTACGCACTTTCAGACGCCCCGATGTGGTCTCTCGGGGTGCGCGCTTACCCGGAGTGCACGAAAGCAGGGCCCGAAACCCGCCAAAATGTTAGCCAATGGCGAAAGCCTGTTGACCTTCGCGTGGGCAGGACGACAGCAGAGCGAGAGTGTTTTATGATCCGCTGCCACCTCGTCCAGGCAAGGAGGAGAGGGACACAGAGCCCCCCCGACAATAAAACGCAATGGCCTCCACACAACCATCGCCAGAGCCTGAAAAACGCCGCGAGAGCCAGAAACTCCACAATGTCCAAGCTGAATCTTTTTCTCAGTATTTTCCAGCTACTTCTACTCACTTTAGGCAAGTTTTGTAGCTCTACACTTGACAGATATTTTTCAATATGGCCTCAAAATTGGCCGAAGTTCAAAGACGTCAAAAAAGTGACAACTTTGACTTGGATTTAAAAAAAAAATCATAATCGAATTTCACTAAAATTTGCCTGAATAATCCTCAATACTCGATAATTATAAAGTACAAAAGTGTTGCATTATATTGTTTCAAAGTATGAAAATGAATACAAAACTGAGTTTGTTTTTGTTATCAAGAGTGTCTTATTACTTCCGCTTAGAAATAGTAACTGTCAGAAATTTGTTTTAGCACTCACTGAACTTGGTTACATTTTATTTACCGCAATATCCGAACCATCCTCAATGTTTGTAGAGCTTCTACTCGCTTGTTAGCGGCGTTCTTAACGCGTCAAAATGGGAATAAATTCTCTATTTCACCTGATGTCACAAGAACTGGCTGGTGGCGGTCAAACGTTTTTTGTATTCTCTAATTTATCAACCTAAGTTACATTGGTATGTAATTGATTCTTCGAAAATATGAAATTATTCTCGGTGCATAGAAAAATTTTGATATATAAAAAATATTAAAGTTTCTTGCAAAACTAAGGTTCATTCCTTTGTGTGGACACATTTACCCATGACATAAAAATTACAATGAAAACCAAGAATGGTCATGGGACCTCGATTACCATTCTTATCTGAACATGGCCATATATGATTAGCATTAAGCTGGAAGTGCTGCAAGCAGATTACTATGAGCCTTAAGAGTCGGTTCTAATGCAAATATGTAAATAGCAATGCCTCGGAATTGCACTGAGCAAAATTTCTTTTTCTCATTCTTCTCAAAACATGGTTTTTCGTCACTTTGTTTGCTTGCTGTATTAATATCTTTGGATATAGGACAGCTAGAGCCATTATTTATTTTGCAGCAAAGAGCTAAATGTTTTGAGAAAGCAACGCTGCGAGCAGATTTATTTTCAGCTCCAAGTTTTTTTGATTTACATTTACAGTTGCGCTTATAATTGATACTGTGAACACAAAACTTCAGTGGGCTGTAAAATGACAATTGTTAAATTTCGAATCCGTTTCCAGCGTTGCTATCCTTATGCACTCTAGTGTCCAATTATATGTTGGTTGCAGCTTTCCCTTTAGTAGGTAAATTTTAATTGTTTCAACAAACAATAGAATGTAATTATCTCGGCAGCTACTATGTATGCATATGCAAAATATAATTAGATATTTAAAGTAAATATGAAGAAACACTGAATGAGCATAGACAGTTTTATCAGATTTGATCAAGAAATAACTGTTTTCTCAACAACCCATGTCCTCCCTTATAGGATCAATAAAAACAACTTGTTCAAGCTTTACTGGTACATTAGGATTTACTATACCAAAAAAGTATCTTGCCGTGAAGGCTTGGGAAACCAGAACGATTTTAATTTCTATTGTTAAAGATGGACTGTGTTGTATTCCATAGGAGCAAAAGTCAAAACTTTGCAAGTTTCATTAACCTTTAGTGCCCTACAATTGCCAAAATAAGAAAAATAGTAAAATCTTGATATAATGAACTCCAGGGGATTGGTCAAATTGTTTATTCTGAGAGGTTGCTATAGTGAAAACTCCAAAATTAGGTGGGGCATGGTGTCTAGAGCTATAATATTTATTCTTCAACCAATTTCAGATGTTTCATTCAGTTCTCTGAGCAGATTTCAAATCTTCAATTTTATTGCGATAGCATCCAGTGGCTAATTGAGCGAAAAAGTTGTGGTGTCGTCAGGATGCACAAAAAACGGCACCTAAATTTCTATTGGAAGTGACTCCACAACATGAGCCCGCCTCGACGGAGCAAAGCAGGTGAAAGGTAACAATTGCTGCTGCGAAAGCGCACCAGGTGTTGCGTGAGAGATGAGGGCATTGCGAAAAAGGTGAAAAAAAAAAATGGCAAAGAAATTCTCCGCGCACGCTACTGTTCGCCACTTTGAGCATGTGACCAAGATGGCGAGTGATGATTGGCTGTATGGGTGGATGGATGTTTTGTGTGGCCCCTTTGGAACGGGCGGTAGGTTGTGCCACCGAGCTCTTCTATTATACTGCCTAATTTCCTACCTAAGTTAAAAAAAAAAAAACGCAATGAATACTCGTAACCAAATTTTCTGACGCCTTATTGGGAACTTTGTTTTTGTACGTCTCCGTTTTTTGTCATTTCCCTGCTTCCACAAATCTTGAAATCACCTCTTTAATCTCTATTGCGGACATGTTTACTTTCCCCCTGCTCTCGCTGAACCCAAGGGCCCTTCAAGGAGGCCAGTGGTGCCTAAATCGACCGCTGGGCAGATATCTTCACTTCTAATAAAACATGCTCCATCATTTGCTTAGCTTTACTGTAGCAAGCCCTGTTAGATATGGGACCGTTTCCTGAGCCTACTTCGAGTTCCCCAGACCACATCGAATCGCACCACAGCTAATAAGGGAGAGTAGAAGCACGGATGCCACATTCCTGAGGCATGACACGTGCAAACAAGTTGGCGGACCCCACTTCGTGTGCAGCCGGGGGAGCTATTCACTGCTTGGCTCTTCCCGAAAGTGAAGGGAAGGGACTCTTCCGTCCTGGCACTGTTGCGGGTAAAGTGGGTCACGAAGAAAGACGGCTGTAATGCGCCATGACAACCTGGCGGCGTCGCCCCCTACCCTCTATGGGGACGGCGCATTGCAAGTCAGCAAGGCAAGACCGCAGGGAGAAGAAAGCCCTCGGACAAACACCTGAGCAGCGACTCTCTACGCCGGGTGTGACACCATCACATGGGCGCCTACCATTGGCCGAAAATGGCGTCACCTGAGCGGGCTCTCCCATTGGCCGAACGCGACGTGTCTTATTGACACCGAAGGGCTTAGAAGACGCAGACCGGGAGCAGCAGGAGAGCATTCCTAGAGCTTTCCTCTATTCATCTCTCTCGAACTTCTTGCGACGGGCCGCAGCGTCCGAGTTGCTGCCGGCCCATAATGACTGTACGACTGTTGACGCTCACTGTAAATAATGTAAATAAACCTCCCAAATTTTTCATCTCGAAGTCCTCCTCAACTCCTACGGCCCATGCTTCTTCCTTCTTATATCTCACTTTATAGGTGTGTGTTCTAAGGCATCCTCATCTCGCTGCGAGAAGTAATGAGCTTTCTTTTGAGTTATCGTAGTGTTTCTCTCCAGATTTTGTTTTTTTGCTCAAGTAATTACGCATGGCAGGTTTCTTTTCCATTGCTGCAACCCATGAGATTATTTCAGCCTCTCTACTTTCCGCTTGACGTTCTTAGTTGCTGTGTTGCCCACTCCACAGGCTGCATACTTGCTGGTAAGCTTCCTAGTTCTTTTGTTCCACTGTGAATCAATGTTTTTCCTGTACAGATACCTCAACACTCCCAGCCCATTTACTTTCTACCATATTCCTCAGTCGTTCTCTATACTCAATTTTACTGCGCGCTTCCCTAACTTCAAAACTAGCCCAGCCCATATCACCCTGCACAGCTTCATTTGTAGTCTTCCCGTGAGCGCCCAATGTGAGGCGACCCACTCAGCTTTGGTTCCCGTCGAGTCCTGATTGTACCAGTGATTTAAAGCAAACAACCGCACTTGCAAAAGTAGGTCTTGGAACCATTACACCTTTCCACATACCTCGAAGCACCTTGTACCTATTGTATCCCCATAGTGCTCTGCACTTCATTATGACTGCGTTTCTCTTCCCCTTTACTGTTCTTGTTTTTTCTTGTTTGCATATATCTATTGCCTTCCTTTATCCATATACCAGGAAATTTATATTCTTTTACTCGAGGTATTTCCTGGCCCTGTATTACCACTGTCCTCTGTTTTCATGGAATATTGCAACACCTGATTTTATAATGCTAAATTTCAAACCTAAATTCTCGCCTTCCTGTCTAGATTCCTGTCGTGACATTGCAAATCACTTTTGAGCTAGCAACACAATGTCGCCTGCATAGAATAAACCTGGAAGCTGCTGCTTTACTTCTATAACCGCCTGTTCGCATGAGAGATTAAACCCGATATTACTTCGTTCTAGCACCCTCTCCATCCTCACCATGTACATCATAGACAGCTGGGGTGAAAGGGCAGCCCTGCCTCAGACCCTTGTTAATATAAACATTCTCCTCGCTCCTTCTCTTCCTTTGAAAGCTTATGGCTCCATGGGCCACGAGCGTTTAAACGATGAAAACAGCTGCCATTTTGTCTTAGACTGCTATGCTGGATGTGCTGGAGGTTCGACAGTTTCATTCCGTGAATCGTTATGGGGGGAAACATGCAAGATGCAATAAACTTCCGAAAGCGATTCCATCGTTGCAGTTGGCACAGGATGCTTGGCAGCAATAAACTTCCAAAAGTGATTCCGTCATTGCATTTGGCAGAGGATGCTCGGTAGTTCGCTGCTGAAGTCTTACCGCTGCGGAACATCGTCGCCTCAACTGCTTGGCCGGATCACGCATATTCACACGCCGGTTACACTCGCTGAAGAATTGAACATGGCTGTCGTGACTGAAGAGTAAGTGGATAAGAGCACGTGAGCAAGCTACGCTCGACAAGATTGCATCTACGACGGCCATGGAGTGAAAGAGTCGGCGTTATCAGACCGCCGACAGCGCAACGGCCTTGTTCATGAAGCCTGCTGCACCGTACATTGTCGTCGGACTTGCAGCAGTGAACAGTATCGGTGTTTTCTCGTGTAATACTTGCGGTGGTTCTGTGTAGCTGGTGTAAAGTGATCAATCAGGATGTCTCGCTACTAAACTGACTGGTTTGTGAGATCTGCGGTGAAGTTGCATCAGGATGGAGTTTGCGAGGAATTGAATAAAGAGAAAATCGCACATCCACCCATTCGTAGCAATTGCTACAAAGGAAACCCATACGGGATCCTCCTCGGTTTGCTTTGGAGCAATTGCTACGAATGGGTGGATGTCCGATTTTCCCTTTATTCATTACTTCTCTCCACCTTGTGGGTTTCCGCAAAACTACTACGTCAAACTCTTGCCTTTGCTTCATGTTGTTGACAAATTCGACTTCGCCCTGCGATCTGCTAGCCGCCTGGTTAGCTCAGATGGTAGAGCGGCTGCCCCGGAAAGGCGGTGGTCCTGGGTTTGAGTCCTGGACCAGGACGAATTTTTCTTCAACTATGAGGCTTTTCTTTCGAGGAACCCGTATGGGTTTCCTTTGTAGCAATTGCTACGAATGGGTGGATGTCTGATTTTCCCTTTATTCAGTTGAATACTTATTCAATGAGAAATCGATTTTTCCAGAAATAGTGCCTAGTTGACTGCAATACATTTTGTATATCATAGCTTTTGTTACATAGTTTTTTTATTTGATGCAAGCTTGTCTTAACAAACCTTGTTCAATTTTATCCTACAGTTTTGATTCTGGGAATTTATCTCTTTTTGATGACATATATCTTGTTAATGACATCTACGCATTCAGAGTGCAGTCATTCTTCTTTTTTTTTTATATATTTAAAATCATGAACATAAAAAGCTGGTGTAACCTGCAAAAAACACCCATTTTCCTCATGGTAGGGAGAGAATTGATACAATTGCTGTATAGTGCTGGTGTTGTGCGGTGCCATTTTCATTATTCTATTATTCTGCGAAAATTCAGATTGGCCTGCTTCAAGTTACTCCAAAATGCAATTTTTTCCTGCACCAAACTCTTTCAAAACACAATTTCACTTGTTCCAGAAATTGCTCCAAAATGACTGTGAGCATTCCCGCCCCTGAACATACAAACATTGGTGCAGCAGCTTATCACTGTAACAGTTATAATGTTTAAAACTGGTATTGTTATAAGTGGGTTCGACTATATTCGTATTCTTAGTTATTCGAATATTCAATAGTGTACAAATATTTGAAACAAACATTTTGCTGACTTTGTGACGAAAGTGTAATTTTGTACATGACTGCGTAGGCGCAGGGCCACACTTATGTCACCGTCCGACTTGGAGCACAGCTGCCGCGAGGAGAACTATAAACGGCATTCGGTTTGAAATTTCTGATCTTTCCCCGGTGTGTAGTGATGTAATGCTTTGCAGACACGATGAATATTGTGCAATGTATTTTTTGCGCGTGTCAGGCCAAAATGGCCAAACTTGGTGAGGGGCTCTTTAACGTACAATAAAAATGATTTCTTTTAAAGCTGAATGGGGATTATTTTGCCACTTATTGCGAGAGCAGCTGTGGCAGAGCGGGGAATCAAGTATTTGGTATCAAAACCTCGCCTGCAGAGATCCTATAAAAGCCCTCCCTAAACTGACACCTCATAAACTGCTGATAAACTAAAGAATGGAACTTCGTAAATTGTGTTAGTCACTTGTGTAATCTTGCTGTCATAGCTGATGTGTCTGTATGTTTCGTATTGCGTTGCTTGTTTCATCACAACATGCATAAATGTCTAAGGGGGGACGCGGCTTTCGCATTGCGAAAAATTGCCAAAAAATCGATTTCTTGAAAATCGCATTTTCAGTTGCTATAACCTTTTTTCTATGTGATACCGAAATATCATCACTGTAAACCACTTAAAAGTGCTTTAAAAAATTTGCTTTATCAATCAAAGTGCCGAAAAATCTCGCGGAAATCAAGAAAGAACAGCGTTTTGGAAGCCACAATACAGTCGCCGACCGATTTTCCAGACTCCGAAAATTCGGACATGCCCGATTATTCGGTCAGCTTCGCGGCACCGCCATTCTCCCCATAGACCATAATGTATAACAACTGCCGAAAGTTCGGACACCTTGCAACCTCTCGTCTGATTTTTCGGACACTCCTTGAGCCAACTCGGTCGAGAGCACCATGCACCGACTCAAACCGGCGCATGGTTCGACTTTCTGAACGCCATTTTTGTTTCGAACGGAGCTTCCTTGCTGCCCCACGAAGTGGCGCTACTGGAAATCCCCGCTCATCATCGTTTCTGCCTAGTTTGATAGAGTGGCTCGGCAGCAGTTCCGGTTTCAGCTTAGTAAGCCATGTCAAGACAATCCAGCAGCTGATTTGTTTCTTCGCGCACGACGCTGCGAGCAGACCGCGTTTTTTCGTTTGTGTGACTGGTGTCGGCACGGTGGTGTTTGCTTTGTGTGCTGTGTCGAGGTTTCGGTGATCCAATGCGGCACACGGAAACATCGCGTCAAGTTTCTAATGGCGCCGACAGTGCCCGTGCAGACTGCGCTGCGGAATGCCGGCAAATGGGTGCCGGGAGGCCTAAGATTTGTCGCCTTCCGATGTGCTCCCTACCGACGCGGAAAATGTTCTGCCGAGACTTGCGCAGTGGTTGCATTGCGATTCCGGACACCGTCTCATTGACAGTTTCACAGGTGCTGACACTGCTGTACTGGCATGCGCAGAACTCGACGACGGCAAGATCATTCGTCAGGTTTCTGCTGCACCGTCGGAGGATGACCGAGTCGGAAGTTGACGCACCATGTGCTTGCTACGCTGCCGTTGCATGCGGAGCGTGTACGAGCAGTGACTGTGCTTTCAGCTGCCTATAGTGACCGTACGACCCTCTCCGAGATTCAGGCTTATCTGATTGTGCGTAAACTGAACAGCGTGCAACGGCGCATTCACGATTTCTTCAAGCCTACTGCCGAGCCCGAATAAGTGCGTGGAAATAAAGGATTTCATTTTTTTTTCTTAATCTGCTTTTTCGGACACCTGTTTATTCGGACATTTCCGCAGTCCCCGTGAGGTCCGAATAAACGGTCGGCGACTGTATCTCCGGAATGGTGCAACCGAGCGTCGCCATCTTGGTCTCGTTTGAAAGCGCATTTATCAGTCTTCAAATTTGCCGCTTCAGCGATCTCCTCCATACAGAAACGCGTGCATAAAGCAAATGATTGAAGGTTGTGCCGGAGTCTACGATTGGCCGCACCTGCTATGTGACTCCAGCGTGGTTCGCCATTGGTCTGGCGCTTGCTTCGTCTGCTCGGCTCTTTGCACCTCGCGAGTCTGGACGTCTCCACTCGTGGAATCTCGACGTGTCAAAACGGGCGCTATGCGGACATCGCAGTAGCGTGTCCGATCTCAATGCTTGTGAAAGTTTTAGACTCGCGGCTAAGCATTCCGAGCATTCGTGACGCGCACTTCGCGACCAAGATTCACGCGCGGAATCCTCGGACATGCGGCTGAGCTTTTCAGCACTCAGTGTTTCCGAATTCGTGACTAAGCACATCGCGCACGCAATCCTCGGGCACGCGGCTAAACATTTTGCGCATAGGGAGTCTCAGACTCTGCAATCATGCACATCGAGCGCAGACTTCTCGGACCCTCACCTGAGCATTTTGTGCATCGGTGCCACCGACTGCGCGAATATGAACATCGAGTATCGACTCCTCGAGTGCGCTGCTAGGAATTTCGTGCGTCAGCACCTCGGACTGCGCGAATAAGCACGTGGAGTGTCGACTCCTGGAACCCGCGATTAGGCATTTCGCGCGTCAGCACGTCGCACTGTGCGGCTAGGTACTTCGTGCGTCGGCACCTCAAACTGCGCGACTAAGCACATCGCGCGTTGGCTCCTTGCATCTGCGGCTAGGCATTTTGTGCGTCGTCATCTCGGATCCACAACCAAGCATATTGCGCGTCCACTCTATTGTAACGATAGCTCATAGCAATATCTGTCATACCACCCCTTCATAAAGAGAACTCCATCATGAGCTCTGTTCACTAGGCCCCTTGGGCTGGCACACACACCTGGCTGCAGAAGTGATTGGGGCATCATACAAAAGTACAATTCTGGAAAGCACCTAGCAGCTGCATATCTATCACTGGCTCTCTGATCGTAAGTTCTACAGCCATTGTCAAATAAAGATGACTTGGCAGGCTGCTGACATTCGGAGCCTTCATTCAGTAACATGGTCAATTCTACAAAAAAAAAAAACCCATCCTGATTGATTGTACTGGAGATTGCTATCAATTGCGCAGCCTGCGTGTACAGGCTGCCTGAATGTACACTGGAACTATATTGATGCCTACACAAAGTTCTGCACGTTACTTGGTTTGAAACCTAGGCACCATGCTCTTAGTAGAGCAAAAGCAGCAAAGAATGCCCTATAAAAAGAAAAAGGGGGGCGGGGAAGCACACCAGATCAGAGGCCACATGTACAAGAAGCCCCACATCACAAAACACCCCAAAGACTACAAATTTGGTGCCTTTTAGAGAACTGAAGAGAAGGTGAAACTTTTGAGAGCCGTTTTCTCGAAACTGTTTTTCTGCCTTTTTGCTCAGTTTCTGGAGCTGATTTCTTTGTTACCGTTTAACATATTTTGGCTCCGTTTTTTTTGTCACGTTCCTTGGGCTGCAGTGCAGGTCGTGATATTCTTGCTTTCTTATCTTGACCCTTTGCAAGTTTACGATATGGCTATTTTTCTACCCTGAAAGCGTGCTTGATGTGAAGGTAACATAAAATATGGCAATCCAAAAAATTGGTGTTGCGGAAAAAAAAAAAGCACGAATGTCACGACCTTCAGCACGCATTTAGCTATGCAGTCAATACATAACAAGCCTTCTATCATGTTTTTTAAGTTCCCCAGGCTCTCCAGAAAGTAAGAGGGAGAAAAATTCTGTGTAATAAAATTGAATAAAATGTTCTCAAGATATTGCTCTGAAACTTTTGTGGAAGCATCTAGGAGACATTCTAAACATTTGTGCCAATTTCCACCAAAATCCATGAAGAAATAAGGAAGTAGATTTTCGAACCCACGTCCCCCCTTGTTGTTGGCCACGCACAAATGTTTGTCAGTCTAAAGGAATTTACTTTGCTTGTGTGCAGCAACCGTCGCACCATTCTGGATTTGGTGTCGGCCCAGTGACACCATCTCGAGGTGCTAGTCGCCCAGGCCTTGACCAGCTGACTGGTGACGAGGAAGAACTGTGGCGGCAGCGACGGCAGCAGCAGAATGATGAGATGGCGGTGACTGTGGAGCGCACCAGACAGCGCAGAGAAGAGGAGGAGAAGCGTTACGAGCAAATCAAGCAGTCCTCCGCCGCCACGGCTGCTGCCGCCAACGCTGCCGGCCAGCAACAGCAGCAACCGCAGCAGCAGCAGCAGCAGCAGCAGCCCAGTGTGCCTGATGAGTCCACACCTGTGCCTGCTGAAAAGGAAGACCTGGATCAGCGCTCGTGCCATTCAAGCGAGAGCCGGGAGGATGTCCGAGGAGGCACGCTGCTGCCTAGTCGCGAGAGGCCAGATTTTAGGCAGCAGTCGTCGAGTGGATACCAGGTGTGTGTTGTGCTGAGTTCAAGAGTTCTGCATGTTTCTTGTAAGCAATAGTTGTTGCTTTACTAGTGCACTTCTGGTTATCCTGTACAGTGAAATCTCGATATTACGAAGTTCAGGGGACCGCAGTAAATTGTTCGTTGCTCTGAGAGGTCGTTATAGCGAAAGCCCCAAAATTAACCACTAAACCCATCAAAACATCAGTTCATAACTTTTCCTGAGAATAGCTATCCGTGAAAACATTGCTGTTAGTACTTGGCCCGCGCGTTTTCTATTTTCCATAGATTCAGCCGCCATTCACCACCAAAGCATCGTATAATAAGAGTGATGTGCACAACACAGGTGCTGATGCCAAGAAAACTATATTAGACAAAAAGATAGCTCCGTGTTGCCTAAAATGTGCAATGTTTCTTGCCGTTTATTTTTAACATACGTTTCTGTGGACACTGTGGTCTCGCTAGAGGTGGGCACTTAACTATGCCAAAGCGCAAGCATGCATTACGACACCGTCCGGAAAGTGCAAAGTGCGACCGTATGGTATCCCCGCGAGTGTAGAGGTTACACTTCTCCGCGCACTTTCCTAGGAAGTGCCTGTTCCAGTAGCCTGCAAGCTAAATGTATACAAGAATTGAATTAAGTAGCCTTTCCATAGACAAATAAACTTGCATAAAGTTCAACTCAAAAACACGCATACAGTTGAACCCACTTATAACGATACCAATTTTAACAATACAGTCGTCGACTGATTTTCCAGACTCTAAAAATTCGGACATGCCTGATTATTCGGTCAGCTTTGCGGCACCGCCATTCTCCCCATAGACCATAATGTATAACAACTGCCGAAAGTTCGGACACCTTGCAACCTCTCGTCTGATTTTTCGGACACTCCTTGAGCCAACTTGGTCGAGCAACCATGCACCGACTCTGACCGGTGCACGACCTACTGTGGACCGGTGCATGGTTCGACTTGAACGCCATTTTTGTGTTGAACGGAGCCTCCTTGCTGCCCCACGAAGTGGCGATACTGGAAATCCCTGCTTATCATCATCGTTGTGCCTGGTTTGATAGAGTGGCTCTGCAGCAGTTCCGGTTTCAGATTAGTAAGCCATGTCAAGACAATCCAGCAGCTGATTTGTTTCTTCGCGCAAGACGCTGCGAGCAGGCTGCATTTTTCGTTTGGGCGACTTGTGTCGGCACGGCGGTGTTTGCTTTGTGTGCTGTGTCGAGGTTTCAGTGATTCAACGTGGCATAAGTTAACATTGCGTCAAGGGTCCAATGGTGCGAACAGTGCCCGCGCAGACTGTGCTGGGCAATGCCGGCAAGCGGGTGCCAGGAGGCCTAAGATTTGTCGCCTTCCGATGTGCTCCCTACCGACGCGGAAAATGTTCTGCCGAGACCTGCACAGTGGTTGCATTGCGATTCCGGAAACCGTCTCATTTGACAGTTTCATAGGTGCTGACGCTGCTGTATTGACATGCGCAGAACTCAACGACAGCAAGATCATTCGTCAGGTGTCTGCTGCACTGCCGGACGATGACTCTGAGTCGGAAGATGACGCACCATGTGCTACTCTGCCGTCGCATGCGGAGTGTGTGCAAGCAGTGACTGTGCTTTCAGCCGCCTCTAGTGACCGTACGACCCTCTCCAAGATACAGACTTATATGATTGCACGTAAACGGAACAGCGTGCAACGGCACATTCATGATTTCTTCAAGCCTACTGCCTAGCCCGAATAAGTGCATGGAAATAAAGGATTCCATTTTTTTTTTTGTTAATCTGCTTTTTCAGACACCTGTTTATTCGGACATTACCGCAATCCCCGTGAGGTCCGAATGAACGGTCGGCGACTGTATATCGGTTATAACAATGAGAAGCTGCTGCACCGTCGACTTATGTATGTTTTCCATGGTGAAAATAACTCTCTTATTGCAATGCCCCAATGCCGTTTTATTGGTTGTAACGATGAAGTCTGGCTGCTGGGTGTCCAACCTGAAAGGTAGTGAAATGCGAAATCCCCCGAAGAGAACAAAAAGAAACCGAGAAATTCGGGCCGCTGCTTCAACAACTGCCGTGTGCTCATTTTCTGGCATGTTTTCCAGCCATCTCCTCACTCCTCTCTCCTGTCGCCCTTCCACCTCTGCAAACACGAGTGGGCTGTGCCCATAGCTCTAAGCAACCTCTCTCTCCGAAATGAATGCACCGCACCTACTGCGCTGCTCGCATGTTGCTCGCTGGCTCCTCATTCAGAGCAGTTCTGCTAATAGTTTAATTGCTCGTATTCGTCGTTGTTGGTTGCGTCAAAATCGTCCCTGGCCACGAGGTTTCTCAGCCTCGTTTGACTCGCTGCCGAAACGGAAGATAGCTGACGCGCCCGCTGACCATCGGCAATGCACGACGTTGCCCGTGAAAAGAAAGCGCACGGCTGTAGATTGGAAAACTAAGTGCCTCTAACCGAGGTGACGAGAGCAGCGACGATGCGGTAGGGCAGGCTGCCTCAATGTTGTCCTTGGAGGAGGCCCGGCAGATGATTGAATCCCTCCGGGGCTTTGTCCTCGCGAGGAACCTTTCGCTGCACTATGTGGAGCACCTGGATGCCTTTGAGAGGGATGTCTTCCAGCTTCGCGTAAAGCATGCAAGGCTGATGGACATTGGGTTTTCTTGTGTAAGCCAGTGAGAAGTATGTGGCGAGATGCTTGTGGCGATCTGGCCTCAGCTTTTCTTTTGAATTTCTCAAGCTGACAGGCTGCCGTGGCAGCCTTCTCGCAATTTTAAGAAGACTTGTTTGGAGGCAACCAACCTCGGCGGTGCTCGCATATCGCGTGCCACCCATGACCCCTCTTTGCAGTTGTTATAGCTGTGCCATTCTTAACGCCGACACCCGCAGCTTTTTACACGTGATTGGAGCAGCAGGAAGCAGTTGAACGACTGAACACAATCAGCAGCTGGATGGAGGAAGGTGGGGAGAGGCACTAGGCCTCCCCACCATCATAGCTTTCTTACATCAGCTCTGCTATCTCCCTATTTTGATATTTTCACGCAACCCGGTTGTAACAAATGCAATTGTTGTAACCTATCATCACTTATCTGGATTGCCGTAAAAAAATAAAAACTACCAAAAGTACCTTTGTAGCTCCGAAACCAAATTTGCCACTTACGATTAAAAAAAATTCACGCTATAGAAGGTAGGCTGTAAAAAATGAAATGTTTATTTATACATTAAAACCTCGTGAAACCGTACCGCTTAAGGGGGGATGTAGCAATGAACATATTTTTTTTCATTTTTGGCAATAAATTGATGAAATTTGACATGCAGGTAATGATTTTCTGTGCTGATATCATGACTGAAATTAGTTTTGAGCTATTATAGTTAAGAAAAAGCCCATTATGGGCAATAAAGCTATTCGTTTATTTTTTAAATGCCGAAATAAGCACAAAAGCTTTTCTTGAACTTTTCGGTGCATTTTGTCTTACTAACGTCTCTTGCAAAAAAAAACCATTATAAATTTTTTATTAGGTACAGATGAAGATGGATCACGTTATTGCACTCCTCAATGTTTCACGATCTAAGTGCAAAAGACAGAATGATTCTGTCTTCATTCGTTTGTGAAATTGCACTGGGATGACTGAAAGCAACTGCACAAAAAAATGAAAGCTGAGAAAACGGAGCCCAAAGTTTTATTTGCTGGAAACATCAAAATATTTACTTTGATCACCTAAAACCCGCCTGGAATGTAGTCCTTTGCCAGTGAGGACACAATTTCTTTACATTCTGAGGTAATTTTTCGCTTCTTTACAGCAGTCTCGTGTGCCTTCGTGGCCTTTTTGATACGTCGTGCATCCTTTTCAGCAGCCCGCCACAGTGACCACAATCCTGGACTGTATCCCAGTTGCGATGTAATTGTTAGTGCCCTTTCACAGCCAGTATTGAAATGGCAAACTGCATCTGCTACAGCACTGTGAACACTCGGGAGTAAAGCAAACTGATTTTTTTTATTGTAGTGACCAAATGACATTGTTCAGCGACTCGATGGCATTCTGTGTTTTGCCTTGCTCGCATCTTTCAAGGAGTTCTCTTGCAGATAGACGCATATATATAGTGTAGGGGTTGAAGGACGGACTTCGGGATGAAAACAAATTTGGGAAGGTTTATTTTACATTATATACAGAGAGGTGAGACTCAAGTAACAGTCGTACAGTCATTACGGGCCGGCAGCAACTCGGACGCTGCGGCCCGCAGCAAGAAGTTCGAGAGAAGTCAATCAGGGAATGCTCTGGAATGCTCTTCTGCTGCTCCCGGTCTCCGTCTTTTAAACCCTTCGATCTCGGGAAGACGCGTCATGTTCGGCCAATAGGAGAGCCCGCTGAGATGACGCCATCTTGATCCAATGGAAGGCGCTTGTGCGGCGGTGTCACACCCGGCGGCTCACTGCGGTCTTGCCTTGCTGACTTGCAATGCTCCGTCAGCCTAGAGGGTAGGGGGTGACAGCGGACGAAGGCGGACACGCTCAATTACAGCCGTCATGTCACGGCGCATTACAGCCGTCTTGGTTCGAGACCCCCTTTTCTTCCAACAGTGCCGGGCTATCCCCTCGCTTTCTGGAAGACAAGCAGCGAATAGTTCCCCGGCGGCACACAACCTGGGGGCCGCCAACTTGTTTGCACGTGTCTTGCCTCAGGAATGTGGCATCCCTGCTTCTGCATTCCTCAATTAGCTGTGCTGCGATTCGATGTGGTCTGGGGAACTCGAAGTAGCCTCAGGAAACGGCGCCATATCTAACAATAGGTAGGAGTGCTGCTCGAACATGGGCAGGAAGCTGCAGCTTGTGTGCAGGGGCTGGTTGACCTGAGGCCACCGCAGAAATAAACTTGCACCAAAAGTTCACGCCAGTGGGACAGTGCTTGTGGTGCGGCTCATCATAGGTCGGTGTTATATGGTGAAAAGTAGCCATGATGGCCTTTTCCATAGAAGAGTTGACTGTTGGGCTAGTTGGTCGTCCATATTTGAAGTAGTGGCTTAGCGCAAATAAAACCACAGACACAAGGAAGACAGACAATACAGACATAGCAGGCACATCGTTTGGGTTACTTTTTATGGCTAAGTCATAATAATTTGCGAGTTTAATCAAACCCTGCGTTAGGCGGCCCTTCCCACTCAGGCTGAGCTCACGGTCCTTGCTCATGTTTTTCTCAACAAGGCTGCGCAAAGCAGTTCCCATTTTTTTTTTTACATAGGATTCACACACTCTTGTTTGTATATGGGTATGAAACCATACACCTTCTTTTCACTGAGGGCAATGTTAGTGTGGCTATCCCCATCACAAAGTACATTTGTGTAACGGAGCTGGTGTTTCTGAAGGGACGGCTGAAACATTGTTTTTGCCGCAATTATTTGCATTTGCCCTGCACTTGCCTCGGTGTTTTTTTTTTTTTTTTTTGGCCTTGTGGTTGGTGTTCTTCATGCCACCCTGAATAAATACTGTCTCCAGGCTTGGGGCCAAGAGAACATTCGTGGCAATAATTGGAGAGGACACAGTGGTCCAAGACAATGCCAGAATATAATTCAATAACACAGCCAACACCAATGTGCCTTGTGTGGCCCCTTGTCATCCAAGTGCCATCGTAGATCACATCAACATTGCCTGGAGCGCATCTAAGTTCCCTGTATATCTCGTGCACCTTCTTTGCACATTCAGAGTCTATTGTCATGGCTGCTGAGGCAGTGGCAGGGTGACTATGCCTTCGGTGCAGCCTTGAATAGGATTTGTGATGCAGTCCTCGGTCAGAAATGTCGATGTGGGATAAAAACATCATTCAATGTGGCTTGCGTTTTTGCCTACTGACTGCACAGCTCTCGGTGCACGAACGTTCACTTAAGGGGGGACGCGGCAATTGAAGTGGTCGAAATGGTCAAAATTGTCAAAATTTTCGATTTTCCTATTTATTTTTTTTCGCGATCCTTGGACCTTCTTTTACCTCGTGGTGAAATATTATAACAAAATACGCGGTAGAAATTGAGAAAACAGCACTTTCGTAGAGCGCCGTTATCAAAAATTGCGAAAAAATCGGGCCTCGGAGGGCGCCGTCGCACCGCGGATAGCTCGGCTATCCGATGACGCAGCGCCGCCATCTTGGTATCATGGTAAAGAGGAGAGATCGGAGCTCAAGATAGCCGCAGCGCCGTATTTCTCCACCGGAAAATAACACAAGCAAACGCGAGCGAAAGAGAAGTAAAAGCGGCATCGTGATTGGGCGCAGTAGTCACGTGGGGAACATGGAGCGCTCCTATTGGCTGTTGTACATTTGAATTGCCCGTGAAACACACTCGCGCGCATTGGCGCTGCAGCGCCTTGCGCGTTCCGTTCATTGTGCTTGACCGTCGTAGCAGCCAAACTGCCCTAACGCGCGTGTTCCGTGATGAGCCCCAAAGGAGGCAAGTTCCGAACAGCCCATGCTTACGGAAAACGACGAAAGGCGTGGAACAGAGGGCGAAAACTGTCCGCAGAAGCAGATGCCGCTGCCCGTGTCGACGAGGTGCGACCGGCGCACGCGGGTGATCGGGAAAGCGCGTCTGCGTGCAGTGCTGACGATGCGACCGCGTGCGCTGGTGACGACGTGACCGTGGACTGTGTTGACGCGACCATGGGCTGTGCTGTCGACGCGACCGTGGGCTGTGCTGTCGACGCGACCGTCGGCTGTGCTGTCGACGCGACCGTCGGCTGTGCTGACGACGCGACCGTGGGCTGTGCTGACGACGCGACCGTGGGCTGTGCTGACGACGCGACCGTGGGCTGTGCTGTCGACGCGACCGTGGGCTGTGCTGTCGACGCGACCGTGGGCTGTGCTGTCGACGCGACCGTGGGCTGTGCTGACGACGCGACCGTGGGCTGTGCTGACGACGCGACTGGGTGCGGTGGTGATAACGCGACCACGTGCGCTGGTGACGACGCGCCTGCGTGCGCTGGTGAAGGCGCACCCGCGCGTGGTCGTGACGGCAGTGTGACATCGGCGAGAGCGGACGTCGCGTCAAATATTCAGCTGCGAATTTCAGCACCAATTCTCACGAACGAAGAGATTGCGAAACGAGCGGATACAAGAGCGGATGTTTTGAATGCGCTGGCATCTACCTCTGCAACAAAGAGGAAATTTCAACTTTTGAAAGAAGGAGAGTGTGCTGACGACGTGGTTCCCGAGTCATCATTTTTCATTGTACATAAAGCACTCTTAAACGAGCTGCTATGTGCAGCAAGCTGCACTCAGTGCGGGAAAACGCCAATTCGTGTTGAAACTGGGCTATGCCTTGGGCTTGCGACAAAAATGGAACTGTTGTGTGACGACTGTGGGGTGATAAGCAAAAAGTGGTCATCCCCAAGATGTGCTGGCACTCAGAAGATCAACCCTTTTGAGGTGAACGTTCGTGCACAGAGAGCTGTGCAGTCAGTAGGCAAAAAGCAAGCCACACTGAATGATGTTTTCTCCCACATGGACATTTCTCATCGAGGACTGCATCACAAATCCTATGCAAGGCTGCACCGTAGGCACAGTCACCCTGCCACTGCCTCAGCAGCCATGACATTAGAGTCCGAAAGTGCACAGAAGGTGCGCGAGATCTACAGGGAACTTGGATGTGCCCCAGGCAACATTGATGTGATTTATGATGGCACTTGGATGACAAGGGGCCACACAAGTCACATTGGTGTTGGCTGTGTTATTGAATTATATTCTGGCCTTGTCTTGGACCACTGTGTCCTCTCCAATTATTGCCATGGATGTTCTCTTGGCCCCAAGCCTGGCGACAGTATTTATTCAGAGTGGCATGAAGAACACCGACCACAATGCCAAAAAAACACAGAGGCAAGTGCAGGGCAAATGGAAGTAATTGCGGCAAAAACCATGTTTCAGCGGTCTCTCCAGAAACACCAGCTCCGTTACACAAATGTCCTTTGTGATGGGGATAGCCGCACTTATATTGCCCTCAGTGAAGAGAAGGTGTATGGTTTCATACCCATACACAAACAAGAGTGTGTGAACCACGTGAAGAAAAGAATGGGAACTGCTTTGCGCAACCTTGTTGAGAAAAACAAGAGCAAGGACCGTGAGCTCAGCATGAGTGGAAAGGGCCGCCTAACGCAGGGTTTAATTAAAAAACTCACAAACTATTATGGCTTAGCCATAAAAAGCAACCCAAATGATGTGCCTGCTATGGAAAAGGCCATCATGGCCACTTTTCACCATGTAACATCGACCGATGATGAGCCGCATCACGAGCACTGTCCCACTGGCGTGAACTCTTGGTGCAAGTTCAATTCTGCGGTGGCCTCAGGTCAACCAGCCCCTGCACACAAGCTGCAGCTTCCTGCACATGTTCGAGCCGCACTCCTGCCTATATATAAACGTCTATCTGCAAGAGAACTCCTTGAAAGATGCCAGCAAGGCAAAACGCAGAATGCCATTGAGTCGCTGAACAATGTCATTTGGTCACTCCAATCAAAAAATCAGTTTGCTTCACTCCTGAGTGTTGAAAGTGCCGTGGCAGATGCAGTTTGCCGTTTCAATGCTGGATGTGAAAGAGCACTGCAAACAATTACGTCGCAACTCGGATACAGTCCAGGATCGTGTTCACTGCGGCGGGCTGCTGAAAAGGATGCACGACGCATCAAAAAGGCAATGAAGGCACATGAAACTGCTGCAAAGAAGAGAAAAATTACCTCAAAATGTAAAGAAAATGTGTCCTCACTGCCAAAGGACTACATTCCAGGCGGGTTTTAGGTGCTCAAAGTAAATATTTTGATGTTTCCAGCATATAAAACTTTGAGCCCTGTTTTCTCAGCTTTCACTTTTTGTGCAGTTGCTTTCAGTAATCCCAGTGCAATTTCACAATGAATGAAGACAGAATCATTCTGTCTTTTGCACTTTGATCGTGAAACATTGATGAGTGCAGTAAAGCTGTCCATTTTCATCTGCACCTCATAAAAAAATTTATAATGAGTTTTTTGCAAAGGTCGTTAGTAAGACAATGTGCACAGAAAAGTTCAAAAAAAGCTTTTGTGCTTATTTCGGCATTTAAAACATAAACGAATAGCTTTATTGCACATAATGGGCTTTCTTGAACATGCTGGTATGAAAATCTTAACAAATTTATGTGTAATTAATTAATTAGGGGGATGACCAGGGGATGACCATAAGAGGATGTCAAGTGTTCTAACTCAAGAACTATAATAGATAGCTCAAAACTGATTTCAGTTATGATGTCAGCATAACAAAGCACACCTGCATGCCAAATTTCGTCAATTTATTCCCATAAATAAAAATTTTTTTTCATTGCCACGTCCCCCCTTAAAAAGGGTTGATCTTCTGAGTGCCAGCACTTCTTGGGGATGACTGCCTTTTGCTCATCACCCCACAGTCATCACACAACAGTTTCATTTTAGTCACAGGCCCAAGACATGGTCCAGTTTCAACACAAATTAGTGTTTTTTCTCACTGATTGCAGCTTGCTGCAGAGAGAAGCTTGCTTAAGGGAGGACATGAGTCTTAAAGGCCGAAAATCGCAAGAAGAATTGACTTTTTGAAGCTGACATTTTCGGAATCGAACCATTCTTGCACTAATTTGCGAAGTTTCGTGCTCGCTTATCATTATTTTCGCCGCAAATTCAATTTGTAACATGCCTGTGAGGTGAATTGGAGCACAAATTTAAGCAAAAATGGCACTTTTTCCACGTTGAACGGTTGCTGTTGCACGGGGGTTATCGTGGCTGTCTTGGTCTCATTTGAAAGAGCCGCCCTTCACCTTTAGTTTCCCGCCGTCGCTGGCTGTCCTTGCTCATTGGCTTTCTAGAAAAAAAAACACGTCATCAAGATGTACCAACGCGCGATTGTATTGGCTGCTCGGCGCATGTGGTAGTCTGGGCACCTGATTGGCGTAGCGGCCTTCCCGTCGTCTGCTTCACGCTGTCGAGACGCGGACAAGCGCGTGCCATTTTGTCTTGGTGTTGTTGACTGACTGCAGCTATGGTTCGGCCGATCGAGAAGTTCAGCACCAAGAACAAATTTGGTAAGTGAGTAAGGCGATCGCTATTGGAGAACTTCAAGAAGCGTCCCAGAATGACTCGGGACGAGGATGAAGCGGTTGCCGCTGCCACCATGGTAGGCCTAACAGACGCTAGACCCACGAGCTCGTCAGTTGCCGACAGCATCGCGGAGAGCGGCCGTGTGCGTCTTGACACGCAAATTTTGCTGCCACAACAGTTGGAGGATGAGAAGAAGGAAGCAGAAGGGAAACTTAAGGAAATGTCATCCGTCGCGGTGACAGAGTGAAAGTGAAATCTTATCGCTAAACGCGCCGACGCCGTGGTTACCCCCCCCCCCCCATGACGAAATGGCCTTCACCATTGTGCACTTGGTGGTGGTGAACGCATTGACATTGTGTTTACAGTGCAAGAAGTGTAAGGGAGATGCGCATATCATGAGAGGTGAGCGGGAATACGGTCTTGCCGTCAAGCTTCAGCTCGTGTGTATGAACTGCGGTGATGTATCGTCAAACTGGACTTCGCCGCGCGTCGATGGAGATGAAAAGATCAGTCCATTTACCGTGAGCCTGCTCGCCGCACCTGAAGAAAAGGCACACGGACGCAAACCGTCAATCTGGCTACATGCCTGGTGCATATTAGCCCATTAGGAGTGTACATACCATGATATCTTTAACTGTATAGAGCTAAATAAAGTATCAACCATTTTTTCTCGTTTTCTCAGAAGACAGATTTTGGCCACTTCCTTGGTTTGCTGCTTTGATATCTTTGGACCTAGGACAGCTAGGGCTACAATTTCTTTTGCAGCATAAGCTATATGTGCAGATAAAGCAGCGCTGAAAGCGGATTTTTCATTCACAGCACGAAAAATTTTTTTAGTTTAAAAATATTGTTTTTCATTATGCATAAACAATGAACTTCGTTGCGCTGTAAATTGAGAAGTAGTTGTTTAATTTTAAATCTGCTTGCAGCGCTGTATTCCTTATGCGTTCTAGTATCTATCCATGTGTTAATAACAATGTTATGTTAAAAATATATTTTTTATTGTTTCAGCAAACAATAGAATGATTACTAATTATCTCAGGAAATAATTGACCTATTTAAAATAGAATTACATATTTGAAATCAGCTCAAGAAACTGAAGTCTGTGCAGTCTCATTTAATTTGGTTATGACATAAGTGACATCTTTACAACCCGTGTCCCCTCTTAAGGGGGGAGGAGGGGATCAGAATTAACTTCTTTGTTTCTTGACAGAAAAGGCTGAAATTTGGCACACACACTGCACATTGCAATAAAGAGACAAATCTAAAGTTTCATTAGGATATCTTAATTAGTTGTTTTATAAGAATTTATGGGTTCCTTGCTTGTGGAAAGCCTGGCACAGTAACGAAACATGATAAGGAGCTGGGAATACTTTGCATGTTTGCCCAGGTGTCTAATCTACATCAAGACAGTGTTTGATTTTTTTTTTTAGTGCGCTAATAATTTTTTGCTCAACATAACATGCACGTGACTGTGCTTCACTGCATGGAGCCATGTAGTAATTGTGAAATAATTAAACAATGGAAAGATAAAGAAAGATTTCAAGACTGTCTTTAAGTACAGCACAGCTTGTGGATCACAGCAAAACAAACTGGGCTAAAATCGGTCCAGCCATTGTTGTGCTACGCTTTCCACGAGCGAGGTGATTGACAAAAAAGATGCAATTGAGAAAACTTGGCTGCAAAGTTTTAAAAGCACTGCAAATTTATTAAAGTGCACCAGGGCTGTAATATTTTTAATCATTGCTGTCAGGCATCTTCTTACACCTTTGCCTCATTGTTTGGTGGGCTTTGGATGCCTTCTTCAGGCGTTCTTTATCCTGTTCTTGCGCCGTCTGGAGTAGTGCATGACAACCATTTTCATTGCCAGACCGAGCCTGGTATCGCAGTGTACAGCCACAGAACGCTGTTGGCATCTTGGGCACAGAGCTTTAGCGATCAAAGAGTTCATCGCGGAAACAGGCATAGTAATGAACTAACAGTCCCAAGGGGCCGAAATTTGTTCTTGGCATTCCTGCTTCCGCGCAGTCGCGGACACTGCGCGAAGGGAGTCGCGAACACTGCATGCCTGCGCTTCTGCAGTCACCGCTGACACAAAACGCGGCTCGTGGCGCGTCTGAATCGTGCGACGATTCGTCTGGTGAGCCTCGAGTCACCATACAGTATGTAGCTCGTCGACGGTTGGGGCTCACTCGCAGGCTGCGTGTCCCTATCGCACGATGCATCGGAAACGCACACCATCTCTGCCGGCGATTGAGACCTTCGACCCGCGTCGCCTCCAACAACACGAGCTCGCTTGCCGACTCGCGCGGCCGTACGCACAGGTGCGAGAGCCTCCGTTGGCACGTCTTCCGGTGTTATCAGTGTCGATGTGACAGTGCGATTGTCGGCTTTGCTGCTGGAATCGCACGGTGCAAGATAACGCGGCACGTTATCCGCGTGTTCAGTCGGGTTCTCCGCTTCCCCGGCTGGCCACCGTCTTTTTCTCGCCGTAGGAGGCTTGCGCTTCCGTTTTCCGAAGGCATGCTTCATTTAAAAGTTATTTTCAAACGTGCGAAGATCCATCACTGAGCTAGGAGCTTTTATAAATCCGAATTCTGCGAGTGTCAAACGAAGAAAGACGCCGGCGTGGTTTTCAAAGCAGACAACTGCGGAACGCCATGGTTGCCAGCTTCCACGCTGCTGCAGCAGCAACCAATGGCGAGGCGCCTTTCAGTACGGCAACCAATCGGAGGCCCGCTTTCATCGCAGGGCCCGTGTGACTGCCTCTAGCAGACCCGCGCTTCTTTTGTGTTTGTGTGTTCGTTAAAAGATGGCGACGACCGAAGAATTCAGAAACGGAATGGCGAAACTTCGAGCTTTTGAACGATACCAAGATGGCGGCGTTCAGTGGCGGGAAAGACGAGTTAGGGCTCCGTGAACTGCGGTGATTTTACGCGATTTAAAGCTGTTTTCTCGCCCTACGCACTGATAAATTAATTTTTTTCGGGCACTTTTAGCGCGTTTTCAGTCGAACCATTTTGATACAATGTAGATTAGGCATTGCAGATACCGAAACGCGTCGTTGCCAAAAATCGATCTTTTTTGCGATTTTCGCGATGTGATCCCCGCGCCCCCCCTTAAGAGTGCTTTATATACAATAAACAATGATGACTCGGGAACTTCTTCGTCTGCACTCTCTCCTTCTTTCAAAAGCTGAAATTCCCTCTTTCTTGCGAAAGCGCATTCAATGACGGTGCATTCAAAACATCCGTTCTGGTCTCGTTCGTTCCGCAATCTCTTCATTCGTGAGAATTGGAGCTGAAATCCGCAGGTATTGGATGCGACGTCTGCTCTCGCCGATGTCACATTGCCGTCACAACCGCACGCGGTCGCGTTATCGCCATTGCACACGGTTTCATCTTCAACACAGCCCACGGTCACGTTATCAGCACTGCTCGCAGACGCGATTTCCTGATCACCCGCGTGCGCCGGTCGCACCTCGTCGACACGGGCGGCGGCATCCCCTTCTACGGTTAGCTTTCGCCTTCTGTTCCATGCCTTTCGTCATTTTCTGTATGCGTGGGCCGGAACTTGCTTCCGTTGTGGCTCATCATGGAACATGTGCGTTAAGGTAGTTCGGCTGCCACCATGGTCAAGCACAATGAACGAAATTTGCAAGGCGCTGCTGCGCCAATGTGCACGAGTGCATTTCACGGGCAATTCAAAGGTACAACAGACAATAGGAGTGCTCCATGTTCCCCACGTGCCTACTGCGGCCAATCACGATGCCGTTTTTAACTCGTTTTCGCTCGCGTTTGATGGTTTTTTTTTTGGTGGGGAAGTACCGCGCTGTGGCTATCTTGAGTTCCGATCTCTCCTCTTTACGATACAAAGATGGCGACGCTGCGTCATCAGATAGCCAAGCTATCCTTGGTGGGACGGCGCCTTCCGAAGTCCGATATTTTTGCAATTTTTGATCACGGCGCTCTAGGAAAGTGCTATTTTCTCGATTTCTACCACATATTTTGTTATATCATTTCACCATGAGGTAAAAGAAGGTCCGAGAATTGCGAAAAAATAAATTAATCGGAAAATTGAAAATTTTGACCAATGCCAGTAGTAAAGTCGAATTCCTGACTCAGTGGCCATTGAACATGTTTTGTATCCGTAAACTGTACCAGCCTATTGCGTACGTATTGGTTAACATGTAGTGTTTCCACTTTTCATTGCATAAACACGGTGCTGCATCGTCTCCATCTGGTTGCCCGACAGAACAAGCCTCAGAGATCAGAACAATGACCTCGAAGCGCCCCGAGTGTTTGTGCGTGTGAAGCCACATCAACATAAACATAATTTCAAAGCCGTGCCAGAGAGCGTTATGACATCGTGCAAACAAGGACTCGCGTCATGCCGAAGCTAGGATAAAAAAAAGACACCGGGTGCTCAGCATAAAAGAAAGATACATCGTTCGTTCTATCGAAAGTGACACGAAGAAGTCAGCGCTGACATGTGACAGGGATCTGCTGTTGACTGTGGTGTGTGGCGTTTAGGATGCGAGGTTGCTTGGCAGCGCTGCTGCGACGACGAATAGATGTCGGTTACGAGGTTAGACTTTTCGTCATCGTTGCCTCTGTTGTTGCCGAAGTGTCGAGTAGCAAAAAGCGATGAGGACGACACGGAAAGCGACAGCACGGGTGGGTGATTCAAGCTTGACAGTGGCAAAAGCTGTACGTTACGTCAGCCTCATGAGTGCAATCGTCATGACGAGAACAGCACCCCGAAATTGAAAAGGTGCCCCATGACTTCTGCAGCGCTACCGTGCGCGGGCATGGAGAATACCTAACGCGAACGAGGAATCTCCCGTGCGAGGGTTTGCCAAAAAGAGGGGGCTGGCTGAAAACTAGCTTGCAGCTTCAGTAAGTTTGAGGCCGCTATCGTCGCTTTTAGGGCGCCACGGCATCAAACAAAAATAACACTTTTGTCGCAAGAAGTGAATAAATACTGCATGTTTTTTCCCCTTTCATCGCACTCGGAATTTTGTTTTTGACAGATAAGTGGGCGATCTCACGCTATTTCGGTTAAACAGTACTACCGTTTAGTACCTACTTTTTCCGAGCTCCGGCCAACTACGATTTAACGCGGTTTCACTGCACAACTAATGGCTGCAGTGCCACATGTTTAATTTTTTTTTTCTTTGGGTAGTTGACTTTTTTTTTCTTTGGGTAGTTTCTGCCAGAGTAAACAGTGTGTGCGTTATTTCTTGAGAAAAAAATGTGGCTCTTTCTGTGCTTAATTCTGTTTTTTTTTTTTTTGAGGGTAAGTCAAATTGTAAAATACTATTTTTTTTTCGACAAAGGTGTGCTTATTATCTGGGTTCAGCTGTATCCATGTAAGCCTCTCTTTTACCATATAAATTTCTTGGAGCAGCCCTTGAATAGATTCACTTTTGCCTTTTTCAGCAGAATTATCAGCGGCCATTCAAGAATATGCCTCCACGATTTCTCAAGAAGGCTGAAATGCAGCGCCAGCAGCAGCTACGTCAGCAGCAACAGCAGCAGCAGCAGCAGCAACAGCAGCAACAGCAGCAGCAGCAGCAGCAGCAGCAGCAGCAGCAGCAGCAGCAGCAGCAGCAGCAACAGCAGCAGCAGCCACAGCAGCAGCAGCAGCAGCAGCCACAGCAGCAGCAGCAGCAGCCACAACAGCAGCCACAGCAACAACCACAGCAACAGCCACAGCAACAGCCACCGCAAACAAGTGCTGGCATGGCTCCACCGCAGACCTCCTCGAGCGTGGGAGGCATGGGCGGTGTGAGCTATGACCCTCGTTGGGTGGCCATGGGAGCTGGAGGACCCTACCTGGGTCAACTGGGTATGGGCCCTTTGAAAGCTCTCGGTGGCCAGCGCCCCCCAGAGCCAGAGGGGGGCACCTCTTACTCCAGTGCCGAGGATCGGCCCTATGAGGCTCGGGAAGCTCGGCCACTGGAGTGCTGGCCTCCTGGGGCTGGACGTCCTGCTCCCCCACAGGCAGACCGGCCCCCACAGGCTCTGGCTCCACCCATGGCACCGCCACATGTGCCGCCAGGTAAGGGCACTGTTCTGATGTATGCAATAGTCATTTTGAAAGGCTTATCTCTGAAACAAAATTTATTGGTAATGGGTGTTTTTGACCTGTTAACAGGTCAAAAATTTTCATGCGTGCTAGAATAGAGTATGGCCATAAATATGTTACCCTATTGCCATCGGCATTTTAAAGTGGCCGCCTTGTATGCGCTTTGAGCCTAGCTACCGTAGCTTTCTCCATGTGCTGTAGTATGTGTGCTTAGGCAATGCTTCCATTGGCTTAGGTTAGTGCACCGTCCGTTTTCCCGTTTTCTGCGTTTGCTCTATCAGCGTGGAAGTGCCGACTGCAATGACATGCCGAATTCATCACGATGCCGTAATTAAAAGGAAACCGATCACATGTGCAGAGATAACGGAAATAGGGCTGCATCATGGGCGTTTGGAGTTCTCGAAACTTGCATGCCGGACTGGCGCAATCAGGAAAGGCGTTTTACTCCGGCAGCTGCTACTTATGTCGTGGCCGAGCGGCCCCTATCTGCAAAGCGGTCTGCGACGGAGACGAGAGTCTATGCATGTAGACTTTCGTCCGACCGTAGACGATACGTATCCGGCCGATACAGCTGATAAAACTACTATCTTTACTTTTCATATAGCTGTCTAATTTGCTATCGTAATCGATGCTTCCCCTTTCGAGCAAAATTTAGTTTTTTTATTTATTGCTATAATAGTGCATGGGGAGTCATTCTTTTGTTTTTTCCAAATGAAAGTTGTATTTCTGTATGAAAGAATGAGGTGTGCGGTACTGTAAAGGACTTTTTTTTAGGTCACGGCAAACAGGTGCGCGTTACAATTGAGGGCGCATTAAAATAGAGTAAATACCGTAATCTGACGGCCATTTTCTCAGGCCATAACTAGCGAGTGCTATGAAAGCGTAGGTGGGGAAGTTTATCACTGTCAGAGGATCTGGGTGTGAAATCAGGGGAAGAGTGCCACTAATTTCTGGAGTAAGGAAAAAAGGTTTAGTTTATCACTTTGCGACTGTGTGAATCTTGTTTAACTTCAATTTTACCTTTCAGGTGGCCCATATGACAGCTGGCGACCATCTGTGGCACCTGTGTACTATGGTGGCCAGGTTGCCGACTTCGGCAGGAATGCTCCCAGCTATGAGCAGCGGTTGGATTTCCCTCCAAAGAGGGCAGACAAAGAGGATGTGCCTTTTGACTGCCGCTCACGTGGGGATTCATTTAGAAAGTGAGCATACTTTGATTTTTTGCTGCAGTCTATTCATTTTAAAATTTAACTTCGGCTTGTCATGCATCTGCATGAATAATTTGAATCGTTGCTTTTTTTTTTCTTTAAGAATGTACTTTTAACCTGGTTCCAGAAATTGCTAGCTCCACTCATTGAATTATGAAAGCTGTCTTAGATAAATTGAGAGCCAATATATTTTATTGGTTCCTTTCCCTTAGTTCTAGTCCTTTATCATGCACTGTTCACGGCTGGCCGTTCTTGGTGATAACGCAAGTGAATTGTTATTAGGACCACTAATTAGTGCAAGAAGGAAGAGAACTAAAGGAAATCATTAGTTTATTTCAGCCCAGGTTTCTTCCTGGGCTGCAACTGGCTGTAAAACTGCTATGAAAGCACAGTAATAAAACTCTCGATTCACCCTCTTGTCCCTTCAAACAGGCGTAAACATATAGGGGTCCTGAACCACTGCTTGGCTTGGTGGAAAAATACAGTTTGCGGATAGCATATGTTGCTGTGAGAATCTTGGCCAAATCTTTTTCTTTCGTTCGTGGTGCACAGAGCTTTTATGCTGAGCACGAGGTCAGTTTTCTGAAGCCCTCTTTTCAACAGAAGCCTGCTCCTCACTCTTTTCTGGATGCTTTATTTTGTAATTGACGGGTTCCCATACGCATAGCTATTGGCCTGTAGCGGTTGTCAATCAAGAAGGGTGTTTGGATCTGTGTGCTTTCTACTGTTACTGTGTATGTATACTTATTATGCAATTAAATAAACAGGCTGAAGGAAGCGAAAATCTGCTTTCAAATATTGGTGATACTTAATTCCGGAAGATGTCTATCGTCTGCTCATGACCTGCCGTGGCTGCCCACCAAGGAATTAAAATTTAGCCGCCTTGCTTCTTGGTGTTGTAGCCATCCGCTCTCACTAATTTAGACTAGTTTTGAATGCTCAACTAGCCTCAAACCACACTAACATAAGGTCAGACTATACGTATGCTTGCCAGTGTGTGCTCATTCCTGGCTGCTCCTGATTAAGGGAGGACGCGGGGATCAGATAGTGAAAACTGAAAAAAAAAAAATTTTTTTTTGGCAACAACGCGTTTCGATATCTGCAATGCCTAATCTACGTTGTATCAAAATTGTTTGGCTGAAAACGCACTAGAAGTGTCAGAAAATTCATCTTTGCGCAGGGCGAGAAAACAGCTTTAAATAGTGTTCGTGGAGCCCTAACTCTTTCCCGCCACCGAACACTGCCATCTTGGTATTGTTCGAAAGCTCGAAGTTTCACCATTCCATTTCTGAATCTTCGGTCGTCGCCATCTTGTAACAAGCGCACAAACACAAAAGAAGCGCGGGTCTGCTTGAGGTGGTCACACGGGCCCCTTCGATGAAAACTGGCATCCAATTGGTTGCCGTACTGAAAGGCGTCTTGCCATTGGTTGCTGCTGCGGCAGCGGGCAAGCTGGCAACCACAGCAGACCGCAGTTGTCTGCTTTGCAAACCACGCCGGCGGAGTTGCCTTGGCTCGTCGGAATAGTTTTTTTGTTTGTTTTGTTCAGTAGGCACCGCAGATGCGCGTTAAACCACGGAGCATGAGAGTTGGATATAATGGCGTTTCTGAGTGATGAATTCATTAATTAAAAAATTGACTTTTCTTTGAATGAGGTCCAATTTCCATCAATGTTGCGCATGTAGACACTTGAAATGAAGTGAGTATAGGCTTAAAGAAGGGAATTGCGCTAAAGAAGACACGGACGAGTAAGGACATGGACGGGCGCAAACTCGCGACTGATTTTATTCAGAAGGAACACAAATATATATACCTAGATTCTTAAAGTATAGGTATTGGTGTACCGGCATTCTATCAAATAGGCTAACATAATCTCTGATTCGCGTTTATCGAACTGATTTGTTCCTTTTTGCTCAGAGGGAAAAAATATTTCGATGAAGCTTTTTCAAAGAAAGCTCCACAATGGCTGAATATTCAGTAATACCTCATTAATTTGTAAAAACCGGAAAATATTTCCTAGATACTCAAAGTTGCAGAAATTGCAGTTAGAAGTTGAGTTCTACCTAAAAAAATTGCCGCTAGTGACCAGCTTTTCAACAAAAGCTTTTAAACTGGCTCTTTGTAAAGGTATCAAAGAAAAAAAATAACATAGCAGAGATATAAACCAGCTAAGGTTTTTGGCCCTGACATTTTATTCGGTGCATAAAAAGAGTGTAAGGCTGGTGTGCTTCGTGGTAGCACTTGCACATAGAAAGGTGTCCTCGATTTTTCGAGATAAGCGAGTTAAGTGTTGCTGTAATTTTGAATGTATTGGCACTTGTAATGAGGTGCCCGCAGCAGCATCCATGAATACGCCATGGGCATGAACTATTTGTTGGCCAGCACTTTTTAGGCTGAAGCAGTAGGCGAACCTTTGTAATGGATCAATTGTGACAACGGTATCACTAAGCCACCTGTAAAATGTAAAAACATTTGCACACAGTCAGTGCAAGCATGACCAGAAAGTGCTCTTGCGCCGAGTCTTTGGCATGCCAACTCGTGCAGAAGCAACCCTGACTTAATAGACACATTCAAAAAGTGTTTGTCGATGAGTCTCCTTTCTTGTGCCTGACACCTACTAATATGCACAGTAAAACTTTCCTAGACAGATGCAGCTTTAGGGAAACTTAGTACAAGTAATACCGGATTTACTCGCATAATGATCGCACTTTTTTTGTCAGAAAAATTGAAGCAAATTCAGGGGTGCGATCATTACGCGGGTTAAATTTCTCGGGAAAAAAAAAAAATTTTTTTTTTGCCGCGTTTGCTGCGGGATGCGAGATTGCGGGTCCGGGACACCAAAACAAAAATGGCGGCTAGCGGAGCGAGCCGAACGCGCCGCACGCGATTTTTTTTTTCTTCTCGTGAGTACATTACGTGCATTGAAACAGTTTCTTCCGTATTAGTGATGAATAATATCGTTAATATCGGCAAGTTTGCGGCAATAACGTAGCCATGTCCACTTTGAGGGGACAGAAATAGGTGGGCGCGCTTAGCTGCCAGTGACAGAAACACACGACGGGCATGCTGCGGAAACTGCGGCATCTGTCTTCGCTACTTTCCGCTAAGGGTGGGCGAATATCTTAGCCGTGTTACAAGCGTCGGCGTATGAATAGGGCACACTTTTAACGTATCGGAGTAAACGTGGCTACTATCATTGCCGCGCGCGATTTGTTGCGTGCTCACGAGTGCAAAAGCAGATGAAAAGAATCGAAATGCGCCTTTATTGTTTTTGTTGACATCAGCCATTATAAAGCCAACCCATAATAAAGGCAAGTTTGGTTGTACCTCATTTTGTCATGGAAGTGCGGAAAGTGATGAAAGTAATGAAATGAGGCATCTACTTAAGAATGTTTAGTGCGTGCAGGCCGCTTGGCTTGTCTTGAAGAGTCGTTCACGTAGCATTCGACAGGTGGTAAGCGCGATCATTATTCGCTAGACTTAGCACACGACATATCGCTGCGGCAAGTTCGGGGTGCGATCATTACGCGGGAAATAAAAAAAATCGAATTTTGACGACAAATTTTAGGGGTGCGATCATTACGCGATTGCGATCATTATGCGAGTAAATACGGTATTTAAATTAAGGCTCCAAGCTTTTACCTAGTTAGTTGTGATTCTAATGTAATTGTGCATCACTGCAATCTGTAGTAGTTTTTCAACCCAACCAAGCATCTGGTACTAAGACATCAGATAGAAAGCATTTCAAATCTCGTGGATTTTTGAGTTGGAAGGTTTTCATGGTCACCGAATATAAGCTAACAAGGGTGCAGTGGACAGTCTTCACCAAACCATTTCAATATACTGCACATTTACCGTATTTATTCAAATCTAGGCTGATAGTTTTCTTCAAATAATCATATACCAAACTCTAGGGTCGGCTTAGATTCGAGGATTTTAAAAAATGCGCCAGTTCGTAATTGGAAATGGTAAATATGGTATGTAGCTAACAACCATCTTGATAAGTCAGCATTGCAGCTGCTATTAGCTGTGCCAGTAGCCAACTGAAGTACATGAGCAACGTCGCTGTGTTGGCAAGTGTCGTATTGCCGTGTGGCGTGGTCCATAGCGTGGAGTTATCCAAATAGGCGATTCGACTACAGGGCCACTTTCAAGCGAAAACTTGATCTAGGCGCAAAGGCATCGTCAAACGTTCAAGCCGGGCGGACATCGATAAGAAAAAGGTTCGTCGTTGAAGGGGGAAAAGGGGGTCTTTTTGCATGTGCTGTAACGAGAAGATGGCAGCAATAAGGAAAATAAGCGCGTGATAACAGAGGAGCTGTTACCCGAGATCGCGCCGCATTTTGATGCGTTCAAGCCATGCCGCACTGACGTGAGCTTGCGCAAGTCCGCAGGCTGCATGGTCTGGGCTATAGTGACGAGGCTAATAGTGATAACGTAGAGTGAACACAGCATGTTCATATTAAATAAATGCTGTTTTTATTTTGTGAACGCTGTCCACTTTTTTGTTTGGCCTACATTCGAGGTAAGCTTTCTTAATTTTTTCTGGCTCGGACATTCGGGGGTCGGCTTAGGATCGGGGCCGGCCTAAATTCAAGTAAATAAAATATATCAGCAATAAGTGGTATTTTTCGCTTTTTACGTACCGTAAAAATCAGACTATAGGTCGGACCGGAGTATAGTTCGATCCCCCAACTAATGAATTCTAAAAATGAAAAAAAAAAAAAACTTTTTCAATGTCAAAAGTACCGAAAGACACCCTTACCTTTAACAAATGCGACTCACCTGGTTGCACAATAGTGACAGTATATTTACTTTAATTCTACTCGCATGTGCACCTGGCCAAGTTTTTAACAGTGTTGCGGGACCATCGACCTGCGTGCTTGTCGGCACCTTATTAATGGCGCTGAGCGGCGAAACAAAAGAGATACGCGCATGTGTACACACGAGCTTATTTTCGCTATTGCGCCGCTTCATGCCGTGATGATAAGGTGCTGACAAACATGCGGGTCGATGGTCACGCGATACTGTTAAAAATTGGCCTGGTGTAGAGAACACATAAGAGCACGAAGTGCACAAGCGCTACTCCGAATCAGAGCACTGCCTTTGATCAGAGTCATCTGAACTAGAGTCGGATGACGAGTGCTTCTCGCTGCCCAGTCCAGAGTGCACACTACCGCTTTCAAACGGATGCATTTGGCAGTCACAGGCAGCGATCTTACATGCAGCTATTTGTGACCATATTTATGACCCCGTCAGTGTCTCAAAAAGTCAGTCAGCGACTATATTTGCTTTCTTCTCGTAAACTGTAAAGAGCCAGAGTGCGCACGCATCTTTTTCTGCAGCCGTATTTTTCATTTTCCTCACTGCATTCCTGGTTCATTTTCTTGCTCCGCATCTCCTCCTCACAGCCCTTGCCGCTCTTCCTTCTGCTGGCACGCCTTGTTGAGACACATGCGTTGTTCACAAGCCTGATTTGTTGAGAAGCGTACTTGCTGCTTTGCTTGTCTTCGGGATTTTCTGGCAACCAAGTTATGACAGGTATTTTGTCGTGCGAGGCTACACTATAAGTGGTATGCGTTAGCATAGAGTACTATGGGAAGGCAAACAAAATTCTGGAAAGGCTGCATTATATCCGGTCCTGCGCTATAAGTGGTTACAAGTGGTCTGAGCTGTACTTTGCTGCACTGGTTATCCTTTTAGTGAGATATAAGTAGGAGTGGTTGCTTTATCTACATTTTTCAGGTGTGCAGGTTTTGAAAACTGTTCAAGGTGTAGTGTCGTTCCACTAATATAACGATGGTTTGACTGACGATTTAGATTATAAGTCGTCCGCGCCATTATATGTTGAAACTCCTATCCTCTGTACTTAGTGACTTTGTCACTAAATACATTGTCACCAAGTCACTATGTACTAAGGCTGCCCCATTTCATACACATTTGTAATTTGTTGTCATATAATATAGAAATCCTGCATTTCTCACTTCTCTTTTGCAGAGAGAGAGACTTCGAGGACAAACAGCAGCGTGAAAAACGCGAGAGAGATACTATGGGAGCCTGGTCCAGCACAAGAGAGTACGATCAGAGAGTGGCAAGAGTAAGAACATCTGCAGTGGTTTCATTTCTAGCTCAATCATTTCATATGCAGGCACTTGATATCACGTCTTTTATTGCACTGTCAAGTATTTTAGGTAACAATTACTGTGATGTCGTTTTTTTTTTTTGCATCTAGTTATACTGGTAGTTTTAGGCAGAGTTGTAAACTTAGTAAAAACAAAACAAGTGCTTGTTCAAACAATGCCTAATTTTCAAAATTTCATTGTGAAAATTAGTTAATATTAGTAACTCTTAGGTTGCACTGTACTTCTGGGTTAATCAGATTGTCGGATTAATAGGGTAGTTTTTTCAATGAATCATGTACCAAACTCTAGGGTTGGTTTAGGTTGAAGGATTTTTTAAAAGATGTGCCATTTTTTTTTTTGTTGAGATTGAGAAATCTTGTGCATAGCTAGTGCCATCAATATCGCAGCTACTAGCTGTGGAATTCCAGTAGCCAACTAGAGTGCATGGCCGATGTCACTATTTTGACCTGTGTTGTATTGGCATGTGGCATTATGGTAATAGCACCAAACAGGCGATGCTACTATAGTGCCGCTCTCAAGTGAAAAGTTGTGCTAGTCGCAGAGGCATCATCAAATGTTCAAGCCAGGCTGGACTTCGGCATCGATGAGAAAACATCCGTTCTTGGAGGGGCAACGGGAGACGCTATTTTCATGTGCCACAATGAGGAGATAACAGGGTTAAACAAAATAGCGACAAGGCTAGCAGCGATGATGGCGTAGAATGAGTTCCACGCCTCGGCGTGTTCATATTCAAGAAATGCTCTTTTCATTTTGTGACCATTTGCCTCGCTTTTTCGTTCTGCCTACATTAGTGGTAAGTTTTTTGCTGGCTTTGGACTTTCGGGGATTCGCCTAGAATCTCGGCCCGCCTTGATTCTACTAAATGCGGTAGTATCTGCGTGGATTCCTGCGAGAAAGCAGGTGAGCATTTCCGATTCCTTTTAGAAGTAAAGATGTGCTGATGAAAGTCAGGTATGTTTTGTACATTTCATAGTTCAGACATTCAATTCAGACAATTCTTTCGGTCCCTAGTAATCTGAATTAACGAGCTTTTACTGTACTATCACTTCCGCAAGCTTTCACACGACTTGGCATTGGATGCGTCAGCGTGTAAACTGATAAGCTTTTGCCATATGCCAAAGTTGCTATCTGCACACAGTGGCAAGAATGTTGTCTGTCATATACTTTGCGAAGGTGATTGTATCTCCGAAAGTGATAGACCAAAAATATGTTCTTGAGTTGGCGCAACACGGGCTAACTGTTTTAACTTCTTAACTGCCGGCGTTGCACAATCAGTCTCAATTAGGGCCATTGACTGCATCACAACAGGTGAACGTGAACTGCTTCTATGACCTAACACTTGCGAAAGTTCAAGTAGACTGAAGGACAACACTGAGCAAAAGCCTGCGCTGCCAGGTTGGAAAATTTGTTGAACTTGCATTTTTGCAAAAGAATACCTGAATATTGTAGATGACTGATAATTTGGACTCCACGGGGAATGAACCATATTTTCTTGAATCAAGGCTGGCCTCAATTCTAAGCAGACTGAATATCCAAAGCCAGAAAAAAAATTTAACAACCTACCTCAAATGTAGGCCAAGCAAAAGTGTGGACAGTGTTCACAAAATGAAAACATTTAATATAAACATGCCGAGTACACTCTGTTCTCATCGCTGCTAGCCTCGTCACTATAGTCCAGACCATGCGCGCGCCGTGCATACACAGACAGTGCGGCACGGCTCGCATGCATCGAAACGCTGTGCAATCTCTGAACAGCTCCTCTCTTGTTATCATGCGCTTGTTTTCCTTAACTCGTTGCGGCACATGCAAAAAGCGTCCCCTGTTGCCTCCTCCAATGACGGACGTTTTTCTCATTGATGGTAAAGTCCTGCCTGGCTTGTACCTTTCACGATACGTCTGCGGCTAGTACCACTTTTCGTCTGAAAGCGGCACTACATTGGCATCGCCAGTTTGGTGCCATTATGATAACGCCACATTATGGGCCACGCCGCATGCCGATAAGATGCAGGTCAAAATAGCGACGTCGCTCATGTACTTCAGTTAGCTGCTTAGCTGCTAGTGCGGCTAATAGTGGCTGCGATACCTACTTTTCTAGATGGCGCTAGCTATGCACCGTTATCATTTTCAATTACAAACTGGCTCGTTTCTTAAAATCCTCAAGTCTAAGCCGACCCTAGAGTTCGGTATATGATAATGTGAAAAAAAAAAAAACTGTCGGCCTAGCTCGAGTAAATAGGGTAAATAAGTCCAAACTATTGAATGTCTGGAAAAAAAAAAAAACGAACATATCGAAAAGATGGTAATGTCCTGTGCAAGGAAGTGAAGTCATTGCAGCACGCACTTCCACTTACCGTATTTACACGATTGTAAGTCGACCCCTTTTTTAAAATTTGAAAGTCTGAAGTTTGGGGGTCGACTTACAATCGAAACCAAAACATGGCCCCGCCAAAAAAAGCCATACCAACGGGAGCTACAACGTAGTTACAATTTTATGTTTGCTCTGTGGCCCTACCCGTATCTTTTCGCTATGCCGCGTGTTTGTTCGCTTTTCGGAAGGGTTTTTCAACATTTTTAAGTCTTACAGTGCATGCAACACTCATGGGGGGGTGTCGATAGCTAATGGAAGCGCCGCTGTTCCGATTTGCGGTGGCACCCTCAGAACGGCGGCGCTTGCGGGGAGTATCGGTAGTTCATGGAAGAGCAGACATCGCTCGCGGGTTTCTCTTTATCTGTGCTGTTAGCTTTATTCTATGCTGTTAGTTTGACATGTTCAACTTGACTGCCGGCTACGTGCTACTTCTATGCTTCCCCAGTCGTCATGAGTGCTCCAGGCCCACTAATCGTTCGGCACTCGTTCACAGCAGCGTTCAAGAAGGCTGCCATCCTTTACGCCGAAGAAACAAATCACTTCGCAGCGGGCCGCCATTTCGATGTTTCTAAACGGGTAGTGCGAGAGTGGCGACTGCAGGGAAGCGAAATTTTCACCCTGTGACGGCAAGTGAGAAATTTCCCTTGTGCCGAAGTCTGGACGCTTTCCGGAGCTGTAGGCTAAGCTTGCGGCGTACGTCGCTGAAATGCGTGATCGGTGCCTGCCATTGAAGTGCGACGTGGTCATGAAACAAGCCCGGACCTTCGCCTTAATTTTAAGGTTCTGCTCCGCCGTGAGTACGAGTGGCTGGCGGCAGAAGACCGCAAAATTACGCCAACCGGAGCTGTCAAAAGAGCCTCCCTGACGGCTGCGTGTGGCTGGGTGCATTTGGCGTGGGCTGCTGTTCTGCAAAATGTCCTGGTGCGGTCGTTTGCCAAATTTGAAATTGCGCTGAACCACGACGCGCTCTGGGACCGCAGCAACGATGACGATGGCAGCACTAGTAAAGACGAGTAGCCCAGTGACCATGTCAGCTACTAATAAATTTTCGTTATCGAATGCGCCCTCGGTTATGTCATGCTCTCTTATTTTTTTTTTCCGGTCAAGCGATATGGGGGGGTCGACTTACATTCGAGTCGACTTACAGTCGTGTAAATACGGTACGTGCAACCTAGTCCACCTGTATTTCTGCCAGTTCGTTCTGCCAGTCGCTGTTCGATCGTGGGAGAACTAGCTCAAGTGTTTCGTCATCGTTCAGTTCGGCACACCTCAACCTAGCAGGCCATCAGTGATGTCCGCATTTGAGCGTGTTGTCGTAGGCTGTAGTTCAGGCTCTTCACTTGAGCCAGGCTCATTCGGAGTCGGATTGCAAGGGCACCGTTGGTGCCATTTCATGTGGACTGTTAATAACTTAATGAGAAAGACTTCTTTGAGCCAGCAGAGCACAGTGTGGAATGCATACTAAACAAACAAGCACAGAACAGCTGAATGCTGTATGGAAGGCAAATTCAACAAACAAGAGGGGGCCATGCACGGTGATGCCAGAATGAATGGGATGATAGCGATGTTGATGCGATGTCACCATTCAGCAGACTCCAAGATCAACATTTGCAGTTAAATCTTTACGGCGCAGTGCTGCGACCAAAGGTGAGGCTTCAGGAATTACCATCTAGTGTGCAATCTCCAAGGCCATAGTTGTCTCCTTATCTCTGAGGCCATACTTAATGTATAGACCCCGGCTATACGGACAGAGTCCAGATAATGAAATGTAGAGCTGTCGGCTGTCAGAAATATTCGTCGTCTTTACACATTAAGTCTGAGGCGCCCTTGGCGGTGCTTTAAAGCTGTCCGAATTACCGAGGATGTCCGGATTATCTGTGCTAGATATATTGGTCGACGACCGTATCAGTCCTCTTAAACTATTGATTCAAGGGATGAAACTGTTCATTGCAAGTAAAATTAAAAAAAAAATGTGAATGTGTGGCTTGCATCAATGTTTTATGCAAATCACATTATTTGAAGTAGTTGCTTTCAAGAAAAAACAGTGAAATCACGTCGTAACAAGCTTTAGGGGACCGCCGTAAATTGTTCGTTATTCTGAAAGGTTGGTATAGTGAAAGCTCCAAAATTAGCCAGTCTGCCATCAACCCATCTGTTCTTAAGTTGTCACCATTTGAGCCATCCACGAAAATGACGCTGTGTCCTGTCTGCCCAAGCTGTTGATATTGTTATGCGAAGGACGAGTCAGTAAGACGAGCAACTATTTACAGGTTATATTTACAAGAGCGGTTGCAGTGCTGACCGGTTAGATTCACAGTGCGAGGGCAGTTCGTACTTCCTCCTCTTTTCTCGAGTGATGGCGCCCGCGCTCTTTGTTCAAATACCACACGCATGTAGCAATATTTTCCATAGATTCTGCTGCTACGCACTGCTGAAGCACCATATAATAAGAGTGACGCACACAAAACAGATGCTGATGCTGAGAACACTTGACAAAAATGAAGCTCCATGTCGCCTCCAAAGAGCAATGTTTCTGTCTTGCTGGTGATTTTTTTTCACATTCCTTCATGTGGACACCGCAACTCTCTCACTTGAGGTGGACACCTGAACATATTCCAAAGCAGAAGGGCGCATAAACGGCACCATCTGGGAAATGCGAAGTGGGACTGTGTCGCAGCTGCGCTAGTATGCAGGTTGCATTTCCTCGCGTGCTTAGCTAGTACGGCTACTGAAAGAAGGAAAACGTGCCTCCGTTCCCAGGTGACACTTGTCTGGGTGGAGCATTTACTCGCAAAAGCTGATACTTCATTGCCTCTGCAGTAGGTTAAAAAAAAAAAAAATCGCTTCAGCATTTTCTTTTTTTCTTTTTTCCTAATTGGACGCCGTCTCAGGTCTTCCGAACCCATCCACCACGGCCACTAACTGCACCTTGTCTGCTATCCTACTGTTTCGACTGCCGTGAAGGATACACGGAAATCTAAGATGTCAGAATATTAACTTGTAGTACTGAGGTGGTGTTAACATGACAAGAAACTGAAGTATTCAAAGATTTGTAGTATTGAAAAATTGTTATATTTAAACCACGAGAAGTCAGCAGGTAATTTCTGAAAAGTTTGTTAATGTGGTGTTTGTGGTAACAAGGTTTTATTGTATATTGAAAAGCTTAGCAATTTATATATTTTTAGCCTCTGAATGGCACACTGACAGCAAAAGTTACAAGTAGCTTAATGAACCTCTTTTTTGCTCAGGATTGTCTTTTGTCGTAACCATGAGCACTTATTGCAACCTAATATTGGTCTCGTGTATATTCTGTCTCTGATCAGAGAGCATATCAGACGAATGTGTTGGAAAATTCCGAGCAAGCGCCCTTGAGGGGAGACACGGCTCTTAGGAGCCAAAAGTTTGCCAGAAAATCGAGTTGTCAGAAATGTAATTTTCATGTTCCTACTACCATCCCACACCTGCCTGCAAATTTTCATTTAAATATATCTCGTATTGATGGCGCAACAGCGATACAAAGATTCGTTGGCACACCCACAGCCCTTTAAATTGTGGAAAAATTGTGCTTATTTCGGCCGCCTATAACTCGTGAACGGCACGCTGAACCGCGGCCATTTTGGTATCGTTGAAAAGCTCGCGCGTTTGGCTTCTTTTTATCACTCAGTAAGCAACCCTGCGCTCGCTGCCTTCATAAATAAAACGAAAAAAAAAAGCGTGCATAGAAAGTCGTCATTGGCCAGTTAGGATCACGTGGCTACGATGGCGTCATGTTATTGGCTTATAGCACTGGATAGGAAAATTTGGCTGGTAGAGGCGCCATCTTGTCTTTGGTTGCGACCTCGCCACAATAAACATGCCTGGAGGACCGAATAAGTTCCACACTGTATCAGTTCGCCCGAAAGCAAGCAAAAAATAAACGTGCTAAGGGCATGACATCGCGGGACACTGCAATGGATGAGCAAGCGACTTTTATCGCTAAGGCACCCGACAACGGCGATGGAGGTGATAGCGTTCCAACATCGCGCGGCCCTGAAACCGACGAGCAAGTTACTCGCGGTGCTGGTGCATCGGACAACGGCGGTGTATCGCACGACTCTACAACAGGTCAGCAAGCGATTAGCAGCGATGCTGGTGATAGTGATCTGCAGACCGACGGCATCCTTCGCGCCGACTCCGGCCGTGTGATAATTGCGGCTCGCGGCGATGCAGGTGATAGCGTACTGCAGAATGACTGCATCCTTCGCGCCGACTCCGGCAGTGTGAGAGTTGACGCTAGAACTGTCACGAGCAGCGAAATAGCTCAAGTGAGTGCCCGTGATCAAGTCACGCTTGATAGACTCGAGTTGACGCCGGCAACAGCGCGAAAAACTGCTGTTTTCACTAATGCAAGCGCCGCGTCATCAGCTTCAGCCGTGGACACTGCAGCTTTATACGCGATTGTTGACCTGAACCTTGTCAATGCGCTGCTTGCTGCCTTGCAGTGCAAGGTGTGTGCAGTGTGTGCGAAACTAATCACTGGCGACCGTGACTACGGCCTCGCCAAGAAACTGGTCGTGTTGTGCGAGAATTGTGGTGAAGTTGCGGCGCAACGGAGCTCGCTCTACCAGTTCTACCAAAAAAAGGGCAGCATCACTTAGCCTTGCTAAGGCAGCCAAAAAAAAAAAAGCACCATGACAGCATGCATCCTGAATACTCCCCTGGTTCATTTTGAGATATATTGGTGGGGGGGGATCTGTGAATAAACGGAAATATTTTTGCCCGTTTTCTCAAAGCAGCATTTCTGATGGTGTCATAGTCTTGGATCAACAATATATTCAGTTGTACTTATCCTACAGCAGTAATTATTTTTTTGCCAGAAAGGTAGTGAATTGGTGAGTGAAGTAGGCCTAAAATATGAATGAATATTATTACAGAAAATTTCTAAAAATAATTTTTCCTGACAGCTGCATTAGCCTTTACGTCGAAAATTTTGACATGCTCTAACTATGGTCCAAATTTGTGATAAACATTCATTCTTGCCTGGTTCGACCCTTATATCATCCTTGATCAATTTAGTATTCAAGCATTTGCCGTAATCACCACAAACATGTCCTGAAATGTTCTTTATCGTTTTTTCAAATCAACATTTTTGATGGTAGTGTAGTTTTGGAGTGACGATATCTCTGGTTCTACTTATATTATTAAAATAATTCTTTTTTCGTCAGAAAGGTGGACAAATTGGGAGTGAAGTAGGCCTATAATGTGAACAAATATCATTACAGAAATTTTGAGAAAGTATTAATTTCTCCAGGGTTTTACTAATGCCTTCTGCTTACAAAAGTTTGACATGCTGTAACTTTGGCATTAATCAGTTTAGAACATTCATTCTTGTAGCACTGCAACCTCTGATCATTCAACATCATTTTGTTGTGCCAGTCTCCTTCATTAACAGCCAGCATTGTAGAGAGAACTTGCCCCCAAATTGGTCCATACAAGAAAACATGAACTGCTTATTTTTTGAAAAGTACTTGATGCATGGGAAAACCAATTGCATATTTGAAATCAGCATGTCAAAATACCTAAGTGATGAAGTTTGATCAAATTGTGGCCACAAATAAAAAAAGAAAATTTAAGTGGGTGTCCCCCCTTAAACGTGCAAGCCCCCCCCTCCCCCACTTTCGAGTCAATTGGAAATTAGCGCCACCTAAGCAAGCACCTTGTTCACCGATTCATGCATTATCACTGGACCACTTGGGTGCAGTTTCTTTGGCATTTTTTACGATATTGCATACTAAATTACATAACATCACGCAATTTCATGAGAAAAATTTATCCGCACTTCTGCTGAGGTGATAGTTTATCATGGCCAGGTGTCTGCATAGCCATATCCTGTATCAGTCGGTGTTTTCGTCAAAAGTGGTAAGTGTCATGTGAATTAAGCGCAAGACATGTGAGATTTTGCGTGTCATTCGTCATATGTGCCATCCGTCGGCCTGTGATTGCTGGGTGACGGTATAGGCCTAGCTCGCTGGCCGCCTCATTCTTGGCTAACCAAAGAGTTTAAAACCTCCTTGGGGATGGCAGCCCTTGGAATTTTGGTCCGCGACTGAGGAAGGTCCCCCCTGCAAACTTCTTGGATTACCTTTAACCATGAGGGGGGAACTTGCTCGGAAATCTACGGTATGTTGTAATGTGCCTTCAGTAACTGTGCGTTTTTTTTTTTTTTCCAGGATAAATGGGAGCGAGAGACTCAGCCCTCGAGACCGGATAGCAGGGACAGTCGTACAAGCAGAGATTCCCTTAGGGATGAGAGGGCTATGTAAGTTCTTACTGGCACTTCGCACTTTCAAAACACAGGATGCATTTTTTTGGTGGTTATATTTTGAATTGAAAAGAATGCCTGCAATTCGGACCATCATTGTCATAGCTTTCCAGTTAAAAGGTGGAGCTGCAGCTACAGTGCAATGCAAATATGGTTAAAATACAAAATGTTATATTAGTAGATAACTTTCTTTTCACTGACTGGAATTTCTAAACCTATTATTTGGTCTCCAGCTACGACTTTATTAAACTTTCGAATGTCAATCTACGTTTAACCTAATTGTTGGACATGATTCATGCTTGCGATAAAAACATGGCATCCAGGAGCGAAGCAGGCAATAATTGTCAATATTATGCATTCATTAAAAAAAAATTTTCTCTAACAGAAACCTTGGTTACTAGTAGACGTGCCTGTTCGTACTGAGTCAAAGACCTGATGGAAATAGCAATAATTGTTAACGGTAGTGATGAATATTAGTTGAACTTCCAGTTAGGTGCTATTCTTTGTACCAGGGATTCATTTGGCATTCGTTGGATAAAGATGGCGTTTGCATTCAGCTTTACCTTTGCTTTTTTTCAATCTTGTAATTATCCAGGAGAAACAAAAACAAGTTTCATCTACAAATATAGACACCATGACAGATGTGGACAAGTGTTATGTCATTAAAAAGTCCTGTCTAATACTTATTTTGTTCGTGTTGAGTGCACTGTGTTTTGAGTCGATAATGATGGAAATAAGGAAAAGCAAGCTCTCAAGAAGGCTAGGTGACTATAAGTCTTGCTGAAGTCACAATTTAGTTTTATTTTCTAAAATAACAAGGCTCTACTGCATGCTTAAGGACTTGACTTTTATGCATAGTTTTGTACCCGCCTTGGGGTCATAGGTTCTTTAGTGTTGCACTGGTATGCTCAAGGGTGTGGGATCAAGTAACAAGTGCAGCGACTGCATTTCGATTGGATTGAAGTGCAAAAGCATCTGTGTACCATGCATTAGGTGCACATTAACCCATTCGGTTCAACAGCCTCCAATTTGCTGGCCATATCGGCTAAAGTCGACAACAATTTGTCGGCCACTCAAAGAAGGGCTGTTCTGGCAATATTTCATAGATGGCAGCTCATTGCAGGCTATTTACTAGTTATGTATTTAGAACACTGGTTGTACAAGGGCTAATTGGGAAATTGGGATTTGATCCCCCCTCTTTTATATACAGTCGACGACCGATAAGTCGAACTCCACAGGGAACGTAAATAAGTCCGAGCTATAGAATGTCCAAAAAAGACAATGTATACAAAAAATAATTATATTTTCGCTTTAAAACCCCTGTGCAAGGAGTAAGTGGTCAATTCGTTACTGCACGCATTTCCGCTTATGTACAACCAAGTATGCCTGTAATCCTGCCAGTTTTGCGCTGTTTTATGCGCCCATCATAGGACTGCAAAGGCTCGAGTCAGATCCGCATGTGAAGGCTCCGGAACATAGCACATCATCATCTTAGTTAGTCGCTGTTTGACGATGGGAGAACTTGGTTTCCTTTCTTCTCGTTCATTCTATATACAGGGTGTCCCAGCTAACTTGGACCAAGATTAAAAAAAAAAAAAAAAAACTATGCATTCTTCAGAACAGAAATCGGGTGGATGTTGTTAGCTTTTATCTAAACTTGCAGTACCATTTCTTTGCTTGTCTTTTTGTCTATTTTTTGTCTATTTGCAATCAATTCAATCAGAAAAAAAATAAAGTGTCTGATCATGCAAGCACGATTATTTATTTATTATGTAAAGTAAATGACAAACTGACAACACAGAGGTGTCCGTTCACGAATGCTCCACCATTCAATGTGAAACAAGTTTGTTAAAAGCATGCCACTCTAGTATAAGGCATGAAAAATGCACATCAAAATGTGGGAAATAAGCATTGGGGCGCAGGAAACACCAGCAAATGAATGGCAATAAATACAGAATGCATCATCGATTGTTTCTATACACAACAAAGTGTAAAGCATAAGCATTTCATAAAGCATGGCAAATCAACTCTTAAGGGGGGATGAGGGTCTTGAAAACTTTTTTTTATTTCTTAACATATCTTCCTGAAAATTGGCATGCAGATATATCTTTGAATGCTGATCCCAAATATATATTCAGATTTTATATATCTCATCTACAAATGAAGATATTGCAAAATAATTTATCCCACATAGGTCTTTTCTTACGGGCCATTATGGTAATTTCTTAATTAAAAAAACTAGTTTCAAAGAATAGCTGTCATTTCCAAGGGCCCACTGCACATCCTAAAGCTAAAGAAATTTTTAAAAAGTGATCATATAGGTCATGAATGAATAACAAAGTATGAAGAAAAAAACAATGTGGGAGTAATTAGCTTACATCTGACCTAATTGCTATTCTATTGGGTTTAATGAAAAATGGAAAGCTTTAGGATGTAGTTGAGGTTTTACTGAAAAAAATGATACCTAATTCAATAAAATCAGTTGATGCAAACATTATGAAAAGTTCTGTAAGGCAAAGGCATTTGATCAAAAAAGCAAAGCTGAGAAAATTGCATTCAAAGTTTTGCTTACTCTGCCACTTTTGTTTACCTATCACATGGAAAACTTTAATGCTTTAGCATGCAGCCCAGTCATTACTGAACACAATAACACCAAACTCACAGAAATCTGTTCATGTAAAGATTGTGAAAACCTTTGTATTGCATTGGCACTTGACAAAAAAAAAAAAAAAAGCTCAGAAAGTCGTCTTCACTTGCTGCGCCGACGTTCATTAGCTCGAACTTGCGGGAAGTCGCGGACTTCTTCGCCAATGCAGTTTTAATGTAGTCTGCGTACTTTTCACGCCCCGCGCACTCCGCGCAAAACACCGTGTCGAAGCGTTGAGCACGCGAGCTCGGTTCAGCCGCGTCCGTCGGCACTGTAGCGGCGTGCGGAAATGCCGAAGTCGACGTTAGGCTTAGGTTAGCCGGCTCGGCCGCTTCCGACGACACGGAATCCGAAGCGACTTGCAGCGTCTCAAAAGTTAGCATTTTCGACGGGCTTAGTCCAGGCGCATCCACCGGCACTGCAGAGACTTGCGATAACACCGAAGTTGACACCGATCGGCACTGCCCAGCCGCGTCCACCGGCGAAGCTGTTGGCGAGCTCAGTCCAGCCGCATCCACCAAGGGCACAGCAGCTTGCGGCATCACCGAAGCTGTAGTTCTCGACGATGTAGCGCTACTATTTCATGCGCGCCTCTTTTTGCTGACTGCTTTTCGCGTGCTTGGCTTCAAGCGCGCGTCTCGCGCCATCGTGACACGCGGAACAAAGACACCAGGCACGCAAAAGCAAGAAATTCGTGGTTTAAAGAATCGACTCAATTGCCAAAATATCTACAAGAACGATAAAGAAAATGGCAGAACGAAAAATACTAGGAAACAAAGAGGAATGCGAAAAATGACGTGCGCGCCGGCGAAAGCAGACGACGCGACGGAGTCGGAACAACGCGGCCGCGGGGCCGCGGCAGGCGTCACGGCCAATCAGATGGCTGCGCCTCGGGGAGGCGCCCGTTTCACCCAATCAGCGGCTGTCTCGTGACGATTTCGCGCTTGAGAACGGGTGCCTGGGGTGCCGATCGCTCCGCTGCACGAGGGTCTACAGCGTGCCGAGGGGCGCCAGAATGGAGAGCGGGAAACCAGCTTTCAAACGAGACCAAGATGGCGCCGATCGGTTCGCGTCGCGCGGAGCTACGGCAGCTTGAAAATGAGGCAAACCTTCGCGCTTGGCGTTCAATTTCGGCTCACCGACGTTTCTAAATTGCCGTTTTTTTATATTGCGAGTAGGAATTGGGCCATAATATTTTGTAGAGGCATAGTTGGGACATTAAAGACTTCAAAAACGCAATTTTTGAAAATTGCCATTTTTGACCGTTTTTCGCGATTTCAAGACCCGCGTCCCCCCTTAAATGAACACAAGTAGCCAAAGCGCCAATTGAGCAGTTTTTTCTTACTCCAGTAATAAAAAAAAAAAATCGGCGTTCTTCAATCGTACGTGACACGTGTTCGCATGGGGCTCGAACTGTTGAGTGGCACTGGGGTTTTGGTTTCGTGAGGGGTTGGAAAGCCTTTAAAAATCCTTTTGATGGTGTTAGGTCTTTCAGTACATGAACTTTCTGTACATGAACATAATGAACAGTGCATAAGCCTTTCAGTACATGAACGATGCCCTGTGAGGCACAGTGGTACTGCGTCACGGCAGCTTTGAGCGGGATGTTGAACCTCTCCTATAGTGTGTCGGCGGAGTTTAATGACCAGAAAGCATGGAAGGACTCTGGTACAACACGAGCTAGCAGAAAAGAACATGGGCGTGGCTCAGAAGAACGCCAAGCTATATTACGATGGGAATGCGAGGCTTCGAACGTAACGATCCTCAGACCTTCAAGAAAGAATAAGCTTGACATTCACTGGGACAGACCCGCCAAGGTGTTGCACAAACTTTCAGATAGTAGCTATGCTCTGAAAGTGCCCGGTCACAGAAAGGTGCAATTTGATGAAGCTGTACGTAGAGCAGAGCGGAGTTAAACTTTACCATCAAAGAGCCAGATGACATTAATACAGATTTAACGAATGTAAGGCAACCTCAAACTCGGAAATCAGCCTGGAAGAAGTTGTAGAGCACTCAGTATGCACGGATGGCCTTATACCTGAGGAGCTAGACCAGCTAAAGGGGTTGCTTGTGGAACATCTCAGTAGATTCAATAACGGGTCCAAGACATCCAAGTTTTAGTCGAGCATGACAATCCCCGTCTTCGAAACTGCCTTCCTTTCTTTGTGTTCAGTGAGCAAAGTTGTGTTCATCGAACAAAAGTGCCGGAGTGATTGTACGCACCCTGGCTTTCAAGCCGAATCTTGAGATTTCGGTGATTTTGAAGGCTCCATCTGGTAGAAGGTGTGACAACAGATTTCCCTGGCCTAAGGATCTAGGAAGGACAGTGGGGTTTTAAGCGGAGTTTTTCAGCTTGTCAGGTATGCTTCAATTCAGTGATGCTTGACTGTTGAGACGCAACATTCTCCACTCCTTGTGTAGATATATAAATAAACCCAATACTCTTGGTTTGCGATGAGAAGCTGTTCCTGCCTTCAACAACGGACGTCCTCAGTCTGGATGAGTCTGTATGGGCCAGCTGCCCCTTTTGACATGCCCGACCCCACTCTTACAGCGCCAGGTCACAGGATCAAATGCCGGCTTTCGTGTCCGCATTTGGATGGGAAGGAAAAGCAAAAATGCCCGTGTACCATGCTTTGGGTGCATGACAAAAAACCCCAGGTGGCCGAAATTAATCCAGAGCCCTTGATTACAGTGGGCTTGATAATTGGGTTGTAGTATTGGCATGTAATACCCCAGAATTTAACTGTGTGACATGCAGTTGCTCATAGCCAATTTCTAAGCATGGAATAGCCCCAAGTTTAGTTTTCAAGTGTGCATTACCCTCCTCTTGCAAATGCATGGGAACCTAATGCAAGAAAAGCATTAGAGCAGTCTCAGAGTATTAGGTGTGTGAATTCATCCTGATCATACTTAGTGTAGATACGTATCGAACTCTGCGGAAAATCTTATGTTTGAATTGAGTGACCGTATCCCACAAAGCTTCGAAGCTTAGGTAGCTTTGATATCATTGCTGGGGTGTGATTGCTGGTACACCGAGAACGTCGTGTCTTGCTCTGTTGCATGTACTTCTTGCTTCATCCAAAAAGTGTGGTATTGAACTCACTTCTATCACTTTCCGAGTGCTGGAAAAGTGCAAAACAAGAGGCATATAAAACTCGCGTGAAGAAATGCTTTGAAAGGAGACGCAGCAGCGATATGCTGGACATACGATCTGGTGACCACATTTCTAGTAGAGAAAGGAATTGAAACTTCCAATTAAAAGTTCTATGGACCCTTTCAAGTAATGAAGACTGCAGCGTGGTATCCTGAAGACCATCTGGTACTTGGGAGTCGCCGTGAAAACAGAGTGTGCCTTCATCAGTAATGTATTTAAATATTACACCCGGAAGTGTGAACAATGAAGCGCAGGGGAGTAAAGCGGTCTGCTCCTGAATAGTCTGAGATTGAATTTAAAGAAGCGGAGACATCAAAATTTTCGTTCATGCGTTCGTTGATTCAAACGTTGCGTCATGCTTCAGGGAGCATGATACACACAGCGGGATTCATACATATCCGATAAATAATTTAATAATAGCATTATTATATCGAGCGATTTTGGTTTCGGTTTCTGGGCTCCGGGGGATGCTATGACGTCACAGAGGAGGAAACGCAACATGGCTTGGTCACGTGGGCCACAAAAAATAGTGACGTAAAACTATGCTGCGTCGTCTGCTCGCGCATACGCGTGCTCTGCCAGCAGAGGTCAACTGGCGATTCGAAATGCATGTCGCGATTATTATAATTATTGCGAAGAGCGACAACAGTAAGAAAATATTGCGGCTTGTGAGAGTCGGTGATTCATTCCGAAGCGCCGTAAGCTTTAGCTTCGAAGTGAACCGGAAAAGGCTTAGCCACGATATCGGCGGCGCCGAACGATCAGAGGCGGTGAAGCTGCCGTCGGTGCACAGAGTGACCACTCCTCGGACGCTGATTGGCCGCTTCGCCCTACGGCTGCCGCACAAATGGGTCCCGGGCCCGTGCTCTCTACGGCTAGGAAATCTCGCCGTTCGCCAGCAAAACCGCCGTCGCACGGGGGCCCGCGAACAGCAAACGGCGTGTGGCGAGTTTCCGTGCCGGTAACGTGGACGGGCGTTCACATTGAGAAAGGCCAAGCGAAGGAGAGACCGCTCCGAGCTGCCGAACTATGCGACTATGCGAGGAGAGAAGCGGAGAACACGAACGTCGCATATCCTGGTCCCTTTCGGAGTCGGCCGGCTACTGTTTTACACTCAAACGTGCAAAGGCCCGTCGGCACGGCAACTCGCTGCACGCAGTTTGCCATTCGCGGGCCGCCGTGCGGCGTTCGTGTTGTCCACTTCTCTCCTCCTGTGTCCGTGTCTGCACGCCTTACCCCTTCTTTGCATTAAGAAAGGATTTCTATATGCCTGTAGCTCGGTCATAGTGGAGGCTATGCTCGGTCGCTCGGCTCAGCAGAAGTAATCGGCATTTCATCGCTACTCATCATACGTCACGTTTTTGTGCCGGTGTGCTATGACGTCAATATTTTCGTTCCTCCTCTGTGACGTAGTAGCTGCCGCGCTAGCGATGGATCTCGACTACGAGAAGGAGTTTTTAATGACTTTTTGGAGCTGAATTAAAATTATTTTGAAATGTTTGCAGCGTCCGATACCTCGTTCTGGGTGTCCTTGCATTCGGAAGCAGCCTACAACATGCTTTTAATGGCCTCAAAATTTGGTGTCCCAACCCCTTTAATAAGTACATTTTAATAAACACATTTAATAGGCGATAACTTGAAAGTGTTCCTGTTCCCTGCTGCAGGCAGTGCGAAGGGAGCATCTGGTTTTGCCCAAGTGGCATCACGTCCTAGGGTGGATCACCAGGTCGATTTCGTTTCGATTTCTGGTTGCATCTTGGAACACTATGCAATAGGAAAACGACAAAGTTCGTTACGATTTGATCTGTTTGCACAGTTCACTTGAGCCCAGCAGCCCTAGGTATCGGCCTCTCGTACTGCAATGATTCAGCTTTCTTCTGCCAAATTTTTTAGTGGCAACAGGATCGTACGTTTTCCTGGTTCATATGCTTTTTCGCTCACTTCTTTTTTTTTCCCCTCACATCTGTGAACAAGGTTCTACTGTACTGCTAAACATTTGCTTTGAGGAGTAGGGGGAATGCATTTTGTAGAATATATACATTATAAAATCGGTGCAAGACATTTCAGGCGACAATGGTGCTCATTCGTGCTTTAAGGATCAAGTGCAGGTTTTGCAGCTGCATAAGTTTACCATATTTATGTGAAAATAAGCAGTTTTTTTTTCCGCAGAATTTAGCTGTGAAGCCACCCCCCCTGGCTTGCATGCGAGGCTGATAAATTGTTACTGTTGTAGTATGGCCGAAGAAGCGCCATGTCTCTGGCAATCCACATTTTGCAAACCCAAATTATACCAACTAATTTGTCAGGTTTGGCAGTTCCGTATTTTTGCGTGTTTGGCGCACACTGAGAATTTGATAAACTTAACAGTAAAGGTATAGTGTGGGTTATATACGAATATTGCCTTGAGGTGGTGGCTTCACGACAACAAAAGTATTGCCTCGTAGTGTGGCTTCACGGCATCGTGGCACATGCTGCTGTAAAGCTACACTTCAAGGAAGTTTTCAGCAATTGAGATACACTACTTTCTCGGGAACCCCATTTTCTACCCGCCTCTGCTTGTTCAAGTTTCCTTCTCTTTCGTGTTTGCCATTTTATGTTTTGACTGTCTAGTAATTCAGTGTTTGGGGAATTCTCATCTGACTGGGAATAATCTGTCTACTACCCTGTATCGCCTTATAATTGTCACCGCCTTACAATTACATAAGGTGTATTTTTGTCCCTGCTGGAAAAGCACATAGCTGTCCATGTTGTGTCCTTCTTGCATCAACCAGCCTTCGATGTTCATGTGCGTGGTAGGGTAATTTAAGCACTAATAATAAAGTGTATTACTCCTCCTCCTGTCAATCTTCCATGATTTGCTGACAATACTAATAATTGTCTAACAATGTTTAGCATAAACAGTTTGCTTTAGGCTGGCATTTAACAGAATTCTCATTTAACAGAAATTTTTATTTATATATTTTCGACTGTACAATGCTGAAGATGTGCTGTATTACTTGGAGAAGCGATTTTTGTAGTCCGAGATATGCCTTCAAATTCTTGTGAGCATGTCTGTCTTGCATGTCTTGCAAGTACTATTTCTGTTGCACATTTACAGGCCTCCCGCTGATCAACGACAAGAGATGCCATTGCAGCAAATGGAGCAGCACCGTCTAGCGCCTGAGCGGGGGAAGGATAAACCGCAGGTGCCTGATTGGTCTGACACTCCGTACTCTGCCACTGGCGAAAGTAAGAGGCGTGATTGGCACACACACCACCCACCTCCTGTGACTCAGCAGCAGTTGGACAGCGCAGGTCCAAGCAAGAAGAATTTTGTGCCACTGCGACGGGGAGGAGTTGCAAAGGATGACGGGAAGGACGATATCAAAGAAGGAAAGGTTGACGAAAATTCCCGTGCAGATGAGGAGAAAGCAAAGGATGCTTGCAAAAAAGATGATACAGAGAAACAACGTGCACCAGCATCTCGTTCTCGCGGTGGGAGTGGGGGAAGATTCGAGGCCAACAGAGGCCGTGGTGGTCGTGGTGGTAATGGCTACAGCAGTGGCAATGTGGGTTACAGGGGTCGCAGCCGGGAGTACCGTCGCAGCCGGACTGAACGTGGGCCCCGCTTTGACCGCAAAAAGGATGATGGCAGTGAGGAAAGCTCTGGTGTTGAAGAGGAGAGGCCTGCCAATCGGTTGCGGCCCAAGGAGGAGGAGAGTGAGGGGTCTGAGGAGGCCTGCCCGGATTCTGACCGGAAAAATAGGACAGCAAAAGAGACTGGTCGTGCTCGCGAGCCTCGCCGAGATGAGGCTAAGAACAAGGAAGAGAAAAGCGCCTTCTCTCCTCGAGGGGAGCCTTCACGCCGAGGTCGTGGAGGTGCAGTTTCATTAGGTCGAAGCTCAAGAGGTCGATACCAAGCTGGCGGTTATGGGCCGCCTACCTTGAAAGCACCTTTTGGCAAACCAGAGGAAGGTAACAAGGAGGAAGAAGCAAGTAAGGAAGGGTCTTCAACCCAGGGAAGCAAGCCACGGTCTAACAGTAGTCGTCCAGTTGTAAGGCGCCCTAATCGCATGGAGCCACTGCCACCACGCTTTCAAAAGAACCAGCCTCGCAGACAAGAGAACCCCGAAAGGAACAAGGGAAGAGGTGGTCGTGGTGCGGGCCCAAGTAAGGATGCCCTGTCTGATGTGGCCAATGAAGACTGGGAAACTGCTTCTGAGAGCAGTGATGTGGCAGATAGACGTGGCCTCGATGATGGTGTGCGCCAACAATCATCGGGTTCCAAAAAGGGCCCACCCACTAGCTCGAAGGCCCCTGGTAGTGGTCAGGAACGACGCCGTTCAGGTGGGGAAGTACGCCGAGGTGGAGGAGGAGTGCCTGGAGACCGCAATGGTCGAGGCCCTGTGCAACGCAGAGACTCTGGGGGTGGCGGGCCACCTGCCAGAATGGGCCGTGGGAGTGGCTCCCGGCCAGGAGGCCGATCACGCCAACAGCAGCAGCAGCGGCCAGGAGACATGAGTGCCAAGGGGGAGCCTTCACCAGCCACCCTTGTGTATCGAGTGGATGAAGTGAAGCTGCAGGACCCAGTGGGAGTTCAGGCTGCCCTTACTGACCTTGGTACCAGGTGGGTCCCGATTTTGTTTGGTAAAAGACTTTTTGACTCACCACTGGCTTTTTTTTTTTCCCCTCTTGTGCAGAAAACACATGAAGAAATCTGAGCAAGGGCAGTCAAATGCAAAACTTGAAAAAGAGAAACCGAATGCTCTTGAAGGTATTGACCTAAGCAACTATGCTAGTGTCGTCGTTATAGATGACCACCCAGCCGTGACTGATCCTTCTTTATGCGATGCTGACGATGGCGACTTTCAAGAAGTAACCTCAAAGAAACGTCACAAGACTTTGGCTGATGGAGACTCCAAGAAAAAAAAAGAGGTGAGTACATGTGGCTGCTGCAGCATGCTGCATCTTTGTGTGCGCAACTGTGATGAGATACACAATCTGTCAATCCAATGATCTATTGTGATTAGACCGCTATGCTGAAAGTACATCTTTGTAGTTTTTGTTTTCTGGCCTGGAAAATGCTGCTTTATTACGTTTTTTTTTTCCCTTTCAGACAAGAAGCAAAACCAGTGTACATGGTCGTCAAAACAAGCTTCCTCCTCGCCTAATTAAAAAGCGAGAATCTGATCGCTTGTTTTCTTCGAAGACTGAGTGTCAACTACCCGCAAAAACTGAGGGAGGTGTCGCAGACTCTGTTGATTCCTCCATTACGAAGACTCAGTCGCATTCTACCTTTAGTACAAAAGGTTCGTTCGATTTCATTTGTGTCGTTGCGCATTGAATTTTGTTTGCAGCAGCCATGTTCTGATTAGAGTAAAATGCAAGGATGTAAGTGGAATTTGTGTACTTGTTTAGTAACCTCTGGCGGTGAAGGTAATTTGAGCCTTTTAAGGGGGGACGTGGCAATAAAAAAAAATTTTTTTATTTATGGGAGAAAATTGACGAAATTTGGCATGTAGGTATGATTTCTTATGCTGATATCATAACTGAAATCAGTTTTGAGCTATCTACTATAGTTCCTGAGTTAGAACACTTGACATCCTCTAATGGTCATGCCCCAAATTAATTAATTAATTACACATAAGTTTGTCAAGATTTTCATACCAGCATGTTCAAAAAAGCCCATTATGTGCAATAAAGCTATTGGTTTATTTTTTAAATGCCGAAATAAGCATAAAATCTTCTTTTGAACTTTTCTCTGCATGTTGTCTTACTAATGACCTTTGCAAAAAACTTATTATAAATTTTTTAATGAGGTGCAGATGAAAATGGACAGCTTTAGTGCACTCATCAATGTTTCACGATCTAAGTGCAAAAGACAGAATGATTCTGTCTTTATTCGTTGTGAAATTGCACTGGGATTACTGAAAGCAACTGCACAAAAAGTGAAAGCTGAGAAAACAGGGCCCAAAGTTTTATTTGCTGGAAACATAAAAATATTTACTTTGGGCACCTAAAACCCGCCTGGAATGCAGTCCTTTGACAGTGAGGACACATTTCCTTTACATTTTGAGATAATTTTTCGCTTCTTTACAGCAGTTTCATGTGCCTTCGTTGCCTTTTTGATACGTCGTGCATCCTTTTTAGCAGCCCGCCGCAAATGATGACTCGGGAACCACGTCGTCGGCACACTCTCATTCTTTCAAAAGCTGAAATTTCCTCTTTGTTGCAGAGGTAGATGACAGCGCATTCAAAACATCCGCTCTTGTCACCGCTCGTTTCGCAATCTCTTCATTCGTGAGAACTGGAGCTGAAATCCGCAGCTGAATATTTGACCTGACGTCTGCTCTCGCCGATGTCACATTGCCGTCACGACCACGCGCGGGTGCGCGTTCACCATCGCACGCGGGCGCGTCGTCACCACAGCCCACGGTCGCGTTATCGCCACCGCACCCGGTCGCGTCGTCAACACAGCCCACGGTCACGGCACGCGGTCGCGTCGTCAGCACTGCACGCAGACGCGCTTTCCCGATCACCCGCGTGCGCCGGTCGCACCTAGTCGACGCGGGCAGCGGCATCCGCTTCTGCGGGTAGTTTTCGCCTTCTGTTCCACGCCTTTCGTCGTTTTCCGTACGCGTGGGCCGTTCGGAACTTCGCTCCTTTGGGGCTCATCACGGAACACGCACGTTAGGGTAGTTTGGCTGCCACGATGGGCAAATGAACGGAACGCGCAAGGCGCTACTGCGCCAATGCGCGCGAGTGTGTTTCGCGGGCAATTCAAATGAACAACAGCCAATAGGAGCGCTCCATGTTCCCCACGTGACTACTGCGCCCAATCACGATGCCGCTTCTCTTCTTTTTCGCTCGCGTTTGCTGGCGTTATTTTTCAGGGGAGAAATACGGCGCTGCGGCTATCTTGAGCTCCGATCTCTCCTCTTTACGATGATGCCAAGATGGCGGCGCTGCGTCATCAGATAGCCGAGCTATCCGCGGTGCAACGGCACCTTCCGAGGCCCGATTTTTTTCGCAATTTTCGATAACGGCGCTCTAGGAAAATGCTGTTTTCTCGATTTCTACCGCGTATATTGTTATGATTTTTCACCACTAGGTAAAAGAAGGTCCGAGGATTGCGAAAAAAAATAAATCGGAAAATCGAAAATTTTGACAATTTTGACCACTTCAATTGCCGCGTCCCCCCTTAATCTGCATAGCTGACAGGGCAACTTGAGGCCCCCCCCGTAGGGGTGTCTGCATTGGCAGGCTTTTGGTGCGTTGCGACACCACATACCCGTACACACGAGGGTTGGACTCTTCCGCATGTAGCCGTGCGCGGCCACATCCTCCGGTGGCCGCCTGAGTCACATGGAGCGTGAAGACTGTTACGCCACCATTCCCCCTGGCAGGAGCAGCCACTGCTGTTCCACCCCCTGCCATAAAGGGTGAGCAGATCTCGCCGCCTGCCGGTCCCAGAGCCACTGCTCGTGCAGGCAGCAGGCCCTAAAACCCACCGAACATGCCCACCGAGCAGGCATCATCCAGCGCCTCTGAATAGGCAATGGATATAACAAACACTACTTCAGTGCCTCAGACACCGAAAAAATGGCAAGAGTTCCATGAAGCGTGCCAAGAAAAAAGAAAAATCCTGCATTGTGCCTGGAAAAGTCTCGTGAGCTAACCTAATTGATTCCTCTTGACACACCCCACAAAACACTTCTAATATGGCCACACTGATAATGCATGGGAATGTGAGAGGTCTAATACATAATCTTAAAGATAGTAAGGATCTCTTACCGGAAAAACCCGCGAACAATACAAAGCCGCATACAGTACGAGGTAAAATTTTTGGGACATGAAATAGGAAAAAAAAAAATTTTGCGTGTAATACGAGTTGGGAAAACTTGAGGAAAACATTTACTTAAATTGAACTCTGCACTTCGATTGCTGTCTTTCTCAGCTGCGCTCTCTTGGGATAGTTCCTTGTCGGACACATCTTCCCAGAGGCACTCATCCTCTGTGCCATCGAGCGCGTTGAGATGCCGCACTTCTCGAATACGCGACGCACAAGGACCCCTGGTATGCTGGCCCATGCATTCACAATCCACTTGCACAGTGTGGCTGGCGAAGCCCACTTCAGCTGCCCGATCGGCGTCACTGCAGGCTCACCTGAGCACATCCAGTCTGCGTAACACCGCTTGACCGTGTCCTTGAATGGCTTGTTCACGCAAACATCTAAAGGCTGCAGCTGAGAGATCATCCCACCTGGCATAATGACGAGTTGAGTGCCGGATTCGCGCAACAGCCTCTTCACTGAGTCGGCCAAATGGCAACGAAATGCGTCCAGCACGAGGATGGACTTAGACAACAGTGCGTCAGGCCGCCTACACCAGACGAACTTTATCCAGTTGAGCACAACCTTCTCATTCATCCAGCCTTTCTGATGGTATCTCACAACCACATTTTTTCACAGCTCCTTACCTTTAGGCACTGTCTTGTGCTTGAAGACCACATAGGGCGGGAGCTTGCATCCGTGTGCCGTGCCCAACAACATGATGGTAACTTGCATTTTCTCGTTGCCAGTGGACCGGACATAAATTTGTTTAGAGCCCTTTTCGTGCATGGTGAGGGGCGATGGTATTTCCAGATAAACCGGCGTTTGGTCAGCATTGCGGATTTGTCCTAGCTGGAAGTTCTTGGACTTGCGCAGCGAAATAACCTGGTGCTGGATGCCTGCCACAAGCAGCTCTTCGAACGATTCAAGTAGCTTTTGCGAAATCAAAGTTAGGTGGCGTAAGGAAAATCCAGCACTGCACATGTAGCGATAAATCCAGTGCTTGCTCACTTTGAAGGTGGAGCTTTGTAGCCATTTTTCTCTTGCAAGCTCCTTAGCTTTTGCCTGCATAAGCTCCACGCTCACAGCCAGACGCATGGCTCGCTGTTGGCATACAAACTCCGTCAGGGTGAGTTCGATTTTCGGGAATGTCCCACTCTTCGGGCCGCAAAAGGTTCTTTGTGCTCCGCTGCACGCGAAAAGGGCTTCCTTCTGTCGACACCACCCGCAAATGCTTCCCTCGTTGATGCCAAACTGCCTCTCAGCCCCACTGTTACCGATGTCCTGTTTGGCTAAAATAACCTTTCTCTTGAAAGCAGTCAAGTACTGTTTTCGTGGTCCGGACTTCTTGTTCCTTCAATGCGGAATAAAAAAGATGCACTTAGCGAAGCGTGGTTTGCACGCATGCTGCCAAGGTGCGCACTCAACAACAAAAAAACAATGCTGTAGTCACGCAGCAATAAGGAAGTCAAGTCGTAGCCACGGAGAAATAAGTAAACCAAAACTTCTAGCCCAAATTTCTGACTGATTTTTTTAATTTGGATCCGCATATAGTTCGAGGCAAAAATTTGGGACGCTAATAATAGGAAAAAAATTTTGTATTATACGCGGGTTTTTACAGTAAACGAGTTTAATCCAAGGTTGCTGTGTGTGCAAGAGACACCTCAATCCTTCAGACATTTTCTCAAATATGATGCCATTTACCGTAAAGACCACAACAACGCTTTCGCCTTGTTGATAAATTAAGGGTGTCGCCTGCCAGCATTTACAGCTTCAGCGTCGAGACATTGATGCAGTGTCGATATGCATCCCACAAACAAATGGATCCTGTTCTAAACGACGTGTTCCCTTGTGGAACGATGAATGTAAGGAAGCGTGAAAGAGACAAAATAAGGCTTGGAGTCAGTTCCATGAATCTCCAACCACAGAAAACCTCATCTCCTTTAAGGAATGTAAGTCTGAATGTAGAAGAACGTGCCACTGTGCCAAAAGAGAAAGCTGGCAAAAATACATCTCTGGCATCAATTTTTTTAATGACTAAAGAAAAGTCTGGAACAGGGTAAACAAAATAAAAGGCTGAGAAAGTCATCCCCTACCACTAGTAAACACACAAGGAGGTGCTCTTGAGGACCAGGCTGATTGTCTAGGAGCACATTTGGAGCACATCTCTTGTAATTCCCATTACACACACATTTCTAAGATACCAGTGTCAAGTAGAGTGACAGCCCCTGGGTCGCGAAGGCACAGGCAATGAAGCATACAATCGCCCATTAAGCATGGCGGAGTTCCAGGCTTCACTGAATTGTAACAAGTATGCTCCAGGAAGTGACAGAATACTATATGAAATGATCAAACACTTGTACCCTGAAACCTACAGTACACTACTGTCGCTCTTTTAACTCCATGTTCTCTGCCGCCTACATTCTGTACCCATGGAAAGAAGCAATTGTAGTTCCTATTCTCTAGGAGGGCAAGGACCTTTCCTCCGCTAGTAGTTATAGGCCTATAGCTCTGACAAGTTGCATGTGCAAACTCTTTTAAGAAAATGATTAACCGGCGCCTCGTACATTTTCTTGAAAGCAACAAAATACTCGATCGCTTGCAGTGCAGTTTCAGCGAAGGTAGATCCATAACAGATCACCTTGTCCGTAATGAGGCCAGTATCTGGGATGCTTTTGTGCACAAACAGTTTTTGTCAGTATTTTTAGACATGGGGAGTGCATACGACGCAACATCGTGTTTTGGAATTCTGCTTGACCTGGATGGAATTGGAGTTCGAGGCAACTTGTTGAACGTGATTCAGAGTTGACCGTTCTATTGCACCTTCCGTGTTAGAGTTCGTAACGTTCTGTCTTGTGCTTTTACACAGTAGGCTGGTTTTCCACAAGGTGGTGTGCTGAGCTGCGCTCTTTTTACTGTCAAAATGGACTCGATCCAGACTGTCATGCCACGTACTATGTTTTATTTCGTATATGTGGATGACATCCTGATAGGTTACAAATCGTGTCATCTAAGTATCTGTGAGCGACAAGTACAGCTTGGTTTAAGGGGGGACGCGGCCCTTGAAAACCGAAAAATCGCAAAAAAGTCAATTTTTGAAAAACCATATTTTTGGGTTGTATGTCTCATAAGCTACCTGTTCAGTGATTATCAGCACCTAATTCAACCGTAAAGTACCAAAAATAACGCTACTTTTGAGGCCACCGCGGCCCAAAAAACACGCGCAAATGCCGAAATGAAGTCAAACCTCGCGCGCGCGTCATTCCCGGCCGATGCGGCATGCCCGCGCCATCTTGGTGTCGTTTTGACCGTGGATTCTTTGTCTCTTGCAAAATGGCATCGTCGGCGCGGTTGAGGCGCTATTAGCCCCGAGAACGAACACGAGCGACGCTGTGAGCGCCGCTCGCGTGACGTCAGGGCACGGACTCACGCCTGTCGTCTGCTACAGTTCGGGCGTTGTCCGGGCGCTTTCTGCGGTGTTTTCGTTTGTTCGCCCTCGTTCTCTCTGCTTGTATACTTATGGTGGTCGTCTCAAATATATTTTTACGACGTCTTCCTTTGCGAACATTTATTCAAAGAGCTAATTTCTTAGACAACAATGCAGCTCTCGAAGGCAGCGCTACAGTGCCCGCCGAAGCGACGCAGACCAGCCCATTGCGGGTTTTTCATACGCGGATAGACAATCGCAAAAGCATAGCCTATAGGAATCCAATTATGATACCATACCTGCCGCGGTGCAACAAGTATGTCACAAAGCTGGCTATATATGACTTCTACAGCAGTTACGTTGATTTTATTCCGCTAAAACAGGTTTGCTCACGACGAGTAGTTCATGGTATAATATCGAATTTTTGCATTTCCTCACAGAAACGCTCGGCAGTAGCACGGGGACTTAACTAATACTGGAGCTTAGATTCCACATGCCTCACTTGCTTCTTTAACTGCTTGTCAACATTAGGCGGTTCTTCACGTGTTCATTTTTTTTTAAGCGGCGGAAACTTGAAGTAAAGTTAATGAAGGCTTACAGCTATTTACAGAGTACAAGTAGGAATGTACCAATATATATTCCCTTTTCCGTGCTACACGTTCAACTCGCCTCTTTAGAGCGCGTTTGTTAATGATTAATAAAGTGTTATGTTCCTCTTTTTTTGTCTATGTTACCTAGTGTATATCATTTATTTATTTCAATGCCGCAGTGTGTTTTGCATTGTTATTGTGGAAATATTTCACTGTTCTTTCATATATTGTATAACTGCAATGTTTTATGGCCACTATATAAATGTAATTTATATGGCGCTTGATGTGTTACCCCATGCAGCCATATTGTACCTAAGGAGGCGAGGTTACCTCAAGTCGCGTCTGTGCGACTTTTTTCCCTCATCCATCTCCACTTACCACTCCTCTGTACATGTGTGTGTGTAAATGGAAATTATTAAATCAAATCAAACTCACTTGAGAAATTTACTGGTGCTTGCTGCTTGAGGAATATACATGACTAATCTGTTTGGCAAACTGACACAGGCTGCTCGGCCCAATTTTTTTAGTGAAGTATGCCTGCTGGACCGCATCGCTGCAGCCAGAAAGAAGTCGAAGCGTCAATGATTAGTAGTATGGGACATATTGAAGATATCGAAATTCCCCCGGTGGAGGGTCAGAAATCAAGTGAAAGTATATGCAAGGCTTGTGGTGCTTTCTTTATGAATGTTTGCGATTGGATTGGAGCAAACTTAATTTGCCTGCAAGGTTCTCTTTTATGTACCGAAGAAGCGAATAGTTATCCGTTTGTATAATTGAATAACGCTGAATCGAGACATGGTGAGACAGAAGGTGCTTGAATTTTCCTTTTGTATATAGGAAATCTAAGCTGCGGTGTAGTAGCTCGAGAATACTTTAGCCATTCCAGTTGGCGCTGTAAAAAAACATGCTTTATGGTTTTAATTCGAAGTTGTAGTGAACTGATGGGTTTGGCGAACATAGCGTGCCTCGCCATACGGACAGTCGATTGCTACCGTTACGTGATCAGGGGTGTGCCATATTGTCGATAAAGGCTACTGAGGGCCACTATGAAACATTTCATCACTTTCAATTGAGTGGCTCTCGATCTTAACAACGAAACTTTTCTCTCAGGTGATTGCTACTATGGTGTTTGTGAATTAACTATGTAAATACTCTACATGACGCGCCGTCATGTTAGCAGCCATGAGCAATTCGTTTTTTTGGAGGCCTGTTTCAGAGGGGGATGAAAGTAGCAGCAAACTTTTCCATAAGAAATGCGCGCCTAACTATTTTTTTACGCATTAATGAATGGCCATATTTGAATAGAACAACACACCAGAGTAATGGGAATCATGATGAGAGCTTCGCTGGGCAGTGTCTTTCTAAAATCAGATAACATGTTGACGCCACTTACCAAATTTTTCTTCCACGTAAAATGCAATGCCTCTCATAGCTAAATACCAAAGGAATGTTAAATGTTTAGCGAAGCATCATACACAACTTCGTGCGTTGAATTTGCAGATATTCTTTTTTTAGTCAAAATTTACCGATAGACACGGCGCATATATGCATTGTAAAACCTAGTAGACCCCTTTAACGCTACTTAGCTTGCGATATCCAAGCCGCAAAGTTTCTGGACTCACACGCTTTTGAAGAAGAAACTGTGGTTAAGGTATGGCAGCTGAAAGAAGCCGACGTATCGAGCCACCCATGCCCCAAGCATACACGAAGGAACGAGCGCGCGCGGCAGCCGAGCGAGCCGGAGTGAGCGGCGTCCTGGCCGTGACGTCACTCGCGAGAGGGCGCCACTCCTAATTCTCGGGGCTAATTGGCGTTTTCCCGCGATGTGATGCGGAGCGCTGATTGGCTCGAGCAGCGCGTTCAAATCTCGCGGGTTAAAGCGCGCCTGCCATTGGCTGCTGCGCGGGCGGCGGCGGCTGCTCAAATCCCGCGGGCTAAAGCGCGCCTGCCATTGGCTGCTGCGCTGGCGGCGGGGGCTGCTTCTGATGCCGCGCTCGCGTCGCTGTTGCCCCTTGCTCCGTCCGCCTCAACATGAGCTTGCGCGCTGCTCATCGCCTTGCGCTATCTTTTAGATTATTTGCTCAGCCATTTTTTTTTCGCTAGTTCTTCGCTGCACGCGATGCCGGCAAAGCCCAAGACAGTGCAGATGTTCGGTGCACGGGAGCGCGATGTGCGTCTTGTACGAGCATCGAACTTACGATCTGCCGCAGCTAGTGCCGACTGCGTAGACGCTTTTCAGCGGCGGAACTGTGTTTTCAGCTGTCGCCAGTCGAAAATCCGACACTGAGTGCGCCTGGAGCCGCAAGAGCTGATTAAAAGCTCCGCAGGAGCTTTCTAATAAAAAAAAAAACACGCATTCTACTTTAAGGCCCGCTTTCTCGGAATGTATTTTTTCGCTAGTAGTGGTGCTGGGGATGGCGATATCTCAAGAACCGCTTTTCAGATTTGTATGCCGTTTTTTTTTTATTCTGTTCCTGAATGACTTTGCCAGGGGGTAACAGGCTCCTTTTTTTGAAAGCTTGTGCAGGTAATTTATAATAAGCAATTAATTTTTGATGAATGTGGTCATTACTGGCTACATCAAATACAAAGTTGTCTTAAAATTTTTTGGATGGGAAATCAAAGAAAAGGGCTCTTTAGCCCCCTGGGATATCTATCAAGGGATCATCACAGTGAATTTCAGCTTCCTACGATGTCCTGGCATTTCTCCAGGCTCTTCCTCAGGCATATACATGAATCACCTAGTTAGACCTCAATAACTCTGGAACTAATAAACATATCTTCATGAAACTTTGCAGTTCATCATAGTTCGGTGGTGTGAACGTACCCTGAAAGTTTCATCTGGATATCTTAAAAAATAAAGTTCGGTCTTCAGGGTACCCTCCCCCCTTAAATAAATTGTCTAAGTAAGCGCATGAGAACGGTTTCCAACTAAACACCCCAAAAGTATGCGAGTCCTTTTCTCCATTCTCGATTAAGAGGTGTGCTATCAGACCCACTTGTAGATTTTTATGGAGAACGACTATCTGTGAGCTCCGAACATAAATTCTTAGGTATTACCTTAGACAATAAACTAATCTTTATCTCCCATCTGAAGTATTTTAAGTGAAATGCCTTAAGACTATGAACCTGTTAAAGCTCCTGTCACGCACATCATGGAGAAGCGAAAGGAGATGTCTCCTTAGCATATACAAAAGCCTTATACATTCACGCCGAGACTCCGGAGCCATAGTATATAATTCTGCTACACCTATTGCTTTGAAAGTGTTAGATCCTATCTACCATTTGGGTATCTGCCTTGCTACAGGCGCCTTCTGGACAAGTCCTGTACAAAGCCTGTGTGTTGAATGTAATGAATGGTCTCTACATTTCCAAAGGGCATATTTTAGCTTCTCCTATGCCTTCCGACTTGTAGTAAGTGCGGCAATAATCTCAGTCTTCCAGGTTTTAATTCAATTCCCTGCAGTAGAAGTGGAGAGAAAAAAGTGTTTCCCTTCCGTGTATCATGAAAATGTACCTCTTCATTCGGTTTTTTTTTTTCTTAGCAATGAACTGCATTTTAACCTAAAAATAGTCTGTATTTAGTTGACACACACTCTGAAAATCATTTGGCAAGGTAATATTTAGCGCATGATTAACAGCTCTTGTATTCAAGGGCTCTCTTGAATCTCTAGTGTCACTGTTATGTTTTATTGCATCATATTTTAACGAAACCCAATTGTCTTTGCCCACATCATTAAGTAGTCAGTCTCATTAGTTTAGTGCCTATATATATTACGCCATTTACAGCAACAGGTTTAAAGCCCTTTTACAGCCATGTCACATAGACCGTAAGGAATTCACTGTCCACGCCATCCACAAATTCATTGATAACATTACCATTTGTCATGGTGCTCTTTGGCCATACCTGGCCCTTGCGCCATTAAACACCACATATTATCGTCATCAGGGCAACTTCAAGTTGTTAAACCTCAAGAATTACTCCTTGGTAGTGTCAGTTATTGCCACAATGCTATCTGCCAAGTTGCCTGCCATGTGATGAATTGACTTCACCAACTATGACACTGGTGATTACAAAAACATCCATCCATCGTTACTGATGGCATGACAACTCTGGCATTGGAGCGAACTTTTGTGGCAGTGTTTCGCATCAGATAAGAAAACAATGTGGTCAGGAGATTTAAATTATTCTCTAGACACATTCCATTTCATATTTTGCATTCCTGTGCAATGTCTGACTGCAGAACTGGCTCCAACTGGGGTTCTTCGACCTATGGTGAATGCGTGGGAAAAGCCTATCACTCATGCTCTGCGGGGAGGCAGCCCTCCGTCAGCTGCCCCACAGTCGGTTACTTCTCCGGCAGTGTCATCTGCAGATGTCCTTGTGTCCTCCAAATCGAGCAGCTTTGACAGAAGTAGTGATCAGCATGACAGTGGCATTGACGTGAGCGACCAGCCAGCCTCAGCAGCATCGTCTCAGCGCTCTTCACCCAGTAATGATGGCAAAGCCCCACTGCTTGGGACCACCCCCAAAGGCTTGGCCGTCATGCCTGTTGGTGTGCCACCTTCTGCTGGGGTGAGTGATGCCTTTTGCTAGCTTTGTGGTGTGTGTATTTGTGTGTAGGGGGGAGACGCATCACTGTTAGCATACCGTAAAAACCGGAATATAAGTCAGATTTTTTCAAAAACCATTGCGAAAAGTCGACCCTCGTGTTATATACCGGACATTGGTGGAAAAACTACGGAAGTCTTGCAACAATGGGCGTATGAAGTAAAGAGCCGCCTTTGCCATCAGCAGTAGCATAGCGTGGCGACATTGTGGCACCGCCAATTTGCATTTACATTGTCACAGAGTTATATTGGTTAAAGGCAGCTTTTTCACATTTTGTTTCAAAATGAGCGGAAGCAGACATCAATTCCCCGTCACCTTCAAGAAAAAGGTGATTGAGTGCGCGGAAGCCCACGGCAACCTCACGGCACAGCACGAATTTGGAGTATCCGAAAAGAGCATTCGGTACTGGCGGAGGCAGAAGCAGCAAACCAACAGAAAAGGTCATCCCGTGGGCGGACCGCAGAACTGGAAGACAAGGTTGCGGAGTTCGTCCGAGAGCTGCGTGTAAGATCGCTGCCTATGACTGCCGAATGCATACGTTTGAAAGCTGTAGAGATAGCGCACGCCTCTGGACTAGGCAGCGAGAAGCACTTGTCATCCGACTCTAGTTCGGACAACTCTGATCAAAGGCATTGTTCTAATTCGGAGTAGCGCTTGCACTCTTCGTGCCCTTCTGTGTACTGTACACCCAGCGAATTTTTAACAGTATCGCGCGACCATCGACCCGCATGTTTCTCAGCACCTTATCATCATGGCACAGATCGGCCAAATAGCGAAAGTAAGCGTACGTGTACACATGCGCGTATCTCGTTTGTTTCGCCACTCAGAGCCGTTAATAAGGTGCTGACAAGCACCCGGGTCAATGATCACGCGATACTGTTAAAAATAGGCCGGGTGCGCATGCGAGCAGCATTTAAATAAATACTGTCACTATTGGGCATGAGTCGCATTTGTTTCAAGGTAAGGGTGTCTTTCGGTACTTTTGCCGTTGAAAAAGATTTTTGTTTTTCATTTTTAGAATTGGTTAGTTGGGGGATCGACCTATATTCCGGTCCTACCTATAGTCTGGTTTTTACGGTAGTTTTCCATGCTTGAAAAAAACCTGCGGTGCATTCAAGAAATCACGGCTCACTGTATTGTAAACTTGTATTGCCGCCTGTTGGTTGCTGCAGAAAGTAGTCATTCAGTGGGAGTTGCTGTATGTTGCCCACTCCTTTGGAACACTTTAACCCTCCTTAACAGACTACATTCTGGAGCTGCAGCCAACCTGTGACAAGTTCATGCTAACACTAAAGTGTACTAGGCAATGGTGGTCGAGTGGACTGAACGGCGCTTTTCCGCTGAGGCGCCGCATGTAAGTAAATTGTGCAAGGGCACTGCGAGCTAACTGGGTTGGGGCGGAGACGCGCTTCGCGGCATATTCAACGTAATTTCGCTGCAGGCACTGCGACCGATTGCTTGCGTACACTCTTTTAATGGTACTTCATTTCAACTGCAAATTTATATAGACACCTTTTTGCTATGTATACATATTTGAGGCATTGGTTATACATGTCTTTTGCTGTCAAGTGTGTCGTCTGCTGTCAAGTTGTGCGGACGCTGGCGAACGCCATTTTTTTTCTCACAGAAAATCTTTGCAGTAACATTTTATATGGTTTTACTTGCTTTGGTGTGCCCGCGACTCTTTTTAACGGCCTGTACCATTTGTAGTTATAGCCAGATGAATACCTATTTTTAATATTGTTTTCTAAAAGTAACGCGGAAGTTTTGCCACAAAAGCCACCCATCTGCAACATGAAGCTACGTAAGAAAATTTTGATACGTCGTCTTATGTGCACTTTCTTGTTGGTGGAATATTGATCAGGGACAGTGATCAAAGAAAACAATATTACAGTGAAATAAGTCAGGTTTATAACTGTGTGGCGTGAAGAGTTGCAGATGACCAATGCGATTCCAGGTAAATGTAAGGGTACATAGCCATATACAGTCGAATCAGACCATATAGAACCCGTTTACATCAAATTGTTCTGTATATTGAACACTTTCTGAACACTGTATAATTAAAATTAGTATCTATAGCAAAAATTACGCTTACATCGAACAAAAATAGCGGTGAGTCCCGATATATTGAACATCAAGCGGTTCAAAAGTGTCCCCGGAAGTTGGCTTTCCCTTACAATGGCAGGGATACCAGGCAGCGCAGCTCTATTCAACCGCTCTCCCTACCATGACCGCACCAACTCAAACGAGCCGTTGATACCCCCTGCAAAAAAATTATCCTGGCCCGCCTGCAGCGCTTACTCAGACAGCCAAATCAGCTCTTGTGCCCTCGTTGTGCAAGGTGGCACAAGTGCGAGTTGTCTGGCTGCTTTTCTGGTGCATTGTGTTTGCGCCTTGTGGGCCTTCTCCCACAGTGTTGCCATGGTGAAGTGGCAAAATTTGCCTTTTGCTGTGAAGCTCGAAATCGTAAATTGAGTCGAACGCGGTGAGAAGTTGGATGTCTCCACAGCATGCAAGATTCCAAGGAGCACGCTCAGCACAATCTTTTATAAGTCGGATATTAGCGCTAAAGTAGACAAACTCGCGACCTGGTGCCTGCGGTTCCTGATGCATACGCACAGCTGTGTACAAGTGGTACATCCAAAATTGCCTTAGACGTGCTGGCTTGCACATGCTCGGTGATGACTTAAAATTCCGATGAGTGAGATGCCGCTGTTGGTGATGTTGCCGAAGTTTGGAGTGAGCTATGACTTTCAGAATGCCTTTGACCAATCAACCGTCGACGAGTTTGTGAGTGTGGATGGTGGTATCGCGACCACGGGAGAGCCTGGAAACATTGTATCGAGCACGAGTGAAGGTGGCCACAATGGGGAAAGCAACGACAATCCTTTGCCCAGGTCCTTCGAGGTGATTGGTTCACTCACACTGGTCCGGGCGCTTCTGCGCGAATTTGGAAAGTTGCAGCCTCAGCTGCTCTGACTCTTCAGACAATGCGGAGAAGTACATGTGTCGCAGGCAGTGAAATTGCCTAAGCAGAAGAAAATACAGGACTGTTTCATGCGGAACTAAGCTACGTTTCATCAATAAAGTGAATAAATTGATTTTGTAAATGGTCTGTGCTTTTATGACGTGCAATTGTTTGTTTAGCAGGCTAATATCTAATTTTTCCGAATGTTGAACCGATAGGCATTTTTTTGCGAGTTTGACATAACCAGGTGCGACTGTATGTCCACGACATGTACGTAATAGAAAAATTATCAAATATTGTAAATGCGCCGATTGAAAAAAACAACTCCTGACCAGAATAAGCCTGTCCCTTTTAAAAGCTGCACCAGCCCCCAGGTGAACCAATCGACTTTCAGAGAAAAGGAATCAAGACAGTTATTGGGTGGTAATATGAAGTGTTAGGGAAAAGACATTTCCTATGTACTCAGACTGAATTGTGGAGACCGGAAAGTCTTTACCAATTAATCTCCATGGCTTGTCTACCGATCTCCTTCAACGTGCCAGCAGGCAAAATTAAATAAAAATATATAGTCTAAATGAATTGTATTCGCTATACATATCGTATTTGACTTAAGAATTCACCATTAAAAATTATCGAATAGCAGTTTGCGTACGAATGTAACACTTATAGCACTTTTGAAGTCCCGAAGGTGAGGTGCCGATGCAAGTGAGGACTCTTTGAAATAATGGTGCTGCTGGAGAGTAGTGGCTGTTGCACAGAGGCGCACCAGTTCCCGAGATATTTAATGCACGGGTGCTAATAAGTTGTGCTGAACAAGTTTGCAGCTGTTATTCAATACAAACGCCCTGTTTTGAGGCAGCCTGTAAACCTGCTAATTTGATTCAGGCAGGGAAAAGATTTTTTATTTATCTATTTATTTATTATTATTATTTATTATTTTTTTTTGACAGAATCACTTTGTCTGCAACCCATTGAAACTGGGTGCCCAATGTAGTACCACACTTACATTCTTCAACGAACACAGCATATCTGCAAATATCTCTGCGTGTATGTCAGGCATGCCATTCTTTCAATTGCTTTATTATTATTCTTATGAGAGTGCACCATATAAATTAAAGCAGCCGTTTATAATAGAGAAGCTGCTTAGTTGAGCGGACGTACAGTTGTGAACGGCATTACATCTAGGTATGAAATATAAGATGTGTAAAATTGTTTTTCTCATAAATCAAACTCGAAAATAATTTCTCTAATTTACATCTTTAGAAAAAAAGCCAACAGCCACAGCTACCTCCTCTTTTTTTTTTTTTCCACGTTAAAGTCTGGGGTTTTATGTCTGGCGATACAATTAGGAGGCACCTTGTTCAGGTCTCGTCACCTGCAGTTCCTTAACGTGCACCTAAACAGAAGTGCGCAAGTGTTCATTTCGTTCCCATCGAATTCCGCGACCTGGTTTGAACCCATACGTGAGCTCGAGTTTAGCAGCGCAATGCCATATCAACTATGTAGCCACTAATTTGGCTACTGCGCCCCCCCTTTTTTTCGTTAATGTTAAGCATAGACTGGACAACAAATTTCACACGGCTCATCCAAAGATTAGCATATATAATGGCTACCCAAAACCGTTTTCGGCGCCCTAGGTGCAACCTCAATAAAATAATGCATACCAATTACTCCGCCAATCACTCCGCATTTTGTTACACGAGGAAGACAAACATGAATGGAATGTTGCACTGGCAGCTTTTCTTTTTCTGTTAGGATACTTCCCATAAATGTGAGTACATGAATGGGGTAGATATGTTTTATTTGCTTGAACCAGCAAGCATGAAGTTTTACACGTGTTTTTCTTTCTGCGTTTCGCAAGACCTAGTGATGGAAAACTATATGTGCAAAAATATACACGAGATACACATGCTGCTTGAAGAACAAGAAAACTATCTGTTCTCCAAAGGGAACTGTACGATAACATAGTAGAATGAAAGACGACACTGCGGCTGCAATGCTCACGCAATCGCCGAGCGGCAATAAAAAAAACCGATATTAAGAGAATGAAAGGAATCTATTGATTAGGCATAAATATGTCATATGCAATTGTGAACACTGTTTGAGTGGTCTGAATGCATATACCAGTGCACAAAGTAGTACAAATGACCCTTCTGAAAAGTATCGCTAGCAGTTTCCAACGGCACGACCTTGATGCGGTCTAAACCAAAGGTATCAACATACTTTTATCTTGCCACTGCCGCTTCTGCGAGGAAGCAGGAGAGAAGGTCTGCGTCTCGCAATTAGTCGAGCGCCTTCATGTGGCGTTTTTCACACCCTTTTCTGTTTTTTTTTTTCTTTTCCCCGTCTCGGCGGTGAGGCATTTGCAAGGGGTTTCACATGTTTTGGCTAAGTTTCGTGGCCAACCGCATCACTGAAGAACCGAGTTTTTTGTTTAATGTTGGGGATTGATTTTAAGAGTACTGGAGATGCACACATGTACGAGGTGAGATTTTTTCTTGGTTGACGGAATTCAGAGCTCAGGCTTAGGCACAGGTGCTATTCTCGGTGTTGCTTCAGATTTTTTTCCCCCCCTGATTGCGCTATCAACAGGTGTACGAAGCTATGGAGTGCGTAGGAAGCTGTTCATTACCAAGTGTAAATGACTTCGACTATTGTGAGTAGGCTTTCTTTGCTTCGCTGTCTCAGCAGAATAAAGCGGTGCACGAGTTTGGCCTATATTGATTTGGAACTGCGCGAAGAGGAAGTGCTCATTTGTGGAAACCATTCCTATGTGTAGTTTTTGTCCTGGCATACACTCTTACAACATAAGTACAGTACAGGTACATTTGTGCTTAAGAGCCAATGGCAGGATTTTTTCATAAAAGCGTAGAGCCAGTTTCATTTCATAACGAGATGCCAACGTCATGGCGAAACGAGGTTAGTTAAGATGCTTGGTGTTGATCGCTCACATTTTAACATGACGGTCTCGTTATGCAGGCGTCATGCACCTTGCGTTTGGTCGTGGTGCTGAGATGATTAAATTGTGAAGTTGCACACGCATGTACACACATAGAGCGCCGCAAAAAACATCCAAGGTGTCATCCATGGTGTCAGCCTGTCTTGACATAAAAGAAATCTCAGAGGCACTCTGGGAAAACCTGGACAACGTGGGGCATTTTAAAATGTCATCTTGGTAGACAACCTGATTGTTATTTACATAATGATCTTATTATTTAAGGAGCACCACATGCATCTTGCCTATTTCAACGATTTGGAACGACCGTTTGGAACAACCCTTTGAGGGTCAATGACGTAAATATACGGCGCTACGAACAAGTCCAAAAATACGGCGCCGTCTGAACGTTTATAAAGCACGCCAATTTCCTAGCTTTTTCTTTCCTATCATGTGCTGCCACTATGTGGGGATACAGGGAATTTTTTTTGCGCGCCTCCCTCTCTGTTCTCGTCGCATGGTTTGCTTTAGAGCTAGCTTGCTCCCGTGCGTCTATATATATATACTACTGCTGGTGGATGTTCCGCAGGTGGTTTCGGCTTCTTACGCTTGAAAAACTGATGGCTATCTTGTTATTAATCACTGACAGGGCTACCGCTTGTTTCTCGCTCATTTAGTGCTCACAAGGGTGCACATAAAAAGATGCCGGCGTGCATGCGTTTCCGTTGCTTTTTTTTTGGACATTAGTGAAAACTAATTGCCTCTGGTGTGTGATAAGATTAAGATTAGCGGAAGTTTGTCACACATGCTTTTTTTGACAAGCACACAACCACATACTTTTTTAGAGTGCGTGCACCTATGGAGTTCGATTACGCTATGGACGTAAATATTAGTGTAAGAGCAGGAACAGGTGAGAGTTGCGAAATATTGTCGTGTGCCTTTTTTCAGTCTCGAAATACGTGTATAACAATGTATCAAATTTTTAATTCTTTAAATAGGTTTATTTTCTTTTTTGTTGTTATACATGAATAAGAAGTATGTATATACCAACGCAAAATATTTTTTTCTCACTTTATGGACACCCTAGAAAAATTCGTGATTTTTCTTCTAAATAAGTCCCTAAGAAGAATTGGAATCTGCAGTAAAAAAAAAAAAATCGACCCTGAGCGGTCGCATATGGCGAAAAAAAATCGGCCATCAATGGGTTAAAATCGTATATCCTAAAAAGTGGTTGGTAACTACCACTGTATTTGATGTTTTTACTACCAGTCTAAATATTTTCAGCCACCTGCAAACAAAAATTTACTTTTCCATATTCGATACAGCGGCTGATATCGCATTTCTCATTTCTTTATTTCTAACGTGCTTTTCTTTTGGCATTTGATTCTGGGAACATAAGCAGGGGGAAATTATGAGAGCATATTTCTGAGCGCACCTTATAAATTACATTTCATAGGACTCCAGTTACTGAGTACTTTGTGGACTTATTTGGAATGAAGAAAACTTCATTTGTTCTTGTGTTGTAGGCCTTTTGTATACATTTGTTAGTTTCTTCAGTACTGCTGTTCATTTGCCTTCTCTTGATATCCTAGCATGTTATTTAATTAGGACCAAAGTAATGGGATGGAGTAACGAGAATGCTATATAGTTGCTGATAGATTTTTCGGACCTTGCGGGGACGGAAAAATCGTGAGTTCTTTCAGCCAAAAAGACGAATTATTAGGCTTAGAGTGGCTGAAAAGAAATCTAATAATTCCCAGCCTCATAGTACGTTCGGAGGCAATCAGATTGCTTGGATTTACACAAGAGTGACGTCATCTCCATGTACAGACCATGATTGAAGAAATGAGCCACGTTTGTTCACACCACTTCAAGCTCGTGAAGGCACAGGAGTTGGCGCCGAGCACACAAATGCAAAGCTGTGCAAACACATGCAACAATGTGACATCTCCGAGACAGACTTGCTCTGTGAACATGCAATGTACAAAATGGTGACCAACACTTGAAAAAAAGAAAAGATTTTGCACCAAGTGATTTTAAAGTGGCTGACAGAAAAAAAAAAAAACCCGGCGGGGTGGGGGGGGCGACATTTCCAGAAACGTTTTATAAGTGGGCACGGCTTCCGTGGCTACAGAATAGAGTGAACTCTCTAATTGTAGTGTGGACATCCCTGTCTTGGACGCTTTAAAGCAGGCCACTGGAAGCAGAGCCAGTGGAATATCCAACATGGTGACCCGTAAGATGGTCTGCCGTGGCTCAGAACGAGCGATTTAGTGCAGGAAATATGAACTTTTGGGCCTAAATTCGTACATAAGGTCATTCGTGCAAATGCATTAGCTCTATAGGAACCCTGACTATGCATTTATTAAGTTGGGAATATCCATCAAGTCTTTTTTGAGTCAAAAAAATTTGTTCGAGACTGTATTGGCAAACATGAATTTATTGTTAGCTTCACTGCGACCAAGCTTCAGTGATAATAGAAGTGGGAAAATATATTTTTTAGGTTCTACTATGCAACAGTGAAAACAATTTTGCATCTTCACTAGTTTCAGGGCAAATGTCTGGTCCTTCACCTAATTCGAGTGCACACAGAGACTTTGAGACTTTGCCAAAGTTCTTCTGCTTGCTGACTGTAGGAATTTGTTAAAACTTGCAAGCTTTTCTGTACTGTTTAATTTCTAGCCATCTAATTTTCTTACTTTGCTGGAGCGCTTTTAAATTGGATGGTGCTGCATCACTGGTCTTTCTATGCACACACCGACACCATTGCATTGGAAAAATTAGCGAATGTAAGCTTTACACACAATGTTCATCCTGTTTTTCGGAAAACTTGCTCACCCAAATTTATGTGCTTATGGAAGTGCCTTAGGCCGTCAAAATTATTTTTAATAAGGTTAGTCGTAAAAGATATCGTTACACATTTTTTTCGCTACACTGAAGACTTGAGTGAGACTAGTGCAGCGATCATTGGAGCGCAGAGGAAACATGTCGTGCACGTGTGATCTCTGACTAATCTTACATCCTCTACCACGCTGTGCTCTCTGCCTGAAAGTTGCTTGCCACATGATGAATATTTTAATCAACTATGACAATGGTGATTACAGGAACATCCATCCATCATTTCTGATGGCATTGTCAAATCTGGCATATGAGCTAGCTTTTGTGGCACTGAGGAATATAGGGAGTAAGGCCATTCAGTGGCTCTTGCAGAACTGAAAAAAAGAACTGCAAAGAGTGAGACTCGTATACCAATATACCATGCTTGGACTTTAATCATCACCACTGTTTCCAGTGACACATCAGTCTAATACCAAGGTCCTTCAATACTTTTCATCTGGGCCTGAAATTTCAGCAGAATGCTATGGGAGGGCTTCGTGCGCCACAGGTGTTATGTATGCTATGATTAAGCATCACAAGCATATTGAGAAGTGGTACTGCTTGGTCCGTACAAAATGTCAGAGCTGAAACGGGATAAAAATACTTGGTCCGGTTTAAAATGCTTACAGCAACCTCCATTCCTGGCCAGGCCAAACTACACGTAGAGCAGCGGCACAAATGTCTCGTTCGGCATGCTATTGCGAAGGTTGGGTTTAATGAGCGTGTCCTGGCTGAACACCCATTCGACGGCAGCATTTGATAAGGGTAGTGATAGCAGACAAGAGGGGCGTTTGGAGTTGTATAGGGAATGGATGGCTGTGGTGGCTGTGGGGCAACGGAAGAGGATATGTTCTACATTGGCGTTGGAGCAGGGGCAATTTCTACAGGAAGGGTCTGAGCGAATTGCCACGTAGGCGCCATGCAGTAGGCAGAAAATTCGGCAAATTTCGGTTAGGTTCAGCCCGGTGTTCTCCCTCTCTTCTGGTGCCGAGGTCACCCGTGGCGCATTGTCAACGAGAGCTAAAAGTATCTCATGCTTAAAACGTAGAACGCCGAAAGCTCACATGTGGAGACAGTAACAGTATATGTTGAACACGCTGGTGCACGTGCACGGGTAGCACTAGTTGGCGGATGGAGACATGTTTCCTGAGGCCAGCTTTCTTATCAGTTATCAAAAGGCCGCGATCCTTGACTTTTTGACATGCATGTATGTTCTCTATCATACAATTTGCAAATTCTGATCTTGTAGCAGACGCGCTCAATTTCATTAACCTGCTATCGTCTGCATTTTGATTCCAGTGTGCTTTTCATTTGTGCTTAAGTATTTTTTTACTTTTTTTTTACACAGGAAAAACGTGCAGCCCAAAAAATAGCCGTATAGCCAGAAGGAAAATTCTGACGCCTTGGACAAAAAGTAGCCCAATTTGGCAACCTTCGCAGGATGTGCTGCAATGCACGCAGCACGTGCGCTCTTATTCTACATTGCGTAGAATAAAATAGTTCTACGTTGCCGCACGTGTTGCTTAGAATAAAATTAAAATAGAAAACGCAGTTCCTATGGTAAATCGCTCGCCTTTTTGTAAGGCCTGCCTCTACACACATCTCTCCCGTGATATGATGCGCCAGATGGTTGCTTGACAAAGTTATTATGCCGGTAATGTCTGACTGCAGATTCAGGGAAAGCATCCGCTTTCTGGCAGGTGCGGCAGCCTCACACGAAGCTTGTTAAACAGTCTGGCGATGGAGAGTTTGTTTCATTCTCAGTCAAGATTTTGAGATAGCCGCCATTTGGCCCAAAAGTACGAGATAAAGAGCAATAAATGACAGGTATGGGAAATGGTTCGGTGCGACAGGAAATTGTGACTTAGCTGATTTTTTTTTAGATGTGCGAGTTTGAGTTAACATGGTATTACTGTATAATTAACTTGCTAATCAACTAATAGCTAACACTGAACTAGCTCACCAAATAAAACTACTTATCTTAACTGCTTAACTAGACAAAGTGTGGAAAGACACAGCTGAAAGAAACTGTTCATGCAAGGAAGGCTTCTAGGGAAGGGGGCCACATCAAACGGTGCCTTGTATAATTTAAACACAACTGTATCACACATCAAATTATTTTGCCAAAAATTCCTGGGGCATGCTCACTCTAAAAACATGCTGAAATAAATTTGGGAGGCGCCTTCCCTTGTGAAAGGTTTACATTATTGCGTAGCCCGGCCATCTGGCGTAGCAGATACTTGACCGTCTTAGGTTTGAGCTCCTCTGATGCCACCTTCTGTCCCTGTATGAAACTTTCGGGGAAGCTTCATGTCCAGATGAGAGGTAATTACCAAGCAGAATACTTCAACTGCACAAAGGTATAAATTTAGTGACAAATTGATTATTTTCGGAACACTCCCTATAATGTATGCTGTTATTGCAGTTTCCTGAACAGTTGGACTTTTTAAGCAATTACTCGACTCGACTCTCGCTCAGTGGCACTCGTCTCGTAGATACTGACACGTGTACTTGTTTGTCTTTATCGCGTGACATGTTTCACCACCTAACAGATGTTATCGCACAGCGCAGGGCGCGCTTGCATTGGAAGTTTCTGGAATGTTATCGATGCTTCCATCCGCTGTCTGTGACCGAACCTTGTGTAAACTGATTGCATGTGTGCACAACGCGAATAATGCAGAACTTTGGGGAAGGCACACGGGTCCCAGAAATTACTCTGGAACATTCGACGACTGCTGTATAAAAGCCGACGCGCTTGACCCGCTGATCAGATTTTCAACGATCGCCGACTGTGTTCGCCGCTGTCGCCGTTCTTTGAGTGTAGCCTGTTTTTGAGGGCACAACTTTTCCCAATAAAATGCTAGTTTCGTCTTTCCCAGTTCGGCTGCTTTCTTCACCGTCACTACGACGTGACAATACGTCCACTCACACTTGTTGGACAGTCGCTCATTGTCATACTCATTATTACCCTAGTGCAACATGCATGCATACGGTATATAGTCTGTTGTGCGCGAAATAACAATGTTGGAATAGTCCCTCTTTTTCATGCATATGATTGTTGCCCAGAAATTTCAAAAACATGCTTCCAAAACCCTCCTGAAATTGCAAAAATGGGGCTTGGTAAGCCAGGATAAATTACAAAAAAAAAATGACACAGATGGCAACTCCAGCTTGAAGTTCTTGCACTAGGTTCCCGTAATGTCATCAGTTTTGTCTTTTTTTTTACTCCAAGTCTGGTTAATTGTGTATCTGTAAACCGAGATACGCATTCTTAAGGAATTAGAGGTTCTGATGTTGACCGAGAATATAAAATGAAAAAAAAAAATGTTGCTGCATGTTTAGAGAGGCCCAGTGACTTCACAATAGTGGGCCTGAAATCAACCAGTGTGGTCAGAGATATAGTCGTTGATAATAGCTGCAGGGAATCCGTTTTTAATGCGTTCTTGATTGGTGGTGACAGCTTTATTTACAGAAAATTTCTGTGCCTAGACCTCAGGGTGGCTCAACTCTGGAAGTGACCCGTTTGGCCCAAACATTGATGATTAGATATAAGACTATTCTCAAAAGTACTGCCTAGTTTACCTTTTATGATAATTTTGAACTGTCAATCATGCCTGCATTGGCAGCAGGACACACAAACACAGTTGTTCTCACCAAGCAGTAGAGTTCATAAATACCACCTGCATTTTAAATTACGCCAGGATTTCTTGTATTGTGCTATAATACTGTGACAATTCCCATCCCCAGCTCGCACGTGGTTACAGCCATTTTATTTCTGGAAACTGCTTCCTCTGTGACAACATATGACAGTCATGGCTAGCGCCCTAGAGCAGCTACTTCACCATGCAAACCATGCTTCTCCTCCCGTAGTCAAGTCGCATGTTCAAGTGTATGCAGTGGAACCGCGTTATGTTCTTAGCTGTTGTTTCTGCAGTCTCGACCTGAATACTATTGACTGCAATGTATTATGTTACCTTTACATACATTGCCGTTCTCCAATGTTCCAGCATCTTGCATTTCATTTCAACTCGGCAGTCGTGTAAACTTAGCAGTGCAGAAGTAAATTTACTCTTGCACAGTGCTACAAGGATGATTAATGTGTACGTTCCAACAACCAAAACAAGTTGCACTAGCCAGACAACATGCCAGACTAGCTAATTGGGATAAAACGTGCACAGAGCATTCGGTGATGGAAATTTAGTAGTGCAGAGGGAAACTTGCTCTCTCAGGTTGGAACGAGCCTAATAAATGTATACGTTATGACTAGGGAACTAGGTTGCACTAGGCAGACAAGCAAATCGGGAGACATTGTGCAAAGAGCATTTGGCAAAGCACCCATAGTAGTGTACATCAATGCTGTACCCATCTCTCTCTGCATACTTTCACCCACTTGTCTGAATACATAGTGTCTACCCCCCCCCCCCTTTTTTTTAAGACCATACAGATTCCTTATAAAAAGCAATGAGGGTAGTCAACCTGTCGTTTTTGCAGACAAGTTCATAGACAAGGTGGATATTCTTTGCCGTTAATAGTGGGAGCATAAGACTGAAATGCCAACCATTCCACTCTGTGAAGATGTAATGGCAGAAAGCTGATGACAGTCAAAGCTTTAAAATGTAAAGCAAAGTGCTTTCATTGCCATTCCATCTTCGCAGACTGGAATGACTTAATTTTTGCATTGCGAGTCTGGCGTCATTGCTCTTTCCTAGGTGCCCGGGCTTGCGATTGTCGTTTTCGTTCAGCATCGCGGGGAACATGCTTCGTCAGTGGCTGTTTTGTGTCGGTGCCGTTTACATTCATGTTTCTGTACCCTCCGGCACTCCAAGCCGCATGTTGTTCTTCGGGTGTGCGAACTATACGTGTCCACACCATCGATGCCGTAGCTGTGTTTAGTGCCGATACCTCTCCTGCTTATATACTGCGATAACCTTGACGTCACACTGTTGTTCACGGCGAGCGTTCCAACCTGTTCCGCATTTTGACATTTGCGCCGCCGCAGTGCACCCGTACGGGTTTGTTACAAATCACTAAGTCCGTTTCTGTTGCCAGACGCCAAAAAAAACTTTGGAAGGTTAGTCATGTACAGTGCTTTCGCTGCAATAAACAATTTCATGAACGATTTTATTAGTGCCTTAAGTGCAGTTGTCTAAACGACAAATTTGGAGGCAGTGGCATTTTCATGCACACCCATCTTTTAAACATTTTGAAAATTGCAACTAATTCGAGATGTTCATAATCATATTGCAAAGCTCAATCCAGGCTGGGTGCATCCCGCTGCGGGTCAGACGGCAACACCTTGTAAAGTGTGAGGTGAAAGTTGGAATGATAGCATGCCCTGGCAAATCCTGGCCCAACACAGCCACATGTGCTTGCCAGACAGTGCATGACATTATCGGTAGCTATCGTGACTGGCCGAAACGTTTACAACTCCCTCAGTTTCGATATTGCCTGGATTTATCGTCAAAATACAATATCTCAAATTAGATGTGACCTTCAACATTTTTACAAAATGAGGGTAATCAAAATTGACTGCCTTCAAGTTTGCCATTTAAACAACTGCCCATAAGGCACCAGTGGAAAAGTTCACTAATAAATTTTTGTTAATTTTTTGAAGCTCTTGTTATTAGCTGTAAAACATGTCTGCCTTGCCTAGGAACTCATCTGCAAAAATGCCTTGTTTGCTGCTATATGTACTGTGTGGTAGGCTATACCGTAAAATTCCAAGCAAGCGCCCCCTCCTCACTCAAGCAAGTCTAAATTACCTGCAGCGTGTCTGTGCATGCGCGCGCTCTCTCGTCACTATCTTATAACGGCATCAAAATTCAAGATGGTGATGACAAAATTTTCCTGCAAGAAAAGAAATGCAGTGGGCATGGATCTAAAATTTTATTTAACATTAACTTTATTAAGCCAAAGATTTGTCAGTGCTGTTCATCACTCTCAAAACAAGTCGACCTCAGCTGCAGTGCATGACTACCGACAGCGGATAGTGAACCGCGGCTTGGCCATGCTCGCATCACAGCTGGAAGCGCTGCAAATATCAGTGTTTTCTTCTTTGTGATTAATAATTGCTAGGAGAGGGTAAAGTGGCAACACAGGTAACAAAACATTGCTGTTTGGGAGCGTCGGCAGTTCGTTCTGAAGCGCTATTTGCTAGATTCGAAGTGAGCTGAAAAAGGCCTCGCGACGATATCGGTGGCGAGAAATCGGCGGTGAGCGTAGCCGTGACCACTTTCCTGTCGCTGGGTGCCCACGTCACTGTGCCGCTGGAAGATCCTCTGTACTGTGCAACAGGCAGATCCCGCCTTTTGCCAGCAAGACTGCTGTTGGCCAGCGGCCTGCGAACTCCAAACAGCATGTGGCAAGCTGCCGTGTCGCTAACGGGGACGTGCCTTAAAAAACATAGAAAATTTAAAAAGAAGACAGAAAGCCACAGAATCTTCTTTTAGTGAATGGATGTGGCAGGCCATTGTTCCGTGGGTGTGGCGTGGGATAAGGGCGCGGAGTATGGCTTTCGCAGGAGTGACTTCACAATTTCTAGTAAGCACAGCGGTGTGTGGCACTTCTGGAGGTGTCGGACACTTGTGCACATGCGTGAGTAAAAGAAACTGCGAGAAAGAAAATGGGGGGGGGGGGGGGGGGGGGCTTTTGTTTGCACATGTTTTATGCGTTTGTCCCTAGGCATGCCGGCATTGCGAACTGGGGACAAGTTTGTTTACGCTGGGACGCTGACCTCCAGCACGATGATGAAGCAGCGGGTACTGACGCCCCATTTGGCAATAGCTGTGTCGGACAGACTCTTGCACCTTTTACGCTCATGCTAAGACAGTCATGCTGGATCATACCTTTCTCGCACCTTATGGCAATAGACCTTCAAAATATCAGCGCAGACCTTTCCGTTGGAGCAGTAGGGACCGTAGAAGAGGCTGGGCCGCGTATATTGAATATAGTGAAGGCAAAGCTCCCTAGCACTCGCGGTTGAACACGAGTGGCTGAAAGGCCACCAGTGACGGTTGACACCCCTGCAACCGCTATGAGAATACGTTGCGCCACACTAACGTAACCCAACGCCTTTTACTCTAACCTAACATTAACGTGGCCGAGACGCAAAGACAATAATCCGCATGGTGTAACCACTGGGAGAATATGCCGAGCCACCCTAACGCCTGTTACGCTAACCTAACGTAGCCTAACCTAGCATAACATGGACAAGACGCAAAGCCAATAATATCCACAGCATGACAGGCAATCGCATTCAACCGCGGTTGCTAAGGCGCTGAGGGTTTACTTCACCCAAAGGGAATCACTCAAAAATGCTCCTGTAAAGTCTTGGACAGCAGCATACGAAAAGCCTGTTAAGAGCGAAGATACTGCTTCAGGAGAGCAGGCCTGGCCTCAACTATAGCTGCTATTGCTCCCCCGGGAAAATCGGTGATGGTTTTTTTTTTCTTTTCTTTTTTTTCTTTTGAAGCTAAAGTGCCATAAGGCGCAACAAAGTTCTAATTCAGCATGACTAATTCAGCACCAGCACTACAGGTGCGAGAAAGTCTGTCCAATGCACCTTTAGACACAGCAATCTCCAGATGGGGCCTCCGTTCCCACGCAGCCAGCATCGAGCGTAAACTCGACCCCACTCCACAATGCTGGCACGTGTAGGGGACAAACGCATGCCACACGAGCAAAGAAACTTCTCCGTAGTTTCTAGGCAAAGTCGGATATGTTAGCTATATTAGATGCAACGCCTCCTATAACTATATGCCTGGAACGTCGCTCTCTTTTCCATTGGGAGCTCTCTGCCGAGTGTTGCGACCATGCGCCGCAGGACGGCGCGCGCCACCGTACCGGTCCCCATGGCAACCACTGCCCCCGCCGCCGAAAGCTCACGACGCGCCAGCCGCTTGGCTGCCGACGTCGCTCCCGGTAGCGTCTCCCGGTAGCCGTGCCACCGGCGTGTTTACAAGGGCTGGCCGCAAGAGGCGCTCGCCACCGTACCAAAAGGAGGAGAGTACAGGCGAGGGAAGGGCAGCGCGTTTGCGGCTCACGTTCCAGGCATAGTATGTTATAGGAGGCGTTGTTAGATGTTAGCTTAAATATCACTGGACTACCGAGATCCAGCTAATGCCACATGATGTTAAGCAACACTGAAACCCCATTCTCCTTCTTGCTTATGGGCCTGACTATTCTGTTCTTGTGCATGCAGGCATAACCACCACTTCTTAGCACAGAAGCATGATAAGGTTGTTATCTCTGTTATATAAAACAGAATGGAAATATTTTTGAGTGATGGAATGCAGGAAGGGTCCCGGTAATGTATTTACAATTGCTAGTAGGCACAGCATGGCGTGGCACTTACGGGGACGCTGGACGTGTGCGCGCATGCACAAGAGCGGGTGCGAGAGAGGAAATGTGGGGTCTTTTGCTCCTTGAATAGATGACTCTGCCTACGCACTATGCAGGTGTTTCTTAGCGTATGTTGTCTGCATTTGTCCCTAGGCATGATGGCAGAAGGCGTGGAAGTGCTGAACTTACCGTCGCAAGTTGGCGGCTGAACCTAATTATGTTCATTATTTTGCATTATTGGCAGCGCCTCCAGAACACCAAACCGGCATTGGGGACACCAGAGTTAGAATGCGGACTGGTCCGTGGGTTGAGACATGCTTCGGCCTCCGCGGCCTCAACCCATGGGCTGCCCTGCTTCTATCTTTGATCCCCCCGTTACCCCTTGGGTGGCCTGGAAATCCTGCGCTGCCTGCTTCATTATAACCTCAAGTGCTCTCCTGAGGCCTCTATTTGCCGGTTACATGTGCCCTCCTGGAGCAGTGCTTGTAAAAAATTCAGTCAATCACCGTGATGAATAAAGGGACCCGCGACCTATACAACACCAGTCACAACCTTGCCCCTTCGAACACATTGATCCCCAAATGGGACATCCGTGTAGAAACGTTGAGCGCCGCAAGAAACACCATGCCCCGCTGTACCTACTAGCAATGGTAAAAATACGTCCTGGTAAAGGGAGACCTGAACTAGATTGGTAGCTACTGAGTTGGCTATTGTCACGGATGTCATGAAAATTTATTCCAGCGAGGGGAATGAGGGCTCAAGGGAAGGTGTTAAAAACAAAGGGGGATTTTAACTGATCTACTTAACGAACAGTAAATCAGAAGTCTACTGAAATTGATACCTTTTTGCTATTGTTGGTGTTAACCTCACCCAAACCAAAATTAACTTTTGAAAGCAGTGAAACACAGAACGGATGCATTGTTCGTCGGTTTAGAGTATGCAAGGGCAGTTGAGGTTGACTTTCCAAATACTGAGAAAATCCCACATGTGAAAGTTCAAGCCTAATATTGAAGATCTTGCTATCACTTGATCGAAATAGCGCATTTTCTAAAATATTTACTTCTGTATGCATCTCTTTTTATTTGCATTTCAAATTGTTCAACTCTATTTACAATGGGCTTCATCATTTTTCTTTTTTGAAGATATTTTATTTGCTCTGCATTTTACTATCCCCTACCTGAAATTTTCTTTTTTGAATAAAATAAACATTATTGCTTACTGTTCAAACTAAATTAAGTTTTTTTTTAAATGCTTAAAATAAAGTTCTTTGTCGCTCAAGGAAAAACCTCGAAAAATCAGGGAATTTGAAAATGTCAACTTGGTAGACACCCTGCTTTTTATAAGCCCTTATGAATTGGGAATTTCAAAATTTCTGAAGAACCAATGTTTACAAATGCATTTATGCATTACGCTTCATTTTAACTTTGGCACGCTGCAGTGAACAGATCTTGATCACTTTTGTGTTGATCCTTTTTTTCGCCAATATGTTCATCTGATGGCCAGTTTTGCCTTGGAACCTGTGCCTATGTTAACACAGTTTTGTATAGTATATGCAAGGTATGCTTTCACATAAATTTAAGCACATTCCTTTGCCCATCTTTGTTAGAGCAGCAAAGTGATTGAGACGACGAACAGAACTGTACAATATTTGCATCACCCGTTTTTTCTATATGTATTGATATCTGTGATACCATTTGCTTCGTATCATGTTTATTAGTTTTCGTTAATTCTATTGCTTATGTAAGACAGTGTATTTACTGATTTTTTTTTTTCATTTTATTTATTATAACAGACGCGTGACCATGCTTACATTAAGGTATGTACAAAATCTTTCTTTACTGGGCGTGTGGTGTGCTTGCGTGCATGCATGTGCGAGTGTCCCAGTTTTATTTTAAAGGTGCCTTGAAACTTTTTTTTAACTAATCATAAAATGGCCTCACTATTAAAGGACGTCACCTCACCAATCTCAGGCAGCAAATATTTTTTTAATCCTTCAACTATAGCTGTAGTTACAGTGCCGATACCAAACTTTTCCTCTTCATCTCCACAAGTGTGCTTTAAGCTACAGTGGGGAACCCAAGGGAGCAAAGCCCGTTCAAAAGTTTAATGTCACAACATCGAAAGGGCTCATCGTGGCACCCCATGCAGCTGACGCATCTACGTGCAGTTCAAAGATTAAATAATTTTTTGGTCATTTTGAGATCGCAAACATATTTATTTTATTTAACACTCATTTAACCCAAACTAGCCAATAGCGTTAGTCAGACAGCTGCTTTTGATCTGACGACGCTGCAGAACCGATAGCAAGTGATCGTTTATCGCTATGTTCCCTGCTGCATGCAGTGCAGTAATATTTAGCTTACATGTTCACAGCAGCATCTACAACATAGAATGTTTTTCTTGCTCAAAAAATGTTTCAGAGCCCTTTTAAAGCGGTAGCATGGGTATCGGTAAACATCAAATTTTCCATCTTCAGCCAGAGAAAAAAGGCCTACGAACGTCGTTAGCCAGCGAGTCTCAAAGCTGTTTCTAGACTTTTTATACGCAGGTCATTTGTTGCTAGTGGGTGTGATGCCACCTTGTTGCAGCTGTGTTGCATGTTTTTGTAATAAAAGCAGTACGCTTCTTACATTTGTTTTTTTATCAATTTAATCAATAGTATTGAGTGGTCTTAAAAAAAATTTTAGGAAATGCATAGATACACATTTCTGCATTAGCTGAAAGGGTGCATCTTTTGTCTACGAATAGTGCATGTCAGGGCGCAGTCTTTTTTGAAGCTCGTTGCAAGGAATAACATGACCGGTAAAAATTTTTTTTTCTTTTTTTAAAAAATGCAATAATGTTCTATTTCAAGATTTGTAGTGTCACCAGTGCATATTCATGAGACTGTGCGATTCACATTGGACACCTTATGAATAACGTGGCGACACCTATTTATATGATGGCATTAGTCTTGAACCAAATCTGACCTGAATTCGGAACAGCTCCTCAGGTTCGTAAGCAAGATATAATGTAGCTTGTTTCCTCTAATTTTGCATAAAAGACAGATTGAACTCCAATTGCTACTGTTTTGAAGATTAGTTGATTCTGGTTTATTTGAGAGCTGATAAGCGTAAAGATGGAAAATTTTTGGCTGGAGTACCCCACTCACTATTCATGAATTTTCCTGGTTAAGTAATAATACTCAAAATTATTAGTAGGTGACAGCACTTCTTTGACCATCTTTTATTTATTGTACTAGCTTTGTTTTGTAGCATTAGTGTCACTTCAGTGGCAAAATGCAAACTGCAACCTTAAAGCTTCATTCTTGTGCACTTGCTTCCTGTCTTAAATCCAACATATGCAGAAAGCTCTTTGGCCTCCTCAAAATTTTGTGCCCCTATTCTATATCTTAATTACAAAGAAATAATGCCAGTGTTTTACCGGGGGCAATTGAGGCTGCAGTACGTTTTATGACATACAATGGCACACATCGACATAATCTCTCGCTTTGTCCTTCACCTTTCAGTGGGCAGCTCAAGAATATTGTTTACCTAAGAAAAATGTCTCCAAAAACTAAGTAAATCGAAATATTAGTCTGTGCCTTTTAATTTACCTTTATTTGTCTGCCTGCTCTACAGTGGTATTAAGAAATGTTGGTAGTGAGCAGCAGCACATATTTTGGCGACAAAACCCTGCAGCCTCCAACATTCTCTTCCTAGCACACATCGTGGTCATATTCTCGCCACTGTGAAAATTTTTTTTCATTTAAGCAAGTGCTTATTGGCACAATATGAAGAAATAAAGGAATAAAAAATTATAAGACAAGTATCTCGTATCTTGCTAGTTAACTCTTTAAAGGCTTTGTGTACACAATTGTGTGTAACAAGATTAGTGAATCAGCAGCAAGTACATTGATGAAAGAAAGTATTGATATTCAAAATGTGTCACTACATCTTGAAGCACTTATTATTGGAATTGTGCTGCAAGTTTAAGTCTTGGTGCTGCACTTGTGTCAAATATTCCTAATCCTTTTATTGGCTTCTTTCAGTACTTCCTATCTGCATCATACTTTCTACAAGGTCACATTAGAACATTGTAAAATTGGCACAAGTTCATGCTGAGAAACTATTAGTCTAGTTTTCTTTTTATAACCTTACTGCTTTGTTTGGTGTTCTTTCATGACAACAGCTTCATTTGACCGCCCAGTGCTGTTAAGATATTTTCAATCGGTATGTAAATTGTGAGGAGTCAATCTCGTGTTTTTGTGCTTAGAAGAAGCATAGTAATACATCGAAGTGTTTTTCGTGCTTTGACCAATTCCCATGTCACACACAGGCTTTTCAATTGTAGTTTCCAATATCCAACCGCTTTTGAGTTTGGCAAGGGTAGCTATTTGCGCAGTGATTTGGATGACGGTCTAAGTAGTTTGTTTTTCTAGACAGAAATGACATTATTTAAACATAGCAAAATGACAATGCAATTCCACATTTTTTTCAACCATGTTTTTGTTACTTTCAGTCTTGGGACTGAAAATACTTTGCGAGTTCTGAACGTGCCATGCTTAACACCATCAAGCACCATGCCCACATTAGTGGACATGACTTGTTTTGGTGATTTTGTCGAGTGGTGGCTAAAAATAAAGCAGTAGACCTTGTGCTTCAAGTAAATAAAACTCCATGCATGCTCAGTGTGCCTTTATTCTACTTCTAATGTGCTCTGTACTGCTAGACACAACCACTCTGCTGAAAGCACTACCATGTGTGACATGTGCCATTTTGGGGCAGTAACATCGAAACTCGTCAGAAAATGCACAAAGCACCATTTTACCACCTTGTCTTTCTCCAAATGGAGTACTTAGTGCTCTAAAATAAAGTGCAAATTTGATGCATTTACAAAAAGTTCATCATAATTTGCACCTGAAAAGAATGCAATTCTGACACATTTTACGTTATTTGAATAAAATAGGATGCAAAAAGCAGATAGCAAGAGAAGCGGTAAACATTGCAGCAAGCATGTAAGACTGCCATTTAAAAAAAATAGCTCAGAGCAAAGCTTTAATTCATGTTCCTGAACTGTTGTTTCAGTGTTTGACCTTTCATTTTAATTAATAATTGTTGTCTCTGAAACCTGCATTCTTGTAGGTTAAGTTGATCGTGACTTAATTGTGCTATCAAATTGGGGTGTCAAGCACAGTAGTTGCACTCCTATGTATCGTCGTCGTTCATATGTGGCTGCAGTAACAGAGCTTTGTTATATCTTTGACTAAACACTCCCGTGCACAAGCACAAATTAAAGCATGTTGATTCTGAAAAATGTGCGGGTGTTTGCTTTCATACTTTTTTTCTACGTGGACATTCACAATAGGGGGTACTCAAAATACAGCACAACATAAGCAGGCTTCTACTATGTTTATCCAGGGCTGCTAATGTCTCGCGTGTGTTCGTGAGCAAGTACACATGGAAGTATGTGGCAGGGAGTCGTGAGCACCATCTAACCATTTTTCCACTGTAAGTTGAGAATATATAGTGGCCCATTCACATTTTCTCTTTCCCAGTGCTACTATTACAAAGTTATGTCATGTGCGCTGTTTTTCAAGACAGCATTTGATGTGTAGCTTGGCACAGACAACTTTTGGTGGCGTAATCTGGTGCAATGAAATTTAAGTAGCATTGGCACAACCCCTGTGCATTGGTTATTTGTAAACACATAACAACCAAACCTTTTTGACATAGCTTACTATTCCACCACTGTGGAATTGGTGCTCAAGATTAGTAATCTGAGACTGGTGGCCAATCATGCTAGTGGCAAGTGCTGGTTAATTTGTATCACTTAGGGCCAATTGGCTGACCCAAATGAGTATATGCTAATTAGTGGTATACCGTAATGGTTATTTTTAGCCTTAGCATCTCTTTTCTGAAAGAATTTTGAACAGTGAGGTGTTTTTCATGTTCACTAAGCCTGGGGTGCTTAAGAGAGATGCGGTACAGTGTAACAAATCTAGGTTTATCGCTGATTTTGCGTCTTGTTTCGATAAAACCACTGCATCTAACATAGTAATCTCTAACAAAGTACAAACACAGAAAACAAATACTGGTCTTAACAACATTCCAGTGAGTGTTCATTTTAAGTTCATGAGAGTACTAGCTTGTTAGAAATGATCAAGTTTTCACAGTTCACTCTAAATGGCGATTCACATCTGTTCGGCTTGTTGTGACACTTCTACCAATCCCCCCTATGTGGGTCTACAAGCTCTTCAATATTGATCCCTAAAAAAAAAAAAAGAAAAAAGCTGCTGTGATTGTAATTTTATGTGAGTAAACAACCTCCTAAATCATTCGCTGCTTATGAGTAGCTCAGAAATCTTGTCGGTTTGGTGTAAGGCAATAGTCTGGCTTAGTTTGCGCTGATTTTTGCTAATGGGAAAATTTATGGGCTTTGGGGGCTGTCCACTAATCCAAAAAATTGGTGCAGCCAACAGAAGGCTCTAAGGCTCTTTGCGTCTTGTGGATGCGTAGTGACTTTACTTTCTGCATGAAACAAAACACTAAGGTGCAAAGTACAGCAAAAATTGTCATGCTCATTTCAACAATGCACCTTTCTGTTTAGACAATTTCAGATTTTGAGTAGCAGAGAATAGTGAATGTAAGGTAGTCAGTCCCTTCCAGGGAAAATGTCTGTCTTCCTCTTTTACCGAGGTTTGCTTCTGAGGAGGAGTTTGTCGTATGGCACTGCATTTGAATATCGTTCCAGTAGATGTCCCCAAGATTAATGGGTTTTGTGGTGCCCGTTTCTCGGAGTTCTTTGTCCTCGCTCAACATATAGAAACTAGGTTTATTGGCTGCCTCATACTGTGCACTCTGCTGGAGGACCATTTTGTAAAAGTGTAAAGAAGCTGGAAGGCGTTAAGCCTGGGATGCATGGAGTGGAAAACCGGCATCCAGGCGAGTAAATACGCCCAGCGGTGAACGCTGGGCGTATCCAAAAATAGGACTCCCGCCGGCTACCCGGTCCGATCGGAAAAACTCTGCCCGGCGAAAATCGCCATCGGAAGTGGCAGGAGCGCCTCGCGTGCTCATCAGGTGTCCCGACGATCAGTCTCCCTCAGACTTCCGGCAGCTCGTTGGCTTTTGTGTATTTTTGCTTTTCCATCTTAGCGTCCGTTGCGCGCCCGCGCCGAAGCGACAATGTGGGCATTTCGGCCAATTTGGCCGTGCACTTTAGGCTCTCTGCGCCTGAAAGGGACACCATTGATCATTACAGCCAGATATTGGATGTTTAAGAGCACATGTTTGTGTAAACTTTTCGTCTACAAACTTAAGTGAGGTGCTCACGAAACATAACTATAAGTGCGGTGCAGTTTTCTTACCAACCCGATCGAAGGTTCCATGGCGCAAAATAGTGAGTGCATCGTACTGCTTTACTTATTGTCTTTTTTGTGTGTATGGTGCCATCCATATGGGTTCAGGTATAGGGGACGAAATGGTTTCTCGTTTGCGGCGCGCAAAGCTGTTTCCCCCCCCTTTTTTCTTCTTCCTTCTTTGCCGGCACGTGTGCTCGCAAATGTTGGTTGTGTGTTTTTTCGGTCAGAAATCACCCCTGCTCTACTATAACCATAAGTCGCTTCTGCTCGAGTGCCTTGAGGGAAAAGAGCGACGACGGACTATAGTTAGAAGCCGACCATGCCTGGTCTTCTGGCTGTTTACACCTATGTGAGCCCAGGCGGCGCATGGAATGCCTAGGGCATCGAGAACGAGAGTCGCTGACAGGCCCATTTCACACCAAATACTGATAATTATATCCTCTCCGGCTGCAGTACTAAGCGCTTGTTGTTGGAGGCGGCTTAAAAGACATGAATAACCACAATGTGTTTTTACACAAGGTAAACTATAAAGTCACTAAAGGAGAACCACAAAACGTTATGCAACGCATGCACTTCACGGTGCCACCGCTCAACGTAGCCAGACAGCGCAAAGCCATCTCGCTAAAATGCTTACAGCTCAATGAATGTGCGGAAATGGTTTGTAAGCGCCTCTATGAAACTTTTTTCCAAGTTTTTTAGTCATTAACAACAAATAATACAATAAAATGTGTATTTAATATGTTTTTATCCAAAAACACATTCCTAGAGTCTGACAACACTGACAAATACACGGCGAGCGCGTGGTGGTGTCCGCCTACTTTTCACCTAATGTAAGTGATGCCAGCAAACCATTGGCGGCAGCGCGCCACGTCTAGTTGTGCTGGGCAAAGTTCGCCGTGAAAGTACACTCTATGTATACCAGGCTTTACTCATTCTTAGCTTTGTCTTACTGATTTCTAATGGTGTCACAAGTCTGCTAATGCCAGTTATGTTTTCAACTTTTGCATACTGTATTCAACATACCTGTATTTTGTAGGTTTTTAAACCTACCTGTGCTGGGAACCTGCTATAGCTTTCAGGGTGACATTGCCAAGTCGAGCAACCTTCAAGCCTTTTGCCGTGTTTCCCGAGATACTTGTGCAAGAATTGTGCTAAATGAAATTAAATCAAGAACAGGGTGCTGCTGCCATTATATGCAAAAACTACTATTTGCACTACAGTCGAACCTCGCTACAGCGAAACTCACGGGACACGCAAAAAATTTTGTTGAAACGAAAATATTGTTGTGGCAAAATTTGTCCCAAAACACTGTCAAATTTGACTACACACTCACAAACATCATTTATTTCCTAAAAAAGTCGGGTCATCTTTGTTTGCCTCCGTCCTTTGGTCATCATAGCCGTGGTGCGATGTTCGCACTTGGTCAGCAGCTGCATTGCGACGTCGTCATCGTGGGCGCCAATGAAATTGCGTATCATGTCAAAAGCGTCCATTACATCCAGTGCACGAGGCAGAGCCGATGCATCTTGTGCATCACTTCCATCGTCCAACGACGCGCGATTACGGCGGACCTCTTCATTGATGGATTCATCATTCAACTCTTCATGAACAATTATGTCTGCGTCAACGGCTATCTACTAATCTATGCTGATGTCCGTTGGTAGATTTTTGGTGTCTTGAAGGGCTGCCCACACCATCGTAACTTCTGTAGAGGGTGGCTCCACTCCAAAACGGTAGTCTTCCTCGTCCGTTGTCGAGTTGGCCGTCACTTCAGCCTCAGGCTTAAAACCAGCATGCGCAAAGCAATTTTTAATTATGCTTTGCCGGGTTGCCGTCCACGCCGTGGCAATCATTTGTAGGACCACGAACAAGTCCACTTTGGTCTCCCGCCCGGTGTCAATGTTCAGCAACAGTCTCGGAATCAACCGCTGCCGATATGCACTTTTCACACTGTGAATGATGCCTTGGTCTAACGACTGAATCAAAGCAGTGCAGTTTGGGGGGAAGAAGCGAACTTCCACATTTTCCAACTCGACACCCTCAACATTATGCGCTGAGCAATTGTCAATAAGCAAGCACACCTTGCGGTTTTGGACCTTCATATCGCGGTGGAAAGCTACGATCCAATCTCGGAAGATGGCCCACGTCATCCAGGATTTCTTGTTTGCTAAATAATTTACCGGCAAGCTCTCACTGCCTTTGAAGCAGCGAGGCTTTGTGCTCTTGCCGATAACGAGCGGCTAGCGCTTGTTGGTGCCATCCATGTTAGTGCTGAGAAGCAGAGTCGCACGCTTCTTGCTGTGCTTTCCTCCGCTGCATGGTTGGCCCTTCATATCCAGCGTCTTTGTGGGCAGCAGCTCGTAAAACAGTCTCGTCTCATCTGCACTGGAGATGTCGGACGAGGCATACTCTTTCATTATTTCCGACAAAGCAGATGACGCCCAAGTCACTGCACCATTGGCGTCTGAAGCAGCAGATTCGCTGCACAACATTTTTGCAACGATGTCGTGTCGGGCCTTGAAGCGGGTCAGCCAACCTGTGCTTGCCTTAAAATCGTCGATGCCAAGCATGCAAGCATAGTTGAGTGCCTTTTACTGCAACACGCTTCCGCTGATTGGCATTTTCTTGGCACGCATGTCGAGGAACCATGTAAACGACGCCTTCTCAAGATCCTCGTGTGCAGCTTGAGTCATCTTCTTCCATTTGGCGGACGTCCCCACAGAAAGAGCAATGGTGATGGTGTCCTTCGACTTCAAGATTGTCGACAGCTTGCTGTTGGAGATGCCGAACTCTGCTGCAACGTCTCCTTTCTTTCTGCCACTCGAAGCCTCGCTGATGATTCGCGCCTTCACCTCCAAGGAAAGAAACTTTGCCATGCTGGCCAAGCGCACACAGATGAAAATATGCGTCGCCGCGTTGCGCCAGCCATCGTGTGTCCTAGGATGGATACGGATTGGCTGTGGCTCCCGCTTGGCAAAGTGGGCTGGCGTCTTGTCGCAAGGCGGCTAGCCACATCGTCATCACCACCAAATAATGGAGCGTCTCCATGAGTTTATCGGCGACGGTGCAGCGGGCGCACGTTTTCAGTGAACCTAAGCGGCGCGGGTGTTCAAAAAATTGCAGACAATTGGGATTATGTTTATTTTATCGCAAAACAAATTTTAAAGCGCAGCTCAACTGAGCGAAAATTTTGTTGAAGCGAAAACAAGCCTGACAAATTTTTCGTTGTGGTGAGAACTTTTTTGCATTGACTTCTGTGGCTAGCTGACGGGGAATTAAAAATATCTCGTTGAAGCGGTGTTTGTTGTAGCGGGGTTCAACTGTATATGCACTACTTCCACTATATGAAAAATAGATGGCTGTCTGCATTGACTGACCTCTACACAGAACTTGTGGGTGCATAAAGTGAAATTATTGTCGTGAACCTCTTGCATAAGGTTAGTCAAGCTGTTGTAAATGTACCTTTTATTCTTATCCCTACTACTTATGTACAGGTGTTGTTAAACAGTCTTAGAACAAGCTCTACCACCATAAGATGAAGAAAAGGTTTCGGCCCTGGATTATTGTATCATTGTATCATACAGATTATTGTATCAGGGACTCTGCACTGGATAAAAAGAGCGTCGGTGGGGTTGTTTGCTCTAGTTTCTTGCTGCCTATTATAACGTTTCGTCTGCGATTGTGGCTGTGAAAATCTGTACTCTCTAGCAGCTGCAACTAAGTTCAATCTTGCTATGAGTATTTTAGTCAGCGCTGCATCTGACCAACTACGAGTGCAGGAGCAGATGTCATGTATGAGTAGGATCCCTCGCCTTTGGGTAAATCCCATTAGGTCCTTATTTTTGCACTCCAAATAGATACGTGAAAGTCGGTTTTGTCTAATTTCTATCTCGGCTATTAATGAGCAGATTTTAAACATTTTTGCGGCAGAACGCTCCCTAGAGGACACGTAACAACCTGCATATATAAATTATAATTATATGGATATGGTATATGCCTCGTTTCCATTTAGCACTCAAGCCAGAACCAACATGTATAAATAAAGGCCTGTTTTTTTTGGCTTCTTTAATAATAGCCATATTTACATGAATACAACAATGGTACATTGTATCGTATTTCTGCTATGTCGCAGCGCTAATGCACCCGGACAGCGCATTAACCTCCTAAATCCTGACATTTTGCATTGCAAACAAAAGTCTGCAACATTGAGGGGACGTTTGCCAAACAATGTTATGTTCAAAAAAGAGTGGCTGATAAGTGTAGTTGATATTCACTTGTGTTGCAAGTGTATATATAGGAAACCATTAACACATTACGACAACCGGCAAGGGTCAAATGCCTGACAGATCCCCCTACAAGATGTGCGCATATATCCTCCCAAGGCATCGCATCTCAAAGCTTGCCTCTGTGCACTACTAATTGCCAAACTTGTCTCTATTCTTTTTGGGCATGTGGTTTCCTGTAAATGTACATATGCTTGACAATGAAAATTTGTAGAGATGAGTTTGCCATGTGATTTGATAGCAGCTCTTTGCCATTACATGTTCCTGTGAAATTTGCCTGGTTAAATAGGATATTTACGTCCAAAAGGCGACCATGGCTTGTTACTCATTTGTAAACCTTACCGGAAAAATTCAGTACTTTGGTCTGCCAGACAACAAAAACCCCCTATTTCACCTCAATTTTCCTCTTTAAAAATAGCGTCTGGTATTTGTGAATTTGCATGTAAACATGAAATAAACTCAGTCGCGACACTTGCATGGCCAGTCGTTACAGCGTGCAAAACATATCTGCATGTGTAACAAGCCTAGCTAGGTGCTTCTCTACACACTTTCTCAACCTCCCCACCACCCCCTGTTGTAGCAACCTGCTGTTTGCATTCCACTGCTGCTGGAGCGGAGCACTACTGGTGTAGGGAGGGTAGTGAGAGTAGACTGGTCAGTTTTATTACTCGTAAAACTTGGTTTTTCACTTTCTGTTCAGCATGTTATTTTATGTTCATCATAATTATTAGCTATTAGCTAAAAGCACTCGCCTAAACCTCTCATCACAGCAAGGATCACCTGGCTCTGCCTTGTGAGCAGTTAAGAGTATTAGAATATTTACAAGTATATGCAGAGCTGCCTAAAGAAAGTGCTACATGTTCATTTTTTTTAAAGTCCATTGGTAGACAAGTGCGTCTTTGTTTTGCTTTTAGGCTGTGGGCGTGGACTCCGGCAAGCCTATGGGCACTGTCATATTTGAAAACAAAAACTTCAAAGCAGAAAATGCAGCTCTGGACAAGTTCGAGTTGCAAACCAAGTCACAGGTAGTGCAGCCATTCTGTTTTTGTTTCTCATTCTAGGATTACTGCTTCTGATCAGCATATGATTTTCAGCATTGATGGCGACACAATTGAATAAGAGTTAATGGCGCCTTTCACTATGTGAATATTGTGTGCTTCTATGAGTCAGCAGCTTGTTGCCTTCTTTGCGCAGGAACCAGGCAGTTCAAATGCTCCCATGCTGGCACCAGTTGCTTCAAAGGCACCAAACGACACTGTTGAGCCTACCAAATGCAAGGTGTGTGCAGCTTTTTAGATGCAAACTTCTTTCTTCATGACAGAGAGATGTGTCATTCTATACACATTCGTTTTAGATGTCATATTTTGTGGACTCTGGAACAGCATGAGATTGAAGCTTGATGTAACAGTTGTACTTGGGTTTGGTTAAGGTTCACAGTGGAAGTTTAGCTCACAGTGTTTTTAGCTTGGGAAATACAATACGGTGGTGTCTCTTTATAACAGATCACATGATGCAAATGCAAATGCAAGGTGTGTGCAGCTTTTTAGATGCAAACTTCTTTCTTCATGACAGAGAGATGTCATTCTATCTTTACACATTCGTTTTAGATGTCATATTTTGTGGACTCTGGAACAGCATGATATTGAAGCTTGATGTAACAGTTGTACTTGGGTTTGATTAAGGTTCACAGTGGAAGTTTAGCTCACAGTGTTTTTAGCTTGGGAAATACAATACGGTGGTGTCACTTTATAACAGATCACATGATTGCAGAAAATGATTTTAAGATTTAATTACGTCGAAAATTTTGAAATGGGCATCTAACAGCTAATTAAACAAGAAATCTCGTGCCTCTCCCAGCTGTACATCAGTATATCACATATACAGATATGGTTGAACAGCACAGTCAAGAAACCAGTGGGGCAAGCAAAAAAAGTTGGCTTTCGTAAGAATTTGTCTTTGCGAAATGAGCTGCCACTGACTGGGAGGGAAATGCATTGAATCACTGTTTACTGCCAAAATTTTGCAAGTCTGCTTTGGCGAGTCTTGCTTGGGGCTATTCAAAAGCAGAGTGTCGACAGCAGATAGTGGTGTACCCCATGTGTCAGTCAGCGATGGCGGCACTGCTATGCTGTAGTATTCTGTCAGTTGCTTTCGGAGATGCAATCACTTTAGCGAGATTTCGCGTCACTCGGCACCAGACGCCGAGCAACAGTGTTCCGCACTGTGTTTCTTCAGCACACATTTCTCTGACGCGTCCAGTGCTGAGTGTAAAAGTGAATGTATTTCAGGTCCCCGACAGTGATCAACCAGGCATCTACACAGCGATTGAGCAAGTCTACACCAGCGACGCGGTAACCACATGCGATGCCCATTCAGTGTTGGTTGATATTGGAACCAGCATTCTTGAAGCAACAGACGCTTATTCTGGGGTGGTCTCTCAGTCGTGCCTAGATGCGTGGCAGCCCACACTGCGGCTGTTATTGCAAATAATTTTGTTGTTGCAAGAACTTTAATATCATAGGTTTTTGGACTGTACAACCATCAGTCTTGCCTGTACGTCCGATCTGATTTCACACTTAATCAACATAAGGTTGAGTGCGAACATATTTACTGCGAGTGTCCTGCAATTACTTAGCACCAGCCACTCCGCCGCACTGCCTAGGCCGTTTCGTCAGGAGTTGGCATCTAAAGTTGCAGTCTCGTGATCACAGTGGTAGAATAAAAAAGGTAGCCAAGCAGTGCTGCTTTCCCCATGCGCAAAGTATTTTGCAATTGCTCTAGAATTGCTGCCGCCTTTCACAAGGCGGCAGCAGGGATAGTCTGGGCCCATTCCCACTGTGTGTGAAATACGTAGTTGCGAGCGTTGCAGGTTGTCAAACTGCTTTTTAAGGCTTTGCTGTTTGAGAAAAGGCTTCAGGTCATAGTGTCACACATAAGCGAGATAAATGCTGCAGAATAGTTTTCATCCTTTAAGGGGAGACGCGGGTCGAAAAATCGCGGTTTTCAAAAAAAAAAATAACTTTTTTGTTTTAAGCTGCATTGTCATCTTTGATGTATAAACTTTTATTTCTGTAAATATCAAGCCGAAATTCGCACGAGAAGTCACCAAAAAGTGCGCCTAAGTGAGCGGCGGTGACTCTATAGTCCACCGAAAGTTTAGAAAATCCGCGCCGTTTGCATCGTTCGCACGCAATCGAGCTTCACCGGCGGCCATTTGCAATCATTGGGGCGTGGAGCGTCAACCCTTTCCTCCAAAGTTCAATGGCTGTCAGTCTCGTATGTTCACGGAGAATAAAAGAAAAACGAGAAAGAAGACGAGACTGTCGCGCATTTTGAATTGCGCGCCATGCAGCGCGGCCCCGCCATTGGACGGCGGTGCTCCCTTTGTGCAGCAAAGCCGAACCACCGCCACAGCGCGTTCTCGCTAGCCGCACAGTTTCCCGTGTCCTCTCCGAGTTTTCTTGAGATGACAAGCCCGAAAAAGTGCAGTTCCGACGTCCGCAAGTATGGAACTCGGCACAGGTACCGAGGGAAACGGCGTAAGACTGTTAAAAAAACGACAGCCGGAAGCGACGCCCGCAACGCTCCGACGTCGGTTCGGCCTACCGCCGACACCGGTCACCGCGACAGTGGTGAAATCGACGCTGCTGTGGATTTCGTGAGTGCATCGCAGAAAAAGATGGAATTCTTCAAAAGCGAATCAAGGTCGGTCGGCGCCCCTGCTGCTAGCACGGTGTTGTGTGAGGTCGGCGCATTGACGGCACTGGTGACAGGTTCGGTATGCCCGACTTGCTGTGAACGGAAACTCGCCGTCCGAGAAGCAGCTGAGAAGCGCAGAGGACTTTCGTCGCACCTGGAGCTACGCTGCGAAAATACCGACTGCCCTGAATCTGTGCTTTCATTCACGCACACGTCGAAGCGGATCGTCTCGGCCGGCGCGTGCGGTGACCCCGGGGTGAACACTCGCTACGACAGCGGGAGCTCGCGCGACGGCTTTGCCGTAAACGTGAAGGCTGTTTTGGCAGCGCGTGCTATAGGAGTTAAATATGACCAGCTTTCGCGATTTTGTGCGATCATCGGCCTTCCAAAACCGCTGCATCACAAGACATTCCATGCTATTTCTAAGAAGCTCCATGGTGCTGCAATGGAAGCTGTTAGCCAAAACTTGGAACTGGCGCGAAAAGTCACGAAAGACGCCGTTGGCGGCGGCGATGTGCCAGTCATGTTTGACGGCACTTGGCAAAAAAGGGGCCATAAAAGCCACAACGGAGTGGGCACAGCTGTTTCCCTGGACACAAGTCTTTGCTTGGACTTTGAAGTCCTTTCAAATTACTGTCTTGCTTGCAGTATCCACAAGGACATGGGTGATGATGATGAGGTGTGGCAAGCCTTTCATCGTCCTGTATGTGAAGAAAACACCGAATGTTCATCCCATGCAATGGAACCTGAAGCAGCAGTGCGCATATGGCAGAGGACTTTGTCATACGAGACCCCACTGCGCTTCACAAGCTTCTTGAGTGATGGGGACAGCAAAGCCTTTACTACCGTCTGTGGGGCTGAGGTGTACGGTGACACTGTCATCGAAAAAGAAGAGTGCACCAACCACGTTGCAAAACGCCTAGGCACTGCTCTGCGAAAAATGACAACGCCACTGCCACGAGGTGAAAAGCTAACGGTCGCAGCCATCCAGAAACTGCAGACATACTACCAAATAGCCATAACAAATAACAAGGGCAGTGTGCGCAGCATGTACACTGCTATATGGGCCTCATATTTTCATTGTTGCTCCAGTGATGGGGCCAGCAGCCACAAATTTTGCCCTGCTGAACCAGATTCCTGGTGCAAACATAGGCGTGCTGAAGCACTGGGGGAGCCTACACCATGCCACACCCCCTTGTTGACAAAAGCTCAGGGCTTGGCAATTATGCCTATATATAAGCGCCTTACTGATGAGAAGCTCCTGGCTCGGTGCCTTCATGGCAAGACGCAAAACGCAGCAGAGTCACTCAACAGCAAGATATGGCTGCTGTGTCCAAAAACAAAATTTGCTTCCCGGACATCTGTGGAGACAGCCACGGCTATTGCCGTGCTGTGGTACAATAAAGGCCATGCGGGCTTTGAAGAAGTCCTACAAGAGATTGGAGTACTTCCCCCAGAAGAGTTGGTCACACATAGCGACCATTCTGATGACATGCGCGTAAAGAAAATGAACTTGAAGCGAACCGCAGAAGCAAGGGCGCACCGTCGTAGCGCAGTGAAAAGGGCTCGCACCGAGGAGACCAACCGTAGGAGCCGGGAAGGGCCAAGCTACAGTGCAGGAGCATTCTAGAAACTTTTGTGTGCTTTCTGTGAAGCTGCTCTTGAGTGTGACAAAGATTAATGCAAAAACAACTGGATTTTGAAGAATAGAAGGTTTTGAAACTTTCAAACCTGTTTTTCTCATTTTCAAATTTTTTGATATTTTCGTGTCTTCCGGGAAGCCTTTTGTACACTTAGAATTGGTGCATACTAATGAAATTTGGCACACATACTCTTGAAGGTATGTAGAATACCGATATCTACTTGAAATTTCAATCAGTCGTCAGTAATTACAATAGTACGAAGTTATGTCTCAGGGAACTAAAAGAAACAATGGTCGAAGTGTCAAAATTTTTTTCTCCCACTTCCTATAACTGAACACGCTTTTTGACTAGATATCGGTACTCTGTGATCTAGGAAGAGCTAAATAAGCTATAGCACGATACCTTTTGTGAAAGTTTAGTTCATAAAAAAGTGCCCGTAAAGACCCCTATAATTTGCACTTCAGTATAATATAACTCGAGAACTATAGCAGCTACACAAAAACTAATTGCATATTTGAAATCTGCATAAAAAACTCTTCAGTTGGCTGAATTTTGAAGTCTCTGGTACAAATAATAAAAAAAAAGTTGTTTCGAGGAGCCTCTCCCCTTAAGGGGGGAGGCTACCCTGGAGATCGAACTTTCTTATTTTTTGAGATATCCAGATGAAACTTTCAGGGTATGTTCACACCACCGATCTATGAGGAACCGCAAAGTTTCATGAAGATATGTTTATTAGTTCCAGAGTTATTGAGGTCTAACTAGGTGATTCATGTATATGCCTGAGGAAGAGCCTGGAGAAATGCCAGGACATCGTAGGAAGCTGAAATTCACTGTGATGATCCCTTGATAGATATCCCAGGGGGCTAAAAAGAGCCCTTTTCTTTAATTTCCCCTCCGAAAAATTTTAAGACAACTTTGAATTTGATGTAGCCAGTAATGACCACATTTATCAAAAATTAATTGCTTATTATAAATTAGCTTCACCAACTTTCAAAAAAAAAGAAGCCTGTTACCCCCTGGCAAAGTCACTCAGGAACAGAATAAAAAAAACGGCATACAAATCTGAAAAGCGGCTCTTGAGATATCGCCATCCCCAGCACCACTACTAGCGAAAAAATACATTCCGAGAAAACAGGCCTTAAAGTAGAATGCGTGTTTTTTTTTATATTAGAAAGCTCCTGCGGAGCTTCTAATTAGCTCTTGCGGCTCCAGGCACACTCGGTGTGTCGGATTTTCGACTGGCGACAGCCGAAAACACGGTTTCGCCGCTGAAAAGCATCTACGCAGTCGGCACTCGCTGCGGAAGATGGGAAGTTCGGTGCTCGTACAAGACTCATATCGCGCTCCCGTGCACCGAACATATTCACTGTCGTGGGCTTTGCCGGCTTCGCGTGCAGCGAAGAACTATCGAAAAAAAAAAAAAAGCTGAGCAAATAATCTAAAAGATAGCGCTAGGCGATGAACAGCTCGAAAGCAGGCGAGCATGGGACGCGAGCGCGGCATCAAAGGGAGCAGCCGCTGCCGCCCGCGCAGCAGCCAATGGCAGGCGCGCTTTAGCCCGTGGGATTTGAACGCGCTGCTCCGGCCAATCAGCGCTCCGCATCACATCGCGGGAAAACTCCAATAGCACCTCAACCATGCCGACGATGCCATTTTGCAAGGCGGCAAAATAGAGACAAAGAAATCACGGTCAAAACGAGATGGCGATGACTTCATTTTGGCATTTGTGCGTGTTTTGTGGGCCGCGGTGGCCTCAAAAGTAGTTTTTTTCTGTACTTTACGGTTGAATTAGGTGCTGATAATTACAGAACAGGTAGTTTATGAGACATACAACCCAAAAATATGGTGATGGTGGTGATGGTGATATATACGTGATGGGAGAAAGCAGGGAAGGAATTTCGCTTGCGAAGGCTATATAGGGCGAGTGAAGAGAGTGTCTTGCTTGGCAGTGGAGTCTGCCTGCTGAAATCGTGGGTTCGCGGCACTGAAATATTTCTATCTCTGCTATTAATGAGCAGATTTGAAACGTTTTTGCGGCAGAACGTTCCCTAGAGGACACTTAACAACTTTTAGCATATAACCTCAATTTGCTACGGGGCCTGTTGAGGGGTCCTTTAAAACAGATTGCTAGCGCTGCATCTGCGCAGGCAGCCCGACTACAGACTTGACATTTAGTCCTTGCTCAATTTTTTTCTTGGTACTAAACTGCACTGTTGCTAAAGGGCAAATGGGCAAAGTCCTTCATGATCAAATACATCCTTCTTGTTAATAGTTATTTTATTAGCACATAAGTATGCGGAAACAATTTTTACATTTTATTAGGCTCGTGCAACTATGTAATGAAATATTTCTATTCAATATTTGCTTCGCCACGAATTTCAGTATTCAAAGCATTTGATGTCATTGAACACAGTAGACTCATTCATTTGACTCCACTTAGATTCTGACTGAAGGTCTTGGCCGACACCCATGCATTTCTGTGTGTGCACTTACTTCGATCCTAAAATTGCCCTTTGCTGGATAAACAGCAGGGATGCTACCGCTGCACCAATTGCACCAAAATGCTAACTCTGTTACATTCTGCTACATTTCAACAAAGTGGTAAATATGTGCCCTTGCTGTGCTGATAGGTTTGCTCAGGCTTTTGGAAACTAAACTATAGTCCTCAAACGCCATTTCTCCGCACCATCAAAAGTGGCGTGGCAAGCATGGACCAGTGGCTGTGTTAGCTTCATGATGGACCAAGCCAAGCTTCTCCAATTAAGTCTGGATTGGACCACAAGCATAGTGCCAAGCCAGACCTTGCGCTCCTCTCCTGTGTGACCAATGTAAAATGGTGACCAAAGTTTGACACTGTATGGTATCTTGCTCGATTTTTGGAACATGACATGCACAGTGTTGCGGACATGGCAGCCGTGAACAATTTTAAAGGGGGGACGAAAAAAATCGTGAAAAAGTTGACTTTTGGAAAATTTCATTTTTTAAAATCCGTTAGCTATTGTTCCACAACTACACAAAGTTTCTCGACTCTTGAATGAATATTTTAGCCACAACATTGCATTTGTCTGTACCTGCAGAATTTCAACTGAAGTTATTGCAGAAACGGTACTTTTTTCGCGAAGCGCAGCTGCCGTTTCACGCGTTGTAACATCTTGGGGTCATTTGAAAAACCAATATTTCTTAAAATTCGCGCCAACTCCGGCTCTGTGGTGCCATTGGCTTCCTCAAATTTCTGCACCAAAACAAGAGTCCCAGCGTGGCCCCTTATTAGTTGTTTAGAGCATGTGACCTGTGCTCGGCATACAATTGGTGGGATTCGTTTCGCATCGTCTGCATCGTACTCATCCACACGGTGGGCTGTGTGCCATATTGTCCAAGCATTGAGTCATTGTGAGTGAAGTGACACTGTACTGCGCAATGGCCCGTAAGAAATTTCATACGAGGAATAAGTTTGGCGCAAAAAAGATGTGATGTGCGCTTATCGACAACTTCAAGAAGCTTAGCGCGACAAATCCGGATAGCGAAGTCGTTGCGGCCCCCTCTGCACCCGCGTTTGCCGCTGCCGCCGATGTAGACCTAGGCCTAACAAGCCCGTCGCGGTACAAAGTTCCTGAAGCCCGCAGAATTGGAAGAGGGCAAAAAAAAAAAAAGGGAACCTAGGAAATGCTCCAGCGGCTGTCGTCCACTCCCGTGACGGAAAGGAAGAGATCTTCTGACTGATAACACGGATGCCGCAGCTGAACCTGTGGAACCACTTGATGTGTTTAGTAAGTTTAGATGCGGTGAACATTGTGCTCGCGCGAATGAAGTGCAAGGTATGCAATGGGGGGGGGGGGGGGGGGGACATGAAAATCGTCAGAGGTGAGCACAAATACGAACTCTCTGTCAAGTTAATTCCTATGTGTGGGAACTGTGGTGATGGGACGTCTACATGGAGCTCGCCACGCATACACGGTGAACAAAAATCAAACCCGCTCGCTGTGAATGTCTCGCCGCTCGTGCAATGCAAGCAACGGGAAACCGGTAAACAGCCCTCAGAGATGCATTTTCCACGATGAACATTAGCCTTCACGAACATCACACTAAGGCGTGGCAACGCTACGTGAAGGAAAAGCTGACTCTCGCCGCTGATCATGCTGCCCAAAACGGGACAAGTGAGTGTGCGTGTTCGTTTTAACTTTACAATTAATTGTGTCTCGACAACCCCGGGAGCATCACGGTGTCGTACGATGGGTCGTGGATGACCCGCGGACACACCTAGCACATCGGCGTCGTGATTGAACTGTTTATGGGTCTTTGTTTAGATTTTGTTGTATTGAGCAATTTCTGCCCGGGATGCGAGACGGGCCCAAATGAAAATAATCCTGGTTTTGGAAACTGGAAGAAGAATCGCCTGAACGAGAATAATACAGAAAAAAAAAAATTGGGAAAAATGGAAGTGGAGGCCGCCCTCATTCTGTTCAAGAGGTCCCTAGAATGGCACAACCTCCGTTATATCACTATATTGATTGATGGGGATAGCCGTACTTATCTTGCACTGCAACAACAGGCTTCAACTCGTGGTGCCGTCAAAATACCGCAGAGGCTAGGGGCGAGCCAGCCCCAAAGCATCCTCGCGACCTGCCCGCCTTGCTGCCCATTTACGAGCTATTGAGTGAGAAGGAGTTGCTTGAGAGGTGCCAGAGGGGGAAGACCCAAAACAGCAACCGGAGCCTCCACTCGATTATCTGGTGTGCATCGAAGGAGCGCCATGCCTCTCTCTCTGTTCACCACACAGGCAGCTGTGGCGGAGACAGTGCTGAAGTTTATTGCAAGGAACGTCAAAGTGTCTGCATATATAATGCAAGAGTTGAGCCTCAACCCCAGCTCATTATGCAGTGATCGCATGGCTGAAAAAGATCAGCAGAGATTGAAAGCTTCAGCTTGAAAGCGTGCATCAGCTGAAAACATGCCTCAAGCCCTCAAAAAGCACCACAAAGGCAACAATTCTCAAACTATGTGCCAGGGGGATACTAACCAGTTACAGCTGGTAACGTGTAAAGATTTTACAATATTTTTGAATAAATCGAGCCGTTTTCGTTTTTCTTGATTTCCTCAAAACAAGCTTTTTATTCAACTGCCCCTTCAGAGCAACATTATCTCAATCTGTAGGACAGCTACAGCTGTAATTTTTTTTGCTACAGGCAGCTAAATGAATAATGCCTGAAGTGCTGCAAGGACATTATTTGTCAACCTCCATAATTTTTTGTTTGCTTTCTTTTTATAAGTAGCTGTGCTGTAAACACTGAACTTCAATGTGCTGCTAAATTGCTATTTGTTGTTGGATTGGAAAACTGCTTGCAGCACTGCAATCCTTACACATGCTGCTTTCCACTCTTGCCATAAATATTAACTTTCTGGCCAGTATATTTTTGTTTCACCAAAACATGCTACTGAACTTTTAATAATCTCATTAATTACTTGAACCACACAAAAGTAATTGCATTTTTAAAATCAGAAAAAAAAAATACTTATATCTATGCACTTAAGTTGAATTTGCTTAATAAGTAAGGAAACCTCCAGATGCCATGTCCCCCCTTGAGGGGAGACTCTTCTGGAAAAAACCTTTTCATAAATATTTGTCCTAGAAATTTGAAATTATGCCCACTTATAGAGCATTACAAGCAGGTTTCAAATATGTCATTAGTTCCTGTGGCAAAGTAGTGATCTTGTAGGCACTTTATTGGTGTAATAAATTTTTCTAAAAAGCTTTGCGCTGTAGCTTATTTAGCTCTATGTAGACCGGTAAGTGCCAGTATCTATTCAAACAGCATCTACATTTACTGCAACTACAAAAAAAAAAATTAAAAATCTGGCACTTCAACTAAGTTTTTCTGCAATCACACAAAAATAACCTTGTAGAATTATAATTGTCTTGATGAAATGAAATTTGGTATACTTACTCTTGAACATTTTTACACTGCAGATACCTACTTGGAACTTGCAATATCTCCAAGCAGTAGGTCCAAAAGCACAAGAATATATTTCAGGGAATCGAGGGGGAGAAAATTAGTTGAAATGCTGTAATCTTTTTGCATAGTTCCAGTAATTGTACATGCTGTTTGGCCAGATATCGGCACTTTGTGATCTACGAGAGCTAAACAAGCTACAGCACGATACTTTTCTTTTTAAAATTTAGTACATAAAAAAAGTGCCCACAAAGATGACTATTTGGCCATTATAACAGCTACAAAAAAAATAATGACATATTTGAAATCTGTATTGTAGCCCTACAGTTTGCTGAATTTCGAAACCTCTAGTACAACTAATAACAAAAAAGTTGTTTCAAGGAGTATCTTCCCTTAACTATTCAGTTTCATTTAAGAGAGGCACGCTCCCTCCCTCTTCAGTGAGCCGTAGGAGCTGTCTACGGCTTACACATCAGCGATTTTGGTTGATTCTGCGACAAACACCTACTTGCTTGCACTGTTGGATACTGATGAAGCGCCGCTATTTAGGTCTAGCTGCATCGTAAGGCCATGACAAAAATTCGCTTCCAGCTGACATGATGTCGGGCAGCAGGTAGTTGTGGCAAGGTGGCCTCAGATTTGTTTGGACCAGTAAACAGCCTCTGTGATAGGTTGTGACATCATGACCAAGGCATAGGGCTGAAAGCTGAAATCGGGTCTGCGGCCGACATGCTGGTAACTACCGCTTACTGTGCGGTAGTCCTTGTCCGATGTCGCATCGTTGTCGGCACTACGCGAAAGTCGTGGTGAGGTTTAAACCCTCGAAATCGTTGTTGGCGAAGCCTGCATCGTCCGCGAGCGGCATCGAGGTTGTTGTGTCATGTTAGATATGGCGCCGTTTCCCGAGGCTACTTCGAGTTCCCCAGACCACATCGAATCGCTGCACAGCTAATTGAGGAATGCGGAAGCAGGGATGCCACATTCCTGAGGCAAGACACGTGCAAAGAAGTTGGCGGCCCCCAGGTCGTGTGCCGCCGAGGAACTATTCAATGCTTGACTTTTCCAGAAAGCGAAGGGATAGCCAGGCACTGTTGCGAAGAAAAGGGGGTCTCGGACCAAGACGGCTGTAATGCGCCATGACAACATGACGGCTGTAATTGAGCGTGTCCGCCTTCATCCGCCGTCACCCCCTGCCCTCTAGGCTGACGGAGAATTGCAAGTCAGAAGGCAAGACCGCAGGGAGCCGCCTGGTGTGGCACCGCGGCACGGACGCCAACCATTGGCCGAAAATGGAGTCATCTGAGCGGACTCTCTCATTGGCCGAACATGACGCGAGTTCCAGTCCTCAAAGGGTTTAAAAGAAGCATTCCAGAGAGACCGGAGCATTCTAGAGAATTCCCTGATTCACCTCTCTCGAACTTCTTGCCACGGGCCGCAGCGTCCGAGTTGCTGCCGGCCTGTAATGACTGTACAACCGTTCATTGACTCTCACCTCACTGTATATAATGTAAAATAAACCCTCCCAAGTTTGTTTTTCATCCCGAAGTCCGTCCCCAACCCCTACAGTCCCCAGCAGCGAAGGCAGTCTCTCGCTTAAAGCTACTGTGCTTGAACAAGTTAGCGATTGTGCTTCGCAACACTGTTCCACGAAGTGGCAATAAAATGGATGGCGTCGAGCACAGTGATATTTTTTTCCAACTCGCTGCGCTTCATAGCCGCCAGCCGACGCTGCACTAACCGCTTAATGATGTCGGCATCCGACTGCAGCCGGCTTGTGCAGTTTGGTGGGGAAAAAAAAAACTTCATGTTCCTCGGGCTGAACGTATCAGGTGGGTGGCACAGTGCGTTGTCCACGAAAATCAATATTTTCCTCGCCTTAGCACCTTTTTTGTTGTTGTTATCCCGCTGCTGCGAAAAATTGCTGAAGAGCGAAGTTGTCATCCACGCCTTTTATGAACTTGTAGCTGCACGGCAGCGTCTTCAAGTTCTTAAAGCACCCGATTCTGCCCGATTCATTCATTCCTCATACTCATATGACGTCAGTGTTTCATCCTTGAAAGCTACATCCGGACTGCCACCCCTCTCTTTTCGTCGTCGCATTGCTAGCCTCACCCTTTATCACAAATTCTTTTATTCTCCCCTCAATCAAGCACCGTATATCGCCGCCGCATCACGCATATCTCACCGCACCAGTCATCCCCTTCAAGTTGCCCGCCCACTATCACGTACTACTACGTTTTCAGCTTCGTTATTTCTTCGAGCAGCCACGGACTGGAACGGCCTACCCCATGACATCGTCGCCATCGCTTCAACACCTGCTTTTCAAGAACGCGTAACAGATCACCTTCAATGTTAAATCACCATCGCTGTTTGTTTTCCTCACTACAAATGTAATCCCACCCCTTATGTAACACCCCCTGAAATGGGGGCCTTTAAGGAATAAAACTGAACTGAACACCATAGCTTTGTAAACTTTCCAACAACGAGCACGGACAGTATCTCGGAACCGTCCTCGTTAGCACAGAATAGTGCCGTCACACTCTCTCTTTACTGCGCTTGGCACCATGACAGCTGTCACCCTTAAACGCAAGGGTTTGCTCGGGCTGCATATGCTAGAAAATACCACTCTCATCGGCGTTGAAAACGTCGCAGGGCTTGTATGCAGCAATCATCTCCGGCAGTGACTCCATCCATTCCTTCACCGTCAAAACGTCCACGGAAGTGATCTCTCTGCAGGAGCGGCTGTACACAATACTGTTTCGTTTTTTTAATGTGATCCAGCCACCCATTTGATGCCTGAAAGTCGTCGATACCCAGACGCAATGCCACAAGGTCCACCTTTTCTTTTAGAATGGCGCCATGAACATTTATCGCAGAGCTCCGTGCTTGATGCAGTCACTTGATAACTTCTTCTAATTTCTCATGCTGTCCTTCTTTTGCCGCTTTCCGCTTGAGCCCGAACTTGTTGGCATTCTGCAAAATCACCGTTTTGTTTGCCAGGTTCGTCTTAAGCAAAGATTCGGGTATCTTAAGGTCCCAGGTAATGCTGGCTTTCGTAGCTCCATGCCCCTTTTCCGCTTCCTCGATAATATTTAGCTTATCACCGAGCGAGAGAACTGTCCACTTTCGCGACATCGTGCATCACGTTGCTCCACACAGCTCAAAACCTCCTCTGAACACTGGTCGCTAGGATTACGACGAAGAACACGTGCGATAAACCTAGGCCTCTCCGCGCAACCTTGTCGGCGATCTGCTGCTGTGAAACTGGAAGGAGAGAAACGCTTCCCCAATGCGACGAGAAGAGAGGGAGAAAGTGATTGTGGCGAAGAAAAGGCGCTATTTCAGCTCGGCGGGCGTCTCGGGTGGCTGCTGTTGGGGAGAGAGACTTTACTTTTGTCCACTGTTCTGTCCCGCGCTTTGCGAGGGTCGTATAATGCGGGTCAGGCGTAAAATTACGTCGGATAACTGGGGCTTTTAATGCATTGCTTCTATTGGGACTTCGCCGGTACTATGCTACTCCGTCGTAAAACCCGGGTCGTCGTGAAACCGGGGGATGTATAACCAGAGTTCCACTGTACGCAACTTACCAGTGGTAGTCAGCACATGTGCAAGTCTGCATTATTGTAATCTCGTAAAATGCAAATGACTCTGCCTGACTTGGGTGGCAGTAAAACGTATGAATATCACCGATAGCATTGTGCACGCTGGAGATATGTTTGCCCGATGCAAGCGCTGGCACTGCCATCCCTTGTTCACTTCGCTGCTTACTCCCCACCATGTGAGGAAACCACCTCGCATACATTTTTTTTTTTTATAAATTAAGAAACAGTCGTCATCGTAACTTTTGATGATGTGAAAAGTCTTTAATCTTGATTACGATACAAACACAGCAGTGAAAAGTGGAAAATATCACAAGTTCGCACTATTTAGCCAATGTTATTTTAAATAAACTTCTGAAAAAATATTATGGCCTAAAACGCATATTCCAACTCCACCTGAGAGTGATGCAAATGCTATGAGCACGCGTTATGAACAAAATATTTTCATTGCTCCAAACTAAGCAAAAGATGCGGCAATACGCGTGCCTCTCGGTAGCAATTGCATATGGCCGCTCATTGGCACAATTTTTACGGCTTTTCGCGCCACAAATTATGGCGGAAAATATCGGCAATGGCGACCCAGTGCATTGTCAAATTGAGTTTATGAAATCGCTTTTTCTGTAACGCTCCTCACGGGGTATTCCTTCAGCCAATCGGGAAGCCGACATGGCAATGATCATGGACCACCACCACATATTCGCAAAATTGCAGATGCATTGCACCGGCTTCTGCACGCTATATCTTACTTTCTTTTTGAAATCCTAATGTTGCAGTATAGCTGCCAGAGACAAAAAAAAGTATTAGTCAATAAAGTTTGCAGTTCCACGACCTGTTTTGTCATCTTGATAAAAACACAAAATTGCACTTTGCAAAACTTGCGCTTCCCGGCACAAATGTGACTTCTCGGCAGCCAATCGATCAACATGGCGGCTAATGGTGGCTGTGCAGCTGCCGTGCGTGTTGACGTAACTTGCATGTGCACCATTGCCAGATGCCAACTGATCTGGCACCCGTACAGACAGCTGTGTACGCATCTTTCATTATTCCTTGTTCCATTCACAATAAGCCCTGTATTCACAATATGTTATTGCCAAACAAGAAGCAAGAGTGCTAAGAAGCCCAGCTCCAATGAACCACATGTAGAATTGCACCAGAGTACAGCACCAATGTGGGAGCATGCTTATGCACCTGCCATGCATGTGCAGTGCGCATGCATGGCAGGTGCATAGTTCATCGGTTATGATGCTGCCATATGTGTTAGTTAAGCACCAAACTTTCAGGTCTGGCTCCTGAAACTGCCGAAAATTGCTGACCTGAAAATAAGTCTTGGAATTCGTTTTTGACAGTTGCTTGGTTGATGGCTTCAAAAAAGCTTTGTTGTTGCCTACAATGGTTCCAGCATCTAAACATGCAACCTGAACTTTACTGTTGGGTATGTAAGAAACTTGCACCACGTTTACATTTAACTCCTCTGTGCACAGGCTTAGAAGAAAGACTGGACAGCAACATACGCTCGTGCGGCAAATTAGCTACCGTATTTACTCGCATAATGATCACACTTTTATGTAAAAAAAATTGATGCCAATTCAGGGGTGTGATCATTACGCGGGTTAAATTTCCCGGGAAAAGAAACACTTTCTTTTTTCATTCTGCGTTGCTGCGGGATGACGAGTCAATAAGCAGGCGGCTGCTGCTGTCAGTGCGGGACACCAAAACAAAAATGGCGGCCGGCGGAGCAAGCCGAACAAGATTTTTCTTCTCATGAGTACGTTACGCGCATTAACACAATTTCTTCCGTATCAGTAATGAATATCATTAATATCGGCAAGCTTGTGACAATAACATAGGCATGTGGACTTTGAGGGGACCGACACCGCGATGGGCGCGTTTAGCTGCCAGTGACATAGAAACATGATGGGCGTGCTGCCGAAACTGCGGCATTTGTCTTCGCTGCTATCCTACTATGGCACGTTTCCGCTAAAGGTGGGTGAATATCTTAGCTGCGTTACAAGTGTCGGCGTATGAATAGGGTACACTTGTAACGTATCAGTGTTAACGTACGGGGCCGCTATCGTTGCCGCACGAGATTTGTTGCGTGCCCACGAGTGCAGACGAGAAGAATCGAAAGGTGCCCTTTATGTTGTTCTTGTTGACCAAAACCATTATGAAGCCTACAAATAATAAAGCCAAGGCAAGTTTGGTTGTAGCTTTTTCCCATGGATGAAAGGAATAAATGGGGCATCTGCTTAAGAATGTTGGGTGCGTTGCATGCAGACCGCTTGGTATGTCTTCAAGAGTCGTTCGCGTAGCATTATATGGTAAGCGAGATCATCATTAGCTAGACTTGGCACACGACATATCACTGTGACAGGTTCAGGGTGCGATCATTATGCGAATAAATACACTACGTGTGTCCTACATGTGTACGCTATCTGCATGCATGTGTCCTCAGAGAGCCACAGGGAGCTTGGTGAGCGGACTCGTCACGGCACTCCACAATGGCCACGGTATCGACGCTACATAGCAGACGCAGCTACATGGAACTGTAGTGCGTTTGGTATGTGCACAACAGGGCTGGAGTGTGCATGCGGGCTCATGTGCTCCAATCTGACTGTACTATGTGTTGCGGACCTGCTTTGTTCTGCACCAGCTTACCAACTGATAGTAGCCACATCCAAATTACGTATTTAAATGCGCTGTGAATAGCTCAATACAAAGTGATGTCATCCAAGGCGTCTAACCAGGTGCTGCTAGGAGTGAGCACGTGCTGGCAAGGGTATCTGTGGTCTGACCTCAAGTTTTGAGTGGTTTGAGGCTAGTTGAGTTTTGTAAAAAGAAAAAAAAATTTAGCGTGACCGGACAGTTCGGCACAAATAAGTGGTGTGCCAAAAGTTTCATTCCTGCGCATGCATGCACGGCCGAGCATGAGCAAATGGTAGTGGGCTTCTCCAGGAAGTGCATAAAAGTTGTTGAAATTCAAAATGCAGATTTTTGCTCGCTTCAGCTTGTTGAGTAAATTGCATCAATAAGTAGACACGGTAACAGCAGGAAGAGGCACATTGATCCAGAGAGGCTTGATTTATGTCTGCTATCGACCAGTCGCAGCACTTTCTGGGAATCTGCACACTGATGTGAAGGGGCAGCCGTTGGCAGCCCCGAAAGGGTGAGGAGGAAGGCCTCTGTTGAAAAGTTTGAGAAAATGGCGACTGTGTGCTCTGCTATTGAGCCCCACGTGCGGCGCATGAGTGCAAAATTTGGCTGAGATGCTCGTAGCAGTGTATGCTATTGACACATGTACTTGTTTATAAAAAAACAAGTACACGTGTCGCTATATACAGACCCCCCCCCCCCCCCCCCCATTAGAATTTACTGGTTTCACAGAAGGGCATGCACACTGTAACTCAGCATCGCAGATGCTTATAATAGGCATGTCATGTGTAGTTAATGAATGGGGTGTCTTAGTTGTCTCTAAGCTGCTCCCCTTCTTTTGTGCAGGGAGAAGACAGTGGAGACATGAAGCTGGACTTCACATTTGACCCTGAATTGGCCCCGTTTGGCGACGAGAAGCAAGCCAAGCACATAGCTATCACACGTTCCCTGTCCAGTGAAATCACTTCTGCCAACTCTCCCATTTCACCTTCTACGGATGATCTGAATCTGAAAATTGCATCTGTAAAGAAGGTAATAACCTGTTGCGTCTAGTTATGGAGTGAATGTGCATGCCTTTTCAAGAGTACCCAAGGGCTGTATTTTGTAACGAGTTCACTTTTCGTTTTTATGTAGCCCTTGGTCATATACCGTATTTACTCGCATAATGATCGCACTTTTTCTGTCAGAAAAACTGACGCAAATTCAGGGGTGCGATCATTAGGCGGGTTAAATTTTCCGCCAAAAAAAAAATTTTTTTTTTTTTTTTCGTCCCGCGTTTGCTGCGGGATGCGAGATTGCGGGTGCGGGACACCAAAACAAAAAATGGCGGCTGGCGGAGCAAGCCGAATGCGCCAAACGCGATTTTTTTTTTCTTCTCGTGAGTACATTACGTGCATTGAAACAGTTTCTTCCGTATCAGTGATGAATATTATCGTTAATATCGGCAATTTTGCGGCAATAACGTAGCCATGTCCACTTTGAGGGGACAGAAACAGGTGGGCGCGCTTAGCTGCCAGTGACATAGAAACACGACGGGCATGCTGCGGAAACTGCGGCATCTGTCTTCACTACTATCCTAATACGGCACGTTTCCGCTAAGGGTGGGCGAATATCTTCGCTGTGTTACGAGCGTCGGCGTATGAATAGGGTACACTTTTAACGTATCGGAGTAAACGTGGCTACTATCATTGCCGCGCGCGATTTGTTGCGTGCTCACGAGTGCAGATGAAAAGAATCGAAATGCGCCTTTATTGTTTTTGTTGACATCAGCCATTATAAAGGCAACCCATAATAAAGGCAAGTTTGGTTGTACCTCATTTTGTCTTGGAAGTGCGGAAAGTGATGAAAGTAATGAAATGAGGCATCTACTCAAGAATGTTTAGTGCGTGCAGGCCGCTTGGCTTGTCTTAAACAGTCGTTCGCGTAGCATTCGACAGGTGGTAAGCGCGATCATTATTCGCTAGACTTAGCACACGACGTATCGCTGCGGCAAGTTCGGGGTGCGATCATTACGCGGGAAATAAAAAAAAATCGAATTTTGACGACAAAATTTAGGGGTGCGATCATTACGCGAGTGCGATCATTATGCGAGTAAATACGGTACCATAGCTGTTGCTGGGTCTGAAAATTGACGTATTTCAATGAGGCTTAACAATATTTGGATTTCACAGAGCTAGGAAAACTGCCAAAATTATTCTAATACTTTCATTCCCTTTATTTAGAGAAGAAAGCTCTCACTACTGTGAAGGTCTTGCAACTTCCTTTGCAGTTGAGCAGCAGCAGTGGTGCTGAACAGTAGTAGAACAGTACTGAACACACAGTAGAACCTCGTTCATATCGTTACGGAAGGATGAAGGAAGAGAGGAAGAAGAATCGCGGGACGCTCGCTGCTGCGTGTTGGTGGTCGGCCATCTTAACTACTCTGACTCATTTTGTATGTATATCGCAAATACAATCTTCTATACTCGCAACATCCCCCGTAACATATTGGTGAGAGGTAAGGGGTACCACGGCTGGAAACGGAGCTCCGCAGTGGACGTCACATCACTGTCTGCACCATGAATGACGGTGAGCACGTGAAATCATCGTCGTTGGCACCTCCAACGTCACCATCGCCAGTTAAGTCGCTGTCACCTTCTGTTGTCGTTGTGCAACTCAAGGATCCTGGAACTTTCTGTGGGACCGACGGCACCGACGTTGAAGAGTGGGTGGCCATGTACGAACGTGCGAGTGGAATCAACAGACGAGACCCTACGCTTATGCTAGCTAACCTGTTGTTCTTCCTAAGAGGCATGGCAAAGGTGCAGTATGAAAACCACAAAGAGAAGCTAACCAGCTGGGACCAATGCAAAGAGAAATTGAGACTTGTTTGGCAAACCAGCCGGCCGCAAAATTACCGCAAAGCAAGAACTGGCCTCGCGTGCCCAATCCCCCACATAGTCTGTCTCGTACAATCAGGATGTGCTGGCACTTCACATCGTAAAGCTGATTACGACATGACAGAAGAAGAGAAGGTCGGGCACGTGCTTAAGGGCATTGCAGATGGTGCGTTTAATCTGCTAATGTGCAAAAGCTGCTCTACAGTTAATGCAATCATTAAAGAGTGCCGACAATTCGAGCAGGCCAAAAGCCGACGCCTCTTGTAACTATTCACCAGACTTCCCAGTACTACTGCAACGTCAACGTATGAAGATCAACCCGCACAGCAGCATGCGTTGCCATCTGAGGACGGGGTGCGAATTCTTAGATGCGAACTGGCTGCGATGGCGCCCGTAGCTTTCTGTTTGCGTAACCCTGATGCTACCACATTTTCAGTTCCCTTCGTACAAGCCATCGTTCGCCAGGAACTGTGTGTGGAACTGTGGAAATTCTGTGTGTGCTGTCGCCAATCCCAGAGCTAACGAATGCCTTTCTACTATTTTCACTCCACCCCAACGCTTCTCTCCGCGTTATCACATCCAGACTGAGTCAGGTTGCGATATGCATTTCTCCATATGCTCCATGCATTTCTCTGTCTTCAAATCTGCCACTTCAGCTATCCTCCATACAGAAACAAGCATACAAAATGCAAATGAATGAAGGTCGTACTGGAGTCTGTGATTGGTTGCACTCGCCACATGACACCAGTGTGGTTCGCCATTGGTTTTGCGCTCGCGTCGTCTGCTCGGATTTTGGCTTTGCACCTCACGAGCTCTGGATAGTGTTCACTCTCTGTAATAGTGTCAAAATTGGCCCTACGCCGACATTGTAGTAGCGTAACTGATCCCGCCATTTGTGGACATCTGAGACCCACAGCTAAGCCTTTCAGCACACACTGTTTGGGAATTCGCAACCAAGCATTTCGCGCATAGGCATCTCCGATGGTTCACTTGCTTGGTAAAATATGTTCTTCCTGCTTGCACAAGTTAGGTGCAAGCGTGGTGCAGCTTTTGCACATATAATCATTTATGTCACTGTTATTTTCTCTTACGCAGCCATGTATCTTCACATCTGCAAAAGCACTTGGAATAGCCAGAAAAAGGGGGGGGGGGGGTGCATGGTGCACACGGGTTGAACCTTGTCTGTCACTGCCTGTCAAATTGCACACCGAGCTTATGCAGAGATGTTGCACACAGCGACCGTATGCCGTGCATGGTACATACATCACATATTCAAATGCAGGAAGCATGCCAGATCGGTCCGGCATGAACATGAATTGCAGTGAAAATGCTAGTTTTGTAGTTTTCCCACTATTGCTTCTATAGACTTATACATACTTGTCTAGCCAAAGTGAAATTTCATTGTAGTTGGCCTTCTGAAGACTGTTTGTGGCTATTACAGCCTCAATTTAGTACTCATTTGAGCAGGCACATGAATTTTAACCAGTTCATTTGTACAAGTAGGGCTTGCAGGTTTCTGGTTTAATTCATCAACAGAATACAATTTTTTTCTCTAATTTTCTTGTACTAAATATCTCATCTCCAGCCATGTGATGAAATGTCTTCACCAACTATGATACTGGTGATTACTATAATACCCATCCATCGACATCCTGATGGCAGTGAGGAACTGAACAGAGAACAGTTCTCGGCTAGTTTCGTGTATGTAAAAGGCCCCTGTCTGCAGGTCTGGGAGAATGTGGGGCCCCTGCCAACAGTGCTGGAGCACGGTGCAGTCTCGGTTGCGGGGGACGACACTGGCAGTGCTGCAGTACAGGCTCCAAGCTTTGGCTCCTTTGGAGGCTCTGCTTCAGCCGACACTTCTTTTGCGACAAGCAGCACGGCAACCGAAAGCATGGCTCAGCAGGGTCAAACAGAGTCAACACAGGCAACTAGTGAAGCTGCCTTTGGGTGAGTGCGTAGTAGTCACTGTATATTTGGCAGCCCCGCATGCTAACCAGCACCAGCTGGGCTTCTTGGTCGCTGCATGCTGCAGTTCGAAGCCCACTTAATCAGGGTGTTGAAACTTGCGTTACAATGCAAAAAAATGGCCCCGGTTTAAAGGCTTCAGTCTAGCGAAACCTCATTAAACTGTAGTTGGCCGGAACTCTGAAAAATGTACTAAACGGTAATGCTGCTTACCTGAATTAGCACAACATCGCCCACTTACCTGTCAGAAAGGGAACTTGAAGAGAGTGATGAAAGGGCAAGAAAGCAAGCAGTATTCCTTTTTAAATTGACTGAGTAGTTCCAGATATAATTAAAATTAATCATATATTGTTTATCAGAACTGTAAGGAGAGTATCAGCCGGAATATTTATAAAGACATATGGCTGGATACTACAAAGTGTAAGCTACACAACTGTAGGGCTACTTTTTTTTTATATTGTAGTTATTACCAATTTTACAGCAATTCGAAATTTGATCTCCAGACATGGCAATTAATTAGTAGCCATATTTTAAAATTTACAAAAGTGAAATTAAAAGATCTGCTCCTAATATTTTGTAATACACACATGTAGCTACATGCTGCTGTTAAAATTATAGTTCTATGTGCCCCAAAGACCGAGATAGCGCTTCGGCAAGTTTAAAGAAACCAGAAATGAGATTCTGAGAAAATTTGAAACAGCAAAATGGGCTTATTTTTATAACAGAACACTGCAAAATATTTGAATATATGCAAGTGCTATTGTATTAGTAGCCTCCAGAAATGTAGCCTGGCTACTGTCACTATGGTGTTGCCCTCTGAGCACACACTGAAAGCCTTCAGCAGATGCATGCTCAGCAGACGTAGCTAGCATTTCGTTTGTCCCAGCAGCAATGTCGTCAACGCGATCTAGTATCCAATTTTCGGTCAGTAGCAGGAGTTGGCGCTAATGCTTAAAGGGTTCCTTGAGCTTCACTCTCAATACTACGCAAAATTCTGGCTACAGAATAGTAGCGTCGTGCCAAAATGTCGATGAAACGCGGCCGTTGTCAGGAGCGCTTCGAGGGACGAGGCCTAACACGCCATTGGGACCTCCAGTGGCACTGGACTGTGGGAGCTGGCGGGCTAAATACAGTCTGATGTAGCGAAAATATGCTCGCACCTTACGTCACGTTGGCGCGAACAACAGCTTCTATCATAACACCAATAGTTCGACACACTGGTGCAGCCAGCGTAACCGGACGCAGCCAATGAACTCCAACGCGCACCTGTGCGCCGATAACATCGGACTATAAGCGTGCCTATAAAATCGATGTCATCGGGAAACTGCGCGGTGAAGTGTCATTTCTCAACATTGTACACAGACTTCCTCTCTCTCTCTTTCCTTTTTTTTCCTTTTTTTTTAATTTCAACTTCGTAGCGAACTTCGGAGTCAAGGTCGGCATTGCTGTTGGCATGGGAAACCTAGTTGGCACGCACGGCGTGTGCAGAGCGGCCGCGGAGTGATGCAGACGGCGCTAGTCTAGCCAATGGCGTGGCTAGCTGAGGGTCACGTGCCTTTGTCTACTAATTACAGCATGCATTGGATCGTCTTTTTGATGCGGAATTTCTTCACTGCCAATGTGCGGATGGAGCCGGTGCTGGCGGGAAAATTAAGATGAGAGACTGCTCTTTCAAACGATATACGGGTCGGCGTGACCGAACGACTGCAGGGGCCGTCAAGCGCCGTGGAAAAAGCACTTTTGTTTTCGTCTGTTTTAAAAGTACTCGCAAAAGTTCTTAAAACGCGTTTAATCGGTACAAAATTTCTTTGAACCTCGCAAATTTTGTTCCAGGTCATTATTGCTATAATTTGTGAATGCCATTATATATTTTACTGTGTAGCACTGCAAGAGACCAAATGACATTCAATGCATCGAATGCCATTCGATTCGAATGGCATTAAATCTTCCCGTGTGACAGGGGTATAACAGCCCTTGTGTTCAAGGGCTCTCGTGAAGCTCTAGTGTGATTGTTACATTTTGTTTTGTTGCGTCATGTTTCTAACGAAACCCAGTTGCCGTAGCCCACATCGCTAACTAATGAGTATCATTATTTTACCATGTATACGTTTTACGTATTTACAGAGTTTCTTAGGCCCTTTTATAGCCATACCGCATCTACCATGAGGAATTCATTGTCCATATCACCAGCAGTACATTGTTCACATCATCATGTGCCATGGCACTCTTTGGCCATAAGTGGCCCTTGCACCGTAAAACACCACACATCATCATTTTCTCCTAATTGGGTTGAAATTTGCACGCGCCACGCACTCAGACATAAAACCAAAACTGCTTTCGCAACTTTCGTGTTCTTTGCTGCATGAATGTATTGCGGGGAAGCTGACTTAAAAAAACAACGTGCGGGGAAAATTACATTAGAAAACCAACCACCGTAGTAAATTTTTCTTGTTAAAAAATCGGCTGTGCGTTAAGTTTCTACATTGTTTAGGAGCTTTGATGTGATTTCTACGTAAGTTTACTACTATGGACACACAGAAAGTATGTGCACATTTGATTCAGAGGTGTGCTAGAATCAAGCAAGTATTAGGTAAATGAACCAGCGGTGTGTTTTGCGTGGTGTCTGCGTCTTGTTAAATTGGACCCGCCGGATAATTCGAACACTTTTGTTGGTCCTATCCTTGTCAAATTGGCAGAAGTTGGCTGTAATACATTTTCAGTGAGCTTTCGTAATCACACTGAAAGTGGTGTGTCGTCATCGTGCTATGTGAAAACTTCTTTTATTGTCATTTATGGTCACAATCTTGTGATGGCAATGACGATGACACTGGCCAGACTGGCTCTCACAGCAAGTTATTGAGATCATAGTTTAGGTTTTGTAACAGATTGCACTGCACAGGGAGTTTTTGGACAAGTTCTCTTCGAACAAAATCTGCCCATTGGATTTCTGTAAATGCTTTCAGTAAATTTCAGAAACTTCATTGGGAGTGTACACTTTCACTTTAAAATCTTCCTAGGGCAAGCCAAAAATATATGTTTTGGGTGAGACATGACATGTTTTATGCGTTTATTGTACCCTAAGCGTCACCCAGACAGATGCTGCTGTTATTAGTTGCCACCGAGATCATTGGGATAAGGTGTGTGCATGCTTACCAGTCACGTTCAGATTATCTCGTAAAGGTCAATTTCAGGACTGAAATAATAGCTTTGTGGCCCATAGAGATGTATGGGTGCCAACCGGTCCCTTCGGTCTGGATAGAATTAACTGAAAAAATGAATTAACCGGAGCCAGATTATAGAAGTCTACTGTATTCTTTTGTGTATAAAGTAATGCTTTGCAGCAGCTACCAAATTGCATCTAACTGCAAAGCTGGCACAGCTAGAAGTGAATCTTATTACTGCTAAAGTTCTGATGGTGTGTGTCTAATTTGTGTTTCTTAATGGGAATGTGCAGCTCTGTGTCTCCACTAAAGCCAGCTACGCCGTCCTCCCTCTCGCACCATGTGGCATCGGCAGTAGGTTCTGGCCATCAGCACGCTGCCAGTGGTCACCATCACCACCACCACCACCACCACCACAACCATCACCACCAGCCGCAGGCTCAGCAACAGCCACCAGTGCAGCCTCAGCAGCATTTGTCTTTGGCAGCCCACCATCATCATTCACAGGCAGCACAGGCCCATGGTTGCTTGCAGGCATCGCAGCAGCAGCAGCAGGCACTGATGCGACAAACTCACCAGGCACACACTATGCTGGATCAGCAAAACTTGTCCAAGGCAAGTATTGACCTCTCTAGTAGTCTGTGTAGAGCTTTTTAGAGCGCAGCTCTTGGGCACCCGTTCCTGCATTGAGTGTTGACATGCCTTGGTGACGTACCTTGTAACTGGGCTAACAAACACAAAGAAAGATGAGAGAATGTGGCGCGCAGCAGGGGAATTAAAAAAAAGAGCACGCGAGGGAAGTGGAGGAGTTCGTAAGGATAGCTTGGTGGGCTTGTTGGTAAAGCATCTTAAGGGGGGAGCTACCCTAGAGACTGAAATTTTTTATTTTTTAAGATATCCGGATGAAACTTTCAGGGTACGTTCGCACCACCAAACTATAGGGAACTGGAAAGTTTCATGATGTGTTTATTAGTTCCAGAGTTATTGAGGTCTAACTAGGTTGTTCGTGTACAGTCGCCGACCGATTTTCCGGACTCCAAAAATTCGGACATGCCCGATTAATCGGTCAGCTTCGCGGCACCGCCATTCTCCCCATAGACCATAATGTATAACAACTGCCGAAAGTTCGGACACCTTGCAACCTCTTGTCTGATTTTTCGGACTCTCCTTGAGCCAGCTCAGTCGAGAGCACCGTGCACCAACTCTGACCGGTGCATGGTTCGACTTGCTGAACGCCATTTTTGTTTTGAACGGAGCTTCCTCGCTGCCCCGCGAAGTGGCGCTACTGGAAATCCCTGCTCATCATCATCGTTTCTGCCTGGTTCGATACAGTGGCTCTGCAGCAGTTCCGGTTTCAGCTTAGTAAGCCATGTCAAGACAATCCAGCAGCCGATTTGTTTCTTCGCTCACGACGCTGCGAGCAGGCCGCGTTTTTTTTTTTTTTTTTTCGTTTGTGTGACTGGTGTCGGCACGGTGGTGTTTGCTTTGTGTGCTGTGTCGAGGTTTTGGTGGTCCAACGCGGCATACAGAAACATTGTGTCAAGTCTCTAATGGCGCTGACAGTGCCCGCGCAGACTGCGCTGCGGAATGCCGGCAAGCGGGTGCCGGGAGGCCTAAGATTTGTCGCCTTCCGATGTGCTCCCTACCGATGCGGAAAATGTTCTGCCGAGACTTGCGCAGTGGTTGCATTGCGATTCCGGACACCGTCTCATTGACAGTTTCACAGATGCTGACACTGCTGTACTGGCATGCGCAGAACTCGACGACGGCAAGATCATTCGTCAGGTTTCTGCTGCACCGCCGGACGATGACCGAGTCGGAAGTTGACACACCATGTGCTACGCTGCCGTCACATGCGGATCGTGTACAAGCAGTGACTGTGCTTTCAGCCGCCTATAGTGACCGTACGACCCTCTCCGAGATTCAGGCTTATCTGATTACGCATAAACGGAACAGCGTGCAACGGCGCATTCACGATTTCTTCAAGCCTACTGCCGAGCCCAAATAAGTGCGTGGAAATAAAGGATTTCATTTTTTTTTCTTAATCTGCTTTTTCGGACACCTGTTTATTCGGACATTTCCGCAGTCCCCGTGAGGTCCGAATAAACGGTCGGCGACTGTACAGTGAAACCCCGTTCATACGTTTTTTACCGGACCGGGGGAAAAAAACGTAACAGCCGGGAAGACGCAACAGTGAGGAAAGCTCCGAAAATGAATGAAAAAATGCAGCTTCAACTATAAACAATTTATTTCCACAGAGTGCACTCAGGACTTGAAAAAGTCTATAATGGCGGCTTGCCGTTTCTTTCGCTCGCTAGAAATCGCCACACATTTCTCAATAGCCTGGAAGGCCGCTTTGCTGTCAGCGTCGCCGTGAGGTGCGACGTACCTGCGGAGGAGGTCCAGAGCCGCGACGGCTTCTCCAAAGCTACGATTTGGCAACTCCCCGGCATCATGCAGCTCGTGCCCCTCGTCGTCACCGCGTCACGGCAATGCCAACGGACGAAGGAATATCCGCGGGAAATTTTGCCCTCTTTGGCGTAATCATGCTGACGTGCTAACGATTGTTTAGTATTGCTGCGGAGCGCGCGCGTCCAAGCAGTCTGGTTGCACGCAGCATGGCGTGGGAGAAATGTAAACAAAAGAGGAGAGCTGGCCCGATAGGCGCAGCAACCACCAGCAACGCCAACTTCCGGTTTCACTATAGCTTCACAAAGAATGACGTCAGGACCTCTCCCGAGTTTCCTTCCTCCGTGGGTCGACACGTCCAACAACGATGCGGTGACCGTAATCACAGTGATGATAGTGAGAGCATTTTTCACGAATGGCCACTTAGTGGCGGCCTCTCGAACTGGTGTGCGGCTTCTTGCAGCCAGTTCCATAGCCAAGCCCGGCCAAGCCCAGCCAAAACCTTTCAGAAGCCAAAATGGCGGTTCGAACGATTTGCTTACTTTAGCCCAGGCGGGTGCGGGGTGCTAAGTTGCGACGTACCATGCGGGAACGTTTTCACAGCTACTACGTAACAGCGGGGTTCCTTATACATTGTATCCTATGGAAGCTATGCCGGGACCGGATGAAAACGACGTAGCAGCCGGGAAAACGCAGCAGTGAGGAACGTAACAGTGGAGTTCTACTGTATATGCCTGAGGAAGAGCCTGGAGAAATGCCAGGACATCGTAGGAAGCTGAAATGCCGTCATTTTCATGTGAGCTGGGCGGCTATGTACTGTTGGTTGCATGCGCCTTTCCTTGTTCACATGGGATCCAGCAGCCGGAAAACATAAACGATCGCAGTCTGCAGCAGGGAACGGCAGCATGTTTTGGTTATCACCTATTATAAAAGCATGCGCTGTGCTTCCAACGGCACCCCATGCTGCGAAACGGATAGGCGAATATGCTTATCGCAATATAATTGGCGTTGATAGCTGTTAATGCCACTGGCGACCCACCCTGGAAAAGCTTTGCTGGTACCAAAATGAGAAACTGAGTGCACGCCGATGATGTGTGTTCCTCGCGCATTTTCTTGTTTACACTGGATCTAGTGGCCAGGAAACATATCATACGATAGCGGTTTGGCGACGTACTGAGCGTTAGAACCAAAGAAATAGTTTTCTGGGAAAGTATGAACTGGTAAAAAGAGTAACTCTTCTGGGTCTCTCTCTCTCTCTCAGTTCTGGATTTTTGCAAACGTTAGTGCTGGGAAAACGTACGTAACGGGAACGAATGAATGAGGTTCTACTGTACTTTTTTGAAAGCACGTTAGACTGTCCCACATACCCACACTGCTATCTGCCATGTTTCACATCTGCAACTATAGGGAGGCATGTATAAATATCTGCTTAAAGAACGTCACGAATACTGTTGTCTTTAAAATTGCCCAAAAACTACACAACTTATTGCCATGTTGTCTTGCACAGAACCCTACGAAAATTTTTAGAGATCAGTCAACCTAGAAAAAAATCTCCAGCAAGTTGTAGCATAAAACAGCATAAATCAGTTTTGTTGCAGGTCTGACATAAATTATTTAGGAGCTAAAAGAAATGTGACATGTGGCATGTCTGTGTTATGTTTCCAGGAGCTAATGTATTCATTGTGTATTTCAGGTGAGGGCCCTGCATGCACTGAGCCCCCCGCCAACAGCAGCGGCCTCGTCTTTGGCTGGTTTGGACGTACGGGCCATGGCAAACCTTCAGGTGGCAGGCATGCCCCAGGCAGTAGCCAGTCCTCCCGCTGCCTTGCTTTTCACAAGCACCCAGCAGGTAAAGCTGATCTTTCATTGAGCATTCTTAGTCATTTTAGTTATGTGATGAACATATAGAGCCAATCCCCTGACCCATTTGTGATTGATCATTGTGGTCTGACTAAGCACCTGAAGGCATATGTGCAGAGCTAAAAGATGTGATAGATAAGATACATGCTCACCTCCATTGCAGATTACTCAGCCAGCGGCACTCTACCAGACGCTGCTTCAGGACCCTGTGCCGCGTCCTGTGGCCCACCAGTTTTCACAGGCCACACATGGCTATCCAGCTCCCCCACCTTTAGGGTCCTACCAGAGCTTCAACCAAGGGGGCATGTTTGTGCCCCCTCCGCAAGCCCACTCGGGGCCTGACATGTTTGCTGCCACTGGAGCAGCTCTGCGGCTGCAGCCAACATACCAGGCAGGGCCGCCTGTGCCTACAAGCCAGGTGCTGGGCCAGCAAAGCCTGCCAACTGCGCAGCAGCTGCTGGGATCTGGCCGGGCGGCTCCTGGAGGGGCACCTCTGGGTACCTCGTATTACCCATCCCAGGGCGGCTACTACCCGTCTCAGCAGCAGAACCAGGCGCTGGCCTTTGGCTCGCAGCCACCCCTTCATCGCACTTTCCACCCACCACCCTTCAAGTCTCTGGAGCTCGCCACTGAGTTTGGTGCCACGCCACCGCCAAAGGCCCAGGCAAGCAAGGCCTTTCCCCCTGGATCACCCTTTGCCTTTGGCCAGGGCCGGCAGTCTGCACCACCCACTGCAGCCACTACGGGAACAACTCCCCCAGGGAACTCCTTGCGGCCACCTGTGCAAGTGCTGCCACTGCCTCCAAACCTGGTACGAGGCACCCCGCCAGCAGCGCCCACCAAGTATCCTGCACCCATTCAAAGGCCCCAACAGGGTCTGACGCTGACCTCTACACAGCAGCCCCGGGGCCCACCTGCACCTGCTCTGCGAGCTCAGCAGGTGCGGCAACCCTCCAGAGCGCATTAGTTTTTTTTTTAGCCGATGAAGGGGGATAATCTGCAGGTTATTGTGAAAAAAATTTTCAGAAGCATGCACTTGGTGAGGGGCAACATGTGACCACACTGCCTGGCACTAGCATTAAAGTTGCTGTATGTTTGCAGCCACCAGCACGTCAACTGCCCACCAGTGACCAGCAGGCCAAGCAGCAGGCTGAGGCGGTCAAACAAGCACAGTTATTCTTTGCCCAGTCCAAGCCAACGGTCCCCGAGCCAACCACCGAAGATGGCCTGGTGGTCAACGAAAGCTCCGACGACAAAGCTCTGTCCCCCAAGGAGGCAGCCGAGGAGTGAGGCCCACCTGCTGGGCTGGGACTGGCCGGCGCCTGTACGGCCCTCACCGCCGCTTGGTTGTCTCTGGGAAATCATGTGCTGACTTGCCTATTCTCTTCTTTGCCTACACTGTCCCCGCCTCCCATAAAGGACTCATCGGTCCATGGTTTAATAAATGTGGTCTCCCCCTAACCCCCTTTTTTACTTTTCGGTCTCCTGTTGCCTTCAGCAAGGCATCAAGGATCTGAATTCATTTTTTTACATGTGTGCCGACATGGGGGCAGTGGGCGAACAAGGGAATTCTGTGTGTGTGAGCATGTGTGTGTAAGTGTACAATGCTGCTGCTGATTCATAGCCCCCTTCTCTGTCTGAGAGTTTTTGTCCATTTCGGAAAAGGGTAATGAAATTGGTCTGGCGAGCTTTGGATAAGTATAAATATTATACATATGTATAACAAGTGTGTAAACTGCCTGTACTGTAGCTGATCGTGTTTTTGTGGGCAGGCTTCTTCTGCCACGTTTCCCCCCCCCCCCCTCTCTGATGAAAAACATTTTCGACTTATTTTCTCAAGGGCCTTTTAATTTGTGCCCAAGTTTTGTGGTTCCTCCCCAAAACATGTTTGCCTCCTTCCTGTGGTTGAATGTGTCTTTTTGAGTCTGTATTTCTGTCAACCTGGTGGTGACAAATGTGGTCAGTGGGAACCGACACCATTGGTTCTTCCCCTATTGCGTAGGAAACTGAACCAAAATGGTTTCCGTTCACGCCTCGAGCGCTTCTTGTGTAATACTTGTGGTGTACTTTTGCTCTTAATTTATATACACCCATATGGGAGGAGGAGGAGGAGGAGGCAGGATCTGTTTTACCAGGCATACTGTAGGGGATTCCCATGCCTTGTTTTTTGAGAATGGCTTTTTAATTGTGTAATGTTGCAAAGGAGCATGCACTTTTGAAATTGTGGCTACGGTATTTGAAGGACTAGTTTGTAAGAGAAAAGAAAAGCATTCTTGATGGTGTTGAAAACTGCTGTGTGTGGTATAAACAGCCAATGGGTGCACAATGTACATTTGAGAATGATGTGACAACTCTTCAGTTTATGCTGTGTAATTAGTGTCTATAACGGTAATAAACTGCCACCAAGTTTCGGATTGGGTGTTGTCACCATGGAAGTGTTGTGCAGTCATTTTGCCATGCAGCAGGCTGATATCTGTGGCAATGTGGTGTCCATTGAATTTCGGGGAAAAAGCACCTGTGCTTTAATATTTTTTCTCCCTTTTTTTTTTTCTTTTTAAAGGTTGTGTGGTGGTTTGTCATTTGTCAGTTAGCATTGCGCTGCATTTAAGTTTGTGTGGACTCTATTACCTTGAAGGTATAGTTCAGTGTAGGCGCTGGAAGCCATGTGATTCATCTAGGATCTGTGTGGCTGTCGTATATCCTTCCCCTTCTCCTCCATTTTTTTCCCTGAGATGCAGGCACAAGTGTCATTCTGTGCATTTTTGCCGCCTCGATTATTTTCTATTGAAAATGTGATGGGCACTTCATTGTATGAGGAGAGTTGCTGTATGTAGTTTTCTGCAATAAAGCACTAAGGATTATGCATCTTGTTTTTGCCTATTTTTATGCACGTTCAGATTGAAGTGTCTACAAATCTGGCTGGCACAGCCCAGTGCCTTTTTTTAGTCAAATGTTCGTGTGTACACCCTACTGCACGTTACGTGTGCAATGCATGTTAATATTTTGGCCTCTTAATAGGTGTTGTAGCAAAATTTATCCTATTCATTCTGTTCCTACATGTCAAGAAAATTGCAATCCTAAAGGTGCTGTGCAATATGTTTAAGACAGCTTAAATAGTATTGATATCACTGACATTGAGACGCATTCTCCGCAGTACTATCGCCTTCACCTGACATCGTGCTCAACCATCCAATCTGCGTGCGACTGATGGCCGAGGTGATAGTATCGCCAAAAGTGATAGTCCCCAGAATCTGTCCCCTGATGCAGTAATTATGTTAATATACTGTGTGCTTCTGCATCACTATTATGGTGTGATAAGAATGTAAAACAGTTTAAGTTGGTGTGGCATCATGAGTACTATGCGAAAACAATCCTTTACAGCTATTTTAGCTATGGCCTACTTAAGAATGCAAAATAACTCGGCAGGGTGTGTTCACTTGGCTCACACACTGCCAACATAACTGACCAACTGTACTGTCATATATGTAGTGGAAGATGTCTGGAATGTGGAGTTAAGCGATGTGCATTGTTTTGAAGTGCACGTAACCATGACAGGACCTTGTAAAAAAATAACCATGGAAATGCTGTCTAAGCTGAGCAGGCTTGCCCACTATGGTGCACTAGTTTGCCCAACGAAATGACGATGTTTTGCTGATATTGGGTGTCTAGTGTAGCTGCATTGGAAGTGTGAAGTGTATGCAGAGCTGTGAAAGTTCGAGTTGACGGCCTCCTTTTACTTATTTTAAAGACTCGTTCATGTGTGTTATCATTATTGCTTTTATTTTTTTGAAATTCGAAGGATTGATCTGGCGCAAGAACAGGCAAGTTGCTGTTCACCATTGATCATACCAGAAGTCCGTTATTTGAGGACTTGCTGTGTGTCAACTAGTATATTGTTTCATGGCATTACTCATCTAGTGACTTTCAAGTAAAACAAATTGGCATATAGAGCTAATTAAAATTTGATTTACGGCAATTCATGACCTCTACAAGTGTGTGACAATGGGACGCAATGAGGCCCAATTGGATGTTCAATAAAGTGCAGTTGGAGCTGTCTCAACAGCTACTAAACCCATAGTGATTTTGAACATTCGTAATACATCACCTGATATGGCATATGATTACATGGCAGACCCTAATGGACTCGAGGGTTTGGGCAAGCAATTAAGACTGGTTGATGCCACTCTGACAGCAGACATCTAATTAATATTGCATTGCTACAACCTGTTGAGGGAGTGAAATTCGCTTGTTTTCCTGCAATGGCCATTTTCCCACGCCCTACTGTACTGTGGTGTCTGCTCTTTGTGTGCAGGTTGGCAGATGGAATGGCTGCCCAGCTCAAAAACTGACACTTGAGGCACATAGACTCTAGCATAAGGAATCTGAACCTTGCAGCCTCATCATCAGCCTATTTTATGTCCACTGCAGGACGAAGGCCTCTCCCCGCGATCTCCAATTACCCCTGTCCTGCGCCAGCCGATTCCAACTAGCACCCGCAATTTCGTCGTGCCACCTAGTCTTCTGTCGTCCTCTACTGCGCTTCCCTTCTCTTGGTACCCATTCTGTCACCCTAATGGTCCAATGGTTATCTACTCTACGCATTCCATGACCTCCCCAGCACAATTTTTTCCTCTTCATGTCACTTAGAATGTCGTCTATACCCGTTTGCTCTCTGATCCAAACCGCTCTCTTTCTGTCTCTTAAAGTTATGCCTGGCATTCTTCGATCCATCGCTCTTTGCGCAGTCCTTAATTTGTTCTCAAGTTTCTGTGCGAGTCTCCAAGTCACTGCCCCATATGCCAGTACAGGTAAAATGCACCGATTGTATGCCTTCCTTTTCAATGATAACGGTAAGCTTCCAGTCAGGAGCTCACAATGTCTGCCGTATGCTATCCAACCCATTTTTATACTGTGAATTTCCTTCTCATGGTCGGTTCCCTACGATTAGTTGACCTAGGTAAACATACTCCTTCACAGACTAAATTCTTGTTCCATTGCCCGGTTATTCATCATTATCCTTGTCTTCTGCATATTAATCTTCAGCCCCACTCTTGCACTCTGTTAAGGTCCTCAATCATTTGTTGTAACTCGTCTGCAGTGTTGCTTAATAGAAGAATGTCATCGGCAAGCCGAAGGTTACGTGAGGTATTCACCGTCGATCCTTACTCTTAAGCCTTGCCAGTTTAATAGCTTAACCCTTTGTTGCATGCGGAATAATTACGTGCGCGAACTGTGATTTTTTTCTTGTTTCGTGTCTTTCTGCATCAGAAAAAACGGGAAAAATTTTTTCATCTCTTTCAAATGTTTATTTTGGAAGATACAGAATGTCCACTACAGTGGACAACATGAATACCAGCTCCGGTACGGGAAAGTAAAAATGTTTATGTTTGCCTTTTCCACCAGGCAAAGTTCTTCCAATAACAAAAGGGCACTTTACTCTTCATTATGAAATTAAAAAAACAGTCACTTTTGCCGTCAATGCACAAGAACACTTTGCACTTCCCGCAGAGGTATGTTGTCTTCCGCTTGCAGCCATTCATTTTGCACCTTTGTGCTGCACACGTTTGCTGGCGGGGGAAGTGGCTTACGCTGTCGTACCGCACGTCTGCGGACACCGAGCTTGCTTTCGCAGGCGGCCTTCGTTTCGCTGCGGCTGAGCATGCTAGTGCATTAGAAAAATCAGTTTCATCAACAGTGGTCCTTGATTCTGTCTTGATCAGTGCTATCGCCACCGATAACTTGAAGTGGCTTAGCTGCATCTTACACTCTGCTGCAACACAGCGGTATAGCAGCCATGCGTTTACGACAGCCAAATCGGTCAGGTGAAAAATTACTCTTTTGTACCATTTTTTTGTCTTGAGATGGGTCCGCTACATAGAAAGCAGCATGTCACACTTGTCGACGCCGCCCATATTTTCATTGTACCTTGCGATTAGTGCAGGGCTTTCGACCTCAACGTGTTTTTTTTTTGTTTTCGGTCAAACCGCCTCACTTTTACAAGTGGGTTGACACCATGCACATTTGAGGCCACCATTACAAGCCTGTTATCGTACCACTCACAAACAATGATGCCATGCTCTCTATCGACTTTGTAGTCGAACGAGCCCCTGCCTTGTATTCTCAGCTCTTTTTCAGGCATCAACGGGCATTTAGCTGCCCTGTTTCTGCGCAGGGTGCATGTCGCATGCAGTCCCTTATCCTTTAGGTGTGCCAGGAGCTCTGGGGACGCAAAGAAATTGTCAAAAAAAGGAACGTACTTGGAGGTACAGCTCTGGCAAGGCGCAGCACTACGCGTCCTGACGGGCCAATAGTCTGGGGTGCGTCAGGCGGGTCGGACTTCAGGTTGTCTCCGTGAAACTCTATTTCGTGAACATACCCGGACTGACCGGCCCTTACCCAGACTTTGTATCCCCATTTTTTTGGCTTGTTTGCCATGTAAACCTTTAGCGAGTGCCTTCCTTTGAAGGGGATGATCTGCTCATCTATTGCCTGGCAAGACTCTGGTTCAGCCAAATTCTTGAATGAAGCATTCAGTTGGTCGATCATTGGACGAACTTTCTGGAGGCGATCGAAGCCTTCCTCAGAACTCTTCTTTTCTAAAGCAGCATCGTTGAGGTGAACTGATAATATTTCCTCCCATCTGTTCACCGTCATTGCGTCAGCAACCATGTCCTGCCTAGTGTTTGAGGACCAGTACGAACGCCTAAAGGAGATGTCGACTATTGACATGTACATGCATATGCCCAAAAAAACCTCCATTTCATTCTTTGTTATCACCTTCATTTTTGGACGATTAGATATTCTGTGCCTGTTAGATTCAAATGTTAGCAGCTCAATGAGATCCTCACCATACATGAGCTTGAACATTTTCAGTGCAGTTTTGCCTTCAGCAGCTGCAGCCTTAGGCTTCAGCTCGTTGTGCACTTTTGTGCAATTAGGAATATCTCTCTTATCCCAACGCCATACCTTCGGCTTTTCCTTCCGAATGCGACGCTGTTTTGGTGCGCCCTCGCCTTCAGCATCGCTGTCAACGTCTTCCTCCTCACTCGCACTGCTATCGGTTATATCAATCCATCTGTCCACTTCTACTCCGTTCTGGCTATCATCTTCACTGTCAAGGCGATCGTCGTCACTACCAGATGGCAAGTCTTCTCCAAGTAGCGCATTCACCTGGTCCCGTGGCAACGGTACATCCAATAGTTTATCGATTTCCGCATCGGTTAATTTCTTCTTTGAAGCCGGAATACTCCTAATGCGAACAAAGTAAAGCTGCGTTAAAAACTATATAGAACATAATAAATAATGCACTCAAATCTGAGCAGCAGCAGTAAACCCTTACGAAAAGCCTCACATGGGCATGTCGTTTTCCCGCCATGCATGGTGTCCACCACAGTGGACATTTGAAAGAAGTTGTTCGTAAAACTGACCTATGTCTTACTCAGTCGTAATATCAATGGCGCGTACCTAACAGTATCTCTTTTCTTGTTTCCGCATAATTATACATCGCAAATTAGGCAAATGTGCGAATGGTAAGCCAAAAAGTCAAGACAAACGTCACTTACCCGCTCAAGCAGCGGGCAGCCATCTTCGTAGCAAAACTTCGAGGCAGCCGCAGTATGGTGGCGCCATCTAGCGCATCGAAAACGCACCTTTTTGTCCACTGTAGTGACCGGCATGCACAGGAGCACCTGGCGTACACTGAACTTGCTCTAAAAATCGCAGAAATTTGTCCACTACAGTGGACACCATGCAACAAAGGGTTAAATACTTCTTCCAAGCACGCAGTGAATAGCACTGCAGAGAGTATGTCTCCCTGTCTGACCCCTTTCTTTATAGGTGTCTTCCTACCTTTTTGTGTAGAATTAAGGTAGCTGTGGAATCTCTGTAGATATTTTCCAAGGTATTTACGTAAGCGGTCTGTACTCCTTGATTACGCAATGCTTCTATGACTGCAGGTATCTCTCCTGAATCAAATGCTTTTTTGCAATCTATGGAAGCCATATAGAGAGGCTTATTGAACTCTGCGGATTTCTTGATAACCTTATTAATGACATGGATGTGATCCATTGTAGAGAATACCTTCCTGAAGCCCTCCTGTTCCCTTGGTTAACTAAAGTCCAGTGTTGCCATTATCCTATTGGAGATTATTTTGGTAAATATTTTATATAATACTAGGAGTAAGCTAATAGGCCTATAATTTTTCAATTCTTTAATGTCTCCCTTTTTTGCGGATTAGTATAATGTTTGCATTCTTCCAGTTTTCGGGGACCCTTGCAGTTGATAGACATTTCGTTAAGAGAGCCACCAGTTTTTCAAGTATTATGTCTCCTCCATCTTTGAATAAATCTACCGTTACTCCATCTTCTCCTGCCGCTTTTCCCCGTCTCATGTCTTGCAAGTCTGACCTCATCTCTAGTTAAAGGAGGAGTTTCTGTATCCTGTTCATTATCAATAAAGGGAAAGTCGGACATCCACCTGTTCGTAGCAATTGCTACAAAGGAAACCCATACGGGTTCCTCAAAAGAAAGGCCTCAGAGTTGAAGAAAAATTCGTCCTGGTCCGGGACACTAATCCGAGACCACCACCTTTCTGGGGCAGCCGCTCTACCATGTGAGCTAACCAGGCGGCTAGCAGATGGCAGGGCAAAGTCGAATTAGTCGACAACACAAAGCAAAGGCAAGTGTTTGACGTAGTAGTTCTGCTGAAACCCACACGGTGGAAAGAAGTAATTAATAAAGGGAAAGTTGGACATCCACCCGTTCGTAGCAATTGCTACAAAGGAAACCCATACGGGTTCCTCGAAAGAAAAGCCTAAGAGTTGAAAAATTTGTCCTGGTCCGGGACGAATTTCTTTCGAGGAACCCATATGGGTTGGGTTTCCTTTGTAGCAATTGCTACGAACGGGTGGATGTCCGACTTTCCCTTTATTAATTAATTCTCTCCACCTTGCGGGTTTCCGCAGAACTACTACGTCAAACACCTGTTCATTATCGTTCCGAATGGAGTTCTCCCAAGTTCTCTGGGTACTGTACAGGTCAGTATAGAATTCTTCCACTGCATTTATTATACCTTCGAGATTGCTGATGATATTACCTTGCTTAACTTTTACTGCATACATCTTGGTTCGCACTATGCCAAGTTCTCACTAATTTCAAGCTGCGTCCATTTTTTATGGCTTCGTCAGTCTTGCGTTAAAATTTTGAATATCGCTTATTTTCGCCGTCTTGATCAGTTTTGACAGTTCCACAAATTCTATCCTATCTCTTGAGTTGGACAGTTTCATTCTTTCTCGTTTCTTTATTAGGTCCTTTGTTATTTGGGAGAGCTTGCCTGCGGGTTGCCTTGGTGCCTTGCCTCCCACACTGGTAAGCTTCCTAGTTCTTTTGTTCCACTGTGAATCAATGTTTTTCCTGTACAAATAACTGAACACTCTCCCAGCCCATTTACTTCCTTCCATATTCCTCAGTCGTTCTTTATAATCAATTTTTCTGTGAGCTTCCCTCACTTCAGAACTTGTCCAGCCCATATCGCCCTGCACAGCTTCATTTGTGTAGTCTTCCCGTGAGCGCCCAATGCGAGGCGACCCACTAACTTTTGGTTGCCATCGAGTCCTGATCGTACCGCTGGTTTCAAGCAAACGGCTGCATTTTCAAATGAAAGTCTTGGAATCATTGCACCTTTCCACATACTCCGGAGCACTTCGTGCCCTATTGTATCCCCATAGCGCTCTGTGTTTCTTCATGGCCGCATTTCTCTTCCTCTTTACTGTTTTTTTCTTCTTGTGTTTCCATATATCTATTGCATTCGTGTATCCATATACCAAGGTACTTATATTCTTTCACACGAGGTATTTCCTGGCCCTGTATTGACACTGTCTGTTGACTATTTTCATTGAATATAACACCTGATTTTTTTAATGCTCAATTTTAGATCTAAATTCTCGCCTTCCTGTCCACAGATGTTAGCCAGACATTGCATATCATTTTGCTGGTTAGCTATGCAACACAATGTCGTCAGCATAAAACAAACCTGGAAGATGCTGCTCTACTTCTGTACCTGCCTGTTTGTATGAGAGATTAAGCCCAACATTACTTCCCTCTAGCTCCCTTCCCATCCTCACCATGTAAATAATAAACAGCCGCGGGGATGAAGGGCACCCCCGCCTCAGTCCCTTGTTCATATCAACTTTCTCCTTGCTCCTCATCCCTTCCCATTCAGTGCAAGCGGTATTTTCTAGGTAAATCTCTCTCAGAAGCTGTATACAATCATCGCCTAAGCCTTCCCCTTCCAGAATATCCCACAAAATGTTGCGGTCTACTTTGTCGTACGCTCCTGTAATGTCTATAAAAGGGCCACATAAAACAGTCTCTTTTATACTCTGGGTATTTCAATACACTGAGTAAGGACAAATAAGTGATCATCCAGACGCCTACCTATTCTCTAGCCATTCTGAAGTTCTCCCAAAATGATAGTATTCTCTGCCCATGCTTGCAGCTTTAACTTAATTGCCTGCATTGCTAACCTGTATATTACCGATGTAAGGGTCAACAGTCTATACGAGTGAATTCTATCTTTATCCCCCTTACCTTTATAAATTAAATTTATTCATTCTACTTTGTCGCTAACTGTCTGGTATTCTTCTATGTTTTAAAGTTTTTTCCACTACTTTAGCCAGAGCTTGCTTACTTTTTGGTCCCAATTCATTAATCAGCCTAATGGGAAGCTCGTCTAGCCCTGTGGCTGTGCGCTTAGGAATTTTCTCTTCGGCTTTCTTCCAGCTGAAATTTGTCAGCACCAGCTCCTTTTCCATCTGGTTCTCTTCCATGCTCTTTTTTTCCTCAAATACAACCTCGCCATTGCTTTGGAATGATTCTGCTGTTATTTTTTTATGTAATTTAATGCCGCGTCTTCTTCCAGTTTGTTTCCATCTTCGTCTAGGATATGTTGTATTCTGACAGACTTCCTGCCTAATAACTTTATATGGTTCCAAAATATTCTAGGTGCGGCCTTCTTTTTCTCGTGTATTTCTGACAAGGAACATTCACTTTCACCTTTTATCTTTGCTTGAACCAGTATTTAAACCAGCGTGATGTTTTCTCCCTGTATATTTCCCTTTTTCTGGTTAATTGATCCTGTGGTAACCGACTTTCTTTTTTTTGCCTGTCTGTGCTCTCGGGATGCTTTCTGTCGTTCAGCGATTGCTTCTCGTATCTCCCTGTTCCACCTGCTTTTAGGTTTCTTTTTTCCTTTCCAACAGCATGCATGTTGCTTCTCTTTGAGGTTTAGGTAGAGTTCTTCTAAAAGAACCCTACCTATATATACGGAAAGAGAGCAAGAAGCATATATTGCCTTTCAAGGTGACATATGCTTTCCTTGGCACAGTACATATAGGTAGGGTTCTTCTAAAAGAACCCTACCTATATATACTGTGCCGAAGAAAGCACATGTCACTTTGAAAAAGACAAGTACACTTGTGGAAACGTTGGCTCCCGCTGTTACCTTGTTCTAGTTTTGCTCATCATCTTGAATTTCCATCTCCTGCCTTCCCCGTGTTTTCCCACTCTTTGCTTGGCCATTTGCCAAGTTCTTCCTTGACACTTGCGACTATATTTGTTATTTGTTCAGCATTCAAATTTGGACTGGCCATTTTGCGCTCCTTGCTCTATTTCCACAACTGCATATCCCATTTTCAACATGGTGCTTTTATGGTCACTCCCTATGCTACTATACCCTGTCTTATCAATGACCATTTCTCTCAGCTTATCAGCAATTGCTTCTGTCATCAGACGGTAATCAATGATCGACTGTCGGTTTCCCACTTCCCACGTGGTCTGCCCATCACACTTAGGCCCTGTCTTCACGGTAATGAGATTATATTGCTCACAAAGATCTAGCATTGACTTCCCGTTGTTGTTGGTATAGCCATCTAGATCCTGTATGTGGGCATTCATGTCACCTAATAGGATAATTTTGGCATCATTCCCAAAACCCTTAATATCAGCATTTAGGCATTTCACTAACTTGATTCTTCTCTCTGCAGTTATTTCCAGTCCAGAAATGCGTTATGCCCAGCCAAGTTTTTTTTTCAACTCATGGTGCATGATAAGCAAAGATGCTCTTGACATATTGAATTTACTCTTCCATTTGGCTCCCTGATGGATGAGCATTCCGACTCCCCCCCCCCCCCCTTTCATTCTGAGTGAGTTCTGTTGCACCCTTCCCAAACAAAATTCTCAATCACTGGCGGCTGTTCCGAGTCTCTAAGGTGAGTTTTTGTAACTGCATGTATCCCTGTTTGTTCTCTATTTAACTGCTCCTCAAACTCTAATCACTTTTCCTTTCTTCTGCTGCCTTGCATGTTTATGTTAGCTTATTGCAAGGCGAGCTACCTTTCATTTTCCTCCTTTTTCTGTTATTGACGGCAATGCTATTCTGAGGTTCCCCTAGGGGACCTGCTTCATTACTACCTACATTGGCCTCCTGAGCGCCCGTGGGCCCCCTAAAAAAGCAACAGGGCGACCAGCAAGCCTACTACTCGTCCAAGCCTGTGATTGAAGTGGATCCCGTCTCGGTAAAAATTGCCACACCTTCTCACTTCCCTGTTCTACAAGCTCTAAACCTTTCGGCTCATTGTCTATATAGCCTCATTAACAGCCACTACCGCTCTTTGTACGTTACTGTCACGCAAAGGCACCTCCGGCACCGTGCACACCACGATCTGCATCTGAGGGGACGGCTTGTGCAAGTCGTTGACCTCCTTCGCCAAGCGCTGGGCTCGTCCTGCCCCTTTTCTGCTTAGGACGTCATTTAGCCCACCTGCTACTTCGACAAGGTTACGTCCATGGGCATTTTGCTCGAGCGTTGCTTTTGCTCACTCCATGACGGCGCCCAATGCCCGCCCTGGAAATGTCCTTATCGTCACTCTTTTGTCGCCTTTGACCCTCTCCACAATTGCTTCTGAGCACCTAGCCAGGTTTGAGTCACCGGCGACAGTCACCCTTTCACTGTCTTCTGCTGTAGAGGCCTTTCCCTGCTTCCTTTTGTTACCCTTTCCCGTGTGATTTGGGTTTGCCAAGGGGCATTGACCCTGCGTTCCTGCTTTTTCTTTATGGCCGCTTCAAGGTAGGTGCCAGGTAGCACACGAAGTCTTGAAAACGTATTAATGGATTCAACGTCTCAAACAGATATTGTGACCCAACCCGACACATTAAAAATGTCGCAAGCAGGATATCTTAAAAACGAGGGGTGAATACGTTTCGAAGACATTTTCATACGAATGGCCGTATCTGTTTAGTTAGCGTGCTGGGTTTTCAACGGCGCCGTTCTTGGCAGTAGAATTCTCCATTTATCAAGCTGCACTCGTGTTTGCTGCTGTACTTGCCCTGCATTGGCATGAGTACGACTAGGAAAAAACAACCCTTTTGTGGAGTTGATTTCACGTCTGAAGAGACAAAGGATTGAAAATTAAATTGACACCGCGACAGGCCATGAAGAAATGGTGCATGAGTGCGGTAACATTGAAGCCGCTCTTGGTGATGCGGACGACGACTCCACATCGACTTTGGATGCGCTGCCATTCAGTAGACCGTGCTGGTGTTAGTACTGACTTTGACAGTGCATTCTCTATTTCAGTAGCTTTTGCTTTCTCAAAAACTTTATCATCATTCAATTCTTTCTGACGATTTATTTCAGTCCCCTGCAGTAATTTTTTTTGTCATGGCCACCAGTGCAAATGTGAAACGACCGATATGTCACTCTCATCGTTTTGCAAATTCATTCATACCGCCCACCGTCATCGAATGGAACCACTTGCCATCGCACGTAGGTACTGAAGGATACGCAGCAAAATTCAAAGAGCTGCTACACAATGCAGAGCCTGACCTAACTGATTTGTGTTTACTTTTTACGTATTTTGTTTTCAGTTTCCTATACAAGGAGATTTATTTTAACAATGGCATGTTAATTTTTCTCTTGTTCCATTTTGTAAGCATTCTTATGTGGTGTATCTATAAGGCATTTCCTATATTACATATAAAGGTATCAAGTTAAAGAGCGAACATCACTTTCGATGACACCAAAGGAATACATTGGTACAGCCATAGCTAGGAACAGTGCTCTGCAGAAAGTGTTGCTGTGAATTATATGTGAGCACTATGTATACAAAAACAATGTGCAGAAACCACCGTCGATGAATGTCGGTACAAGCAAATAGCCCGAATGAGCGAGTGAATGAAAGAACGAGAGAGACAGAGCGAAATATAGTTGGCGAGAGAGCGAACGAACGAACGTCTTCCTTGCCGATCAACAGTACGGCGACCGACCACCGACTTCAGGGTCAACCATAAAAACTGCTGGAGACGGAAGGTATGGGCTCGCCATGCTTGGGCTCATAGCTTCGTGTGATCGCGCCTGCTCAGACGCGCTGAGCGTCTCTTCACACGTTGTAACCACAATGGTATGGCAATGATGGCATCGAGGATGAAATGGGGAAATGAAAAGTTTGCGTAATTCACAGTGGCAACTCCCAGCTCACCACTGTTGCTTGAGACGGAGTGGCACATATATATATATATATATATATAAGGCTTTTCCTATATTACGTATAAAGGTATCAAGTTAAACAGTGAACATCACTTTCGATGACACCAAAGGAACACATCGGTACAGCCAGGCCCCTTGGTTAACCCCCTTTCTTCTCGTTTATTACATCATGAGGGTCTCGAATCCGGCAACATTGATGCCTTCAGGTAGCATGTGTGGGTTTATTGAACGATTGCCTTCACCCAAAAAGATCACGTTCTCGCGACGCCAGCGGCAGAAAGGATGTTCCACGTCCGCCGCCAAGGGTTGTGAGTGGTGGCGCTGGCTAACACTCCCAGGATTCTACAAGGAAACAAATATTTGAGAAAGTGGAAGGGCGAACGGCGCCGCCATAGCTAAATTGGTAGAGCATCGCACGCGAAATGCGAAGGTTGTGGGATCGTTCCCACCTGCGGCGAGTTGTTTTTTCATCCACTTTCATTTACATTAGTTTATCGTTGCTTTATTTCAATTATTAAGCACAAGTAACTTCCCTTATGTTGTCCTTCGTGTCAGTGTTTGTTGGGTTCTTATGACTAATAAACACTGGGCCCCTCGGTTATCCCCATTTCCTCTCATATATATATATATATATATTTACGGTGATTTGGAGGAAGGAGAAAAGATGCTATGTTCTGCTAACCGTGAGGGAGCACGGCTCAGCATCAGGGGGAGGGGGAGAGAAAACAGAGGTAAGGAGGGAAAGGGAGTATGTTGTGGTCAGCTGCAGCAACATGTCATGGCAGGACACCGCAAGGTGTAGGTGACTGGGGATGTCGGCTACAAGGCGTCAATTCATGCCGCAGCAGAAAATTCGAGGAAGGCATGCAGTGCTGCGACCGGGGATAGGAGGGGGAAGAGATCTTGTGCGGCGTTGGCTGTAAGGCCAAGGCAGCGGCTGTCGTCTCCTGTCGTTGAGAGGCTAGTTCTGGACAGTGGCACAGGATGTGTTCTCGCGTTTCAGGGGAGCCGCATCTCCTTCAGGCAGGCGATGCGATGCTCCCTACGCTGAATTTCCGGGCGGCAGGCCAAACGCTGCGTGTCCTGAGGCGAAGGAGGAGTACCTGCTCTCGTCTCATACGTCCTTTCTCGGGGAGGGGCTGGGGTGGCTTGCCGCTAGCCACTCGCGCGTCCGGGTGGGCTGCGGTCATCAGTTTGAGCAGCCAGTGCCGTGTATAGCCGGATGCGGCGACTACAGTGGTTACAGCAACGGAAGCATAGAGGGCTGCTTTGGCTGCAGCATCCACCTCTTCATTTCCGGCTATCTCTACGTGTGAGGGCAGTCAGTGGAGCGAGAGGGGGCTGCTACTCCTCTGGATGGCAGAGAGCTTAGCTAGGAGCAGGGCGACGGTGACTCCAGCTCGATCGGGTTTGAGTAGTCCTTGAAGAGCCGGGCGATAGTCTGAGATGGCCACGGGGACCTGCGGTGGTACTCAGCAAGGAAGTCAGCTGCCAGGTGGAGGCCAGCCAGCTCTGCCGCTGTAGAGCTCGCAGCAAATGGGAGGCGGCACTGCAAGGTCATTCCAGCTGCCGGTACTATGCAGGCTGCGGCTACCGAGTCACTGGATCGAAGGACAGATCCATTCGTGATGATGTGGGGATGCCCAGCCCACCTAGGTCGTGCAGCTTGGACAGCAATGATGATGATGATGATGAAGCCTCAATTAATGGCACAAATCCACTATGGGTATTCTATTATAGTTCACTATACTATGGGGGATAGGCCACGAATCGAGTGGTAATATGATTCAATAAATAAAAGAAATTGGTTAATAAATAAATAACACACAATACAGGAAAATAAATATATAATCCATGATGAAAAATAAACTGTGAATACATGAGATAAAGTATTGATCAATACTGTATATAGTAAGCCTTGCGTTGATAGTAATACTAAAAAAAGAATAAAAAAAGGATATACTTAAACTTGAGTAAGTTAAATTATGAATAATAATAGTAAGATTTAAACTGTGAATTTGTGCTTTTACTTTTTGAATTTTCTAAACTGAAGTAGAAGTAAATCAATTGTTGAAACTAAGAACTATTAACAAGGCATTCCTTTTGTGCCACATAGAAAATTATAAATGGCTAGGCAAACGTTCCTGTGGCTATATCCCAATGGGCGTCTTGCGCTGGAGTTTGAGGTATAGTAGCGGCGCCTGGTGGCGGCGCGGGAAACGACATTTGGGTCGTACCAGCTTGGGTCGTATTAAGCGCTGGCTGTGGCGAAGCACGTTTCTAGGCCGAGTTTTGCGTCGATTCGCACTTTTTTCTGCCCTGTTGCGAGTGCGAAAAGGCTCGTCACTTCTCACAGACCACGCCGACCACGCTGCGAGCTCGGCGTAGCCTATAGTTTAATGAAAACGGACTCTCCGTGTGCCGCGGGACGTAATGCTGGGAGCAGAAGGAATCGGTGACGCCGATCCGGAGAGACCTAGCCCAGCCTCGAAAAGGCGTCACCGTCATTACTTCTGCGTCGTGGGCTGCCATGAACAAGAAGGCCTGAATCCCAACATCAGATTCTACCGCTTTGATTCAAGGCCTCACGAAGTGGAGCGTCGGGCGCGCTGCATAGCTGCAGTTCGTCGCGCTGAGTAAGCAAAACTTAGCACCATGCTGACCGCTTCGCCTGTCTTGAAGCTTGCTTGATTATCTGCGTTCTAAATTTCGGTCTCTTGCACCTACAGTCCCGACAGCAGACCGACATAGCAGCAGGCATGGCTGGTAATTCACGATTCGAGACCCGGCCACAGCGACAATTAACAATTCGACCGATGCGAAGTGGTGAAGTGACCAGGTGTGTGCAAATGACCACAAATTGCCGGGCTGATTCGGTGACAATTCACTACCCCACTACGAGCAGCACAGGTTAGAGAGTTAAATGTGCTCATACTTGACCTCAAGCCAGCATGTTGAGGCAGCGCAGCAAGGTAGTATTGATCACAGCAGATCGATGTTCGAGCGCTGTCATTAAAAGGTACATCAAGCGAGCAGCGCACGAGCTCGCGCTGCAGCGCGATTCGCACGTACGTGCGAGCTCATATGCATTGCATCAGTTATTACCAGTTACTAAAAGGGACAGATGGCTGCTACTACAACGCAACCATAACTACTTGTTTAGCGGCATGCAGTCAACAAAGATTGCTGGAAGCCCGCCGTTTCGCGGCATGTCGAAAGACCGCTGCCATCGCGGCGCGTACTGTTCTGTGCTCGAGCAGTTCCGTACACATGATGTCTGCTTATCGCTGCTGTAGATTCATTTATAGCAAGCATTTCCGCGCGTTTGTGCGCCTGAATCTAGCAGCGTGCAAACCTTACCTGAAGTTCCACTTCGTACGCGACTCGCTTCACTTGCGATTGACACCGCGCTAAAACTTCGCCGCTTAATTCTTGAACGGCGTACACATATTCGGCACTGCATAATTTCTTGCCTTTACGCAGCGTGCCACCCCTGAAAAAATCTTCGGCGCCCGATATTCGCTGCAGGCCGTGATACAACACAACCGAAAGTGGCGGGTCCGTATTGTAAACGTGCTTTCCGAAGCAGACGACCGAGCTCGGTACGACCCATTTTGGGATAGAGGGCGCTTTTTAGCACCTTTTTCGCAGCGCCCCCTGGGCAATGCAAGAGCCCCATACTGTTGCTCCAAGGGAGAGTATAACAGTACTGCTTAAAGGCAATCCTAAATTTTGAAGTGGAATTTCTAGACATAGTTTTCGATGAGTAGAAAACTGCCGACATGATAATAAAAAATGATCCATAGATTCTGGTTCATTGCAGAGGTAGCATAGAGGGGATACTGCCAGACCACATCTGTGCAAGTAAAAATTAGGTGTTGGAATACGGCAGCGCAGCCTTGTAAATGAAACTTCGAATTTCCGGTTAGGACACCATTGCCGGTTCCAAGAATAATTTAGGTGCAAAAAATATGTAGATTTTGCTAATGACAGGGCTTTTTTGTCTTCGCCCAAAGAAAATTGCCTATATCTGGCTGCAGTGATGTGCGCAGTTGCCAGCAGCAGATAGCACAGGTCCTGTTAAAGAAGCTCGTGCTAAGGAATTGGCTATTTCATTAATATGAATGTCTCAGTGGCCTGGGACCCATACTACATGAACTAAACTTAAGTGAGGTGGAGCTAATGAATAAAATGTGTTCAATGTTGTCGATTTTGTAGACGCAGTAAGCGCGCTACATACAGATAGAGAATCTGTGACGATAATAACTCTTGTAGTATGAAGGGGTAATTTCCCCAAAGCAAGAACTATTGCCATAAGTTCGGCATGAAAAACTGATGTGTAATCTGGTAGTCGAAGTGAAAAAGACCAATCGAGGGATGGTGAGTAGATACCCACGCCAGCCTTCTCTTCACACGAAGAAGCATCAGTCGCTATTACATTTATTTTGAAACAGGCCAAATAATATTGTAAACGGTCATTCAAATACATTGTGGGCAGAAATTTCGCATTGTGTGGGAAAATGTCTGCAAATTCAATTTTGAGCGACCCCGGAGACCTATGAAGCAGAATTATTTCTCTAAGGTGAACATTTGGAGGTGCTATAGTTGTGCTTGCACAAATAAAACTTGTGGGGTATGGAACCGTGACCATGTGGTCTCAAAAAATGGATTTGGTTCTCTAATAAATGTATACTGTCCACGTCGTAGCGAAGATTCATAAGCTCTTAAGTAGGTTTGAACCGTAAGCATGCGGAATCGTGTGTGAAGAGTAGGTAGGCGCACTTCCTGGTATAATACATTATTAGCAACAAATTTAGGAAGACCTAAACATACTCGAAGAGCTTCTCTTTCGAACAGAACAAGGAGTCTTAATTTATATTTTGCAGTTCCGGAGAACAGAACACAGCCAAATTCTAGAATCGGTCATACATGCATGCGATAAATCATAATTAGTGTGTCACTTCGCATACCAGAACGTCGATTACTGATTCTACGTACTAAACCTACGGCTCGTGTCCCCTTCGTCCCAATATTTTCTATGTGAGAATGCCAGTTAAGGTTTCCGTCCTATATGATACCCAAGTACTTAAGCGACTCTACCTGAGGAATGGTTCTCTGTTCTAAACTAATGATAACTGTAAGGGCCCGGAAAGTGGAAAAACAAGAACTGCACTTTTGTTTACGTTTAGTGACAGGTGCAGATTGTGAAGCCACGTCTGTAGAGTACAGAGGTACGTTTGCAAAGACAGGATGTCTCTAGCTGTCGCGAAAAATGCAATGTCATCTGCATAGACATACAGATTCACATCCTTGTGCAGTGATACTGAACTCATCAATAGGTTAAATAGTATTGGAGACAGAACAGCCCCCTTGGGCGTCCCTCTCGTCTGATCGAACTTTCTTGAAGAAAAGCCGTTTTGAAAACAATGAAATTTCCTGTTTCTTAGAAATTTAAAAATCCATGCTGTTATATATTTCGGAAAATTGTAGGACTGAAATCTGTTCAGCAGTAGAGAGTACTCAACGCTGTCATAAGCTTTTGCTATATTAAGAGTCACTAAAGCAGTAACTTCTTTTCTATGCTGAGCAAGTTGGATGCGGCTTTCCAGATCTACATGCACACACCAAATGGAGAGACCGGGCCGGAAACCTATTTGACTTGGGCTCAGTAACGAATTTTCAGATATATGATCCATCATACGATCATATAAAACTCTTTCAATTACTTTTACCATATTTGACGTAAGAGAGATAGGCCTAATGTTGTCAAGGTTGCAGCCAGCTCCTTGTTTTTTAAGCAGCGGAATAATTTTGGCTGTCCTCCATTCTGGTGGAATCCAAGCATTTTTTAGATAATAATTCACTGTGTTGAGAATGTCATCAGAAAACATTTCAAACAGCATTTTTATCATGGGATTGGAAATGCTGTCAGGACCTGGAGCCGAGGCAGGCAGAGATCTAAGGACATAGCTCTGCATGACACTGTGACTTCCACAATGTCATCGGCGATGGGAGGCCTTAGTGGCCCATTCGGCAAACATGATGTTAAGCGTTGTGCTAAGCCCTTTCTTGTGAATTCTAATGAAGCAGATAACTCGCGTGGTGAAAGAATTATCTATTCAGTATTCGCTGGTGTCGGTATGAATTTTCTATATCGAAGGAATCTGAACAGAGCTTTTTTTGTTGCTGGGCTTAGAGAGGAATTCATGATGTTTTTCGTCTACTCGTGTTTGGCATTCGATACTGTTCTCTTGAACGCAGCAGCTGCGAATTTATCATCACTCCAGTTACACGGACACTGACTGTAAAGTAATTTCTTCCGCGCGACTTTTCGTTTTCTATAATCGCGCGTGCAATCCGAATTCCACCAAGGAAATGTAGTACTGTACTTTTTCTTATGGTAACATTAAATTGGGACTTTTTAAAGGAACTTTTTACTACAGCGCCAAGCCTCATGGCTTTGATGTCATTAGGTACCGTTTTCTGGGAATTGAGGACTGTTTTCAAGATACTTTGAAATTTCTGGTACTAATTGACAAAAGTACGCGTCGGAGACTCCAGGGGAATAACAGGGCAGACAATATCAAACCTAATAGGTAGATGGTCACTGTTTGAGGCTGAGTCGACAGTACACCAGGAAGTTACGGAAATTTCTGAACTGGCAAATGTTAGATCCAATACCGATTTAGAAAGACCCTGAATAAACGTAGCTGACTTCGTGTTTAAGCAACAAAAATTTTGATTAATTGCCCAGTCCGACAATCGCTTTCCACATGAGTCCATTTTGAAACCCCAAGACACATGATGCGAATTAAAGTCTCCGGCTATCACAATTTCTTTCCTACAAGATTTGACTACGGTATCAAGGAAACGAATATCATGCATGCCTGTGGGAAAATATGTATTAACTAAGGAAAATGGGGAACAACCAGGAATAGTTACATCTATTGCTAGTATCTCACACTCCGTAGACATACACTGGTAAAAAATTTTTACTTCGTGGCATATTTTAGTTATCAAGAAAACAAGTCCTCCACCTCTCGATGGACGGTCCAATCAAAATAAACAATAATTTTTATATGAAAATCTTGGCCATTGGAGAGCCAAGTTTCCTGCAAAAGAATAATGTCAGGAGAAAGTTGTGAACAAAAATATATTAAATCGGTAGCTGCAGAGATAATGGAACGGCAGTTCCACTGTAATACCTTTAAATAACCTATGATGCATTAATACCTACTTTAGAAACCGCTTGCTCTAAGATACTGTCTTTTAAAAAATGTTTTTTCGAAAGACTGGCTTTACCGTACTTTGTTGGTTTTGATTGAGGGTCAGAGCTGGAAGAGTTAGGATTATAGAATCTGACTTGGAAAGACTATCACAGTCTTTTTGGTTTTTGTGTGCGGGACAGAGATCGATGAATTATCGTTAGGTGATCTTGTGCGTTTAAGCGTCGGGAGGTCCATTTCTACATCCTGGTTGTTTTCCGACACTGATCCAGAGAAGCAACCGTTGTCGGTCTGCTGAGTTGAAGTTGATGGCCTCGCATTGTCTGCATCTTGTACAATAACCGCTAAAGGATCCATTAGTTGTTCAGCATTCGATGTTAGGGTCTGTGTAATAATCTGCGAGCTAACATTAGAACTCGCTAAAGGACTGAAAAGCTGAATCATTTGTGATGTCAACACTTGAGCTACAGTCTCCGACAGGTTTGATGTTAATCGTTCCATAGCTTTTGACGCCTTTTCAACCGCTGTCGCAATAGAATCGGAAAGGGCTGAGTCTGCAACCATTTTCTGACGGACTGTCACTCCTGCATATCCCTTAAACCTCCCCTGGATCTCAGCAACAGCATCACGGCGTGAACAACATCTCCTTTCAATTACATCGATAATTTGCATTTCTTGTGACCTTGCAGGACAATTAGAGTAGTTGGCAGGATGACCACCACCACGGAGACAACATTTATCTTCTTTTGACGAGCAATCACTAAAATTATGGCTGTCTCCACAAGTACGGCAGCGGGAAGTCATGAAGAACGCAGGAAGAAGATGAGCAGCGGTCATTGCAGCCTGATAGCGGCTAAAGGTGCCACATGTTAATGCTCTTTTTTGGTGGGGAAGGAATCGCTATGCTGTAAACACTAGCCGTTTGCGCAACGGCTCATCATGACCAATCGGGCAAGCTCCTAGCTAGATGACGTCGACAGTGTAGCAAGATTGACGACACTGTGTCGATCAGTAGCGCGTCGCTTTTGTCTACTACAAGTAAGGTTTAATAAAAGTGGCGGTTTTTCCTGGCGATATTTGTTTTTTTGGCAACTCGATTATACAGGGCACTTTTGATCGCAATTAATCGATCCCGATCGGGCCCGATCGTGATCAACGGTACCCTGGGTGACGAGCATTTCCATGCAGTTCATACAATTAATCACGAATCTGTCACAGAACAAACGAAGAAAATATAATTTTTTGCTGCTGCAAGAGTAAAATTTCTTCGTTCCGATACAAACACCACCTAGGACTAAATATGGGCATGTCGCAAATAAAAAAAAAATATATATATATATGTTAATGCAAGCGGGAAGCTCCCGCAATCATATGCCTGCCACTTGCCAGTCGGTAGATTCTACTTCCAGCTGAAAAATGCTGTATCCAGTTGTTTCCAGCTGGAAGTGTTGTTTCCAGTTGGAAGACCGGCTTAAGTGGAAGAAAACTAGCGAATTACTTCTTAAAGGCTAAAAAATCTGGAAATCAAAAGCAGAAGCAAGCTCAAAGCATGGAGAAAAACAGGTTTTCGTCGCCGCCATGGAGCCCTTGCAAAACACGTCCGTCCGCTTAGGCCAGTGCTAACAACAATGCAGTGGCGATACGAACTGGTGCCGACGGTGGTGTAAGGAGCATTGATGACGCAAGCAAAGTACTGCAGGTGGAGGCACCTCAGGTGTGCTGATGATGTTTGGATCATTATAAGCCGTTATCGCTCTTCACCGCCCCATCCATCTGCGTCGAACCATAATGAACCGTGAACGTACTCAGGCGGCGGCTTCGTATGACACCGCCGCGCGGCCCGCACTTTGAAAGCGATCTGCGATGCCCACAAACAGTGCAGACTGATCATAGCTTCGCGCGCTGTGTTCTCGCCACTTACTTTTAGTGTTGAAGAGACGCGCGCGCCTGTAAATATAAAGCGATCTGCGAAAGTGGCAGGGTGAGTCGTGTGCTAAGAGCACCGTCAGCGCCGTGTTCTTGCCGCTTCGTTGTCGCTGAAACGAGAAGCAGCGCAATTTCGCTCGCTGCTGCGGGCGCTATTTCAAAAGGGGTCGTCTTATTACGGGACAGACGGATGGACGGTTTTCTCGCATTTATAATTAAAACTTACCCACACCGCCTAAACTCTGCGAATGCAGGCTGGACCGAGCAGACTGCGCGCCCAGGCACAGCCAGGGGCGTAAAACCAAATACCTAGAAGGATATAGGGCGTGTGCCGCAGCGCTTCGGCGAAAATACTACCTAGAAACGTGGCACGTGCAGGCGGCGCATGGCGGTGCAGCGATCGAGCACTGGGGTTCAGTTACCGGTAGGCGTGAGAAGCAGTCGGGGATCTTTGAATGCTATCGCATTCCACTCTTAAAGGCAAAGGTTAAGCGTCTTCCAATTTTTTTCACCTTTATCCTTGACGGCATCGAGATCCATGCCCTTGAATGTGAAATTAGCTGGATGAGTCTCAAATTTGATGATGAATATATCTGATGAATATATCTGAACAGAAGTGCTCTAAAAGTCAAAGTGAAGTTGTCTTCAAATACAACTGTATTAAATATTCAAATATGAACATGTACTATAATTGCAACAGCAAGAAAGTAGCGACTAAGTTGTCCCAAACTGTGTCTAAGCGCATAAACCACCTGTAAAAGCAGATTTTGAATAGCTAGCGTAGCGTTTTCATCAAAATTGTATAACTTTGAAGGCTCGTATATGGTCAGTTCACTTTCACCTAATGGTCTTACTGAGTGACCACAGTGATGGCAGTCGTTGGTGGTACTATTCTGGAGCTAGCAATGCAATATGCTGAGCAAGGATCAGGAATGTGGGGTAGTTCCTACTTGACATGTTTCTTTAAGACTTCCAGAACCCTTTCAAGGAAAATGGGCATTTTGAATCGGGCAATCGTGCGACTGAAAGGCAAAGATTGTAACAAATTAGTTTACATTTCATACAGTTTTAGTCTTGCTGCAATTTATCCATTGCTATTCCATTCCTTCTCTCTGTTCATAAGATGCTATTTTCTATGTTCATTTTTGCCATTCAAACTAAATTCTGCATACGCCAGCGTATTCGTTGCACATTTATGAAGGTCTCGAAACTAGTGTCATCCTGAGATTTCATTCCAAGTGGATACGTCTTGCAAAATCACCAGCTACAATTCATAAATTGCAATATGTGCTGTGAAGTAACTAGTTAAAAATTCAATTAGTGAAAATTTGTTAAGGACTAGAATTGTGCAATCTGCCCCAGGCGATATTATAAAATTTTGTAAAGGCTAAAAAAATCTCATATAATGGCAACATGTCTAAATTATTCTGGCCAAACTGCTGCCGTGTTTATTCAAAAGCACACTCAAAGGTGGCATTAAAAGGACACTTAAAAGAAGCAATAAGCCAGCATTTCTGCATGTCACACCGACAGGAACGCAGCCGCTGCAGCCTCAAATTGCATCCGCGACCTCCTACTCAACAAGGAAATGCCATAGCATGCCACAGCATGCCATAGGCACTGAAACGTCATGGTTAAGTGACACAGTTAAGTCAAATTTTTGAATATAAGGAACTATGTGTAAACCTTTGGTTGGTTTCCTATAAACCCAATGCAAAAAGATTTCACTCAACACGGACCGCTAATTTGGTTAAGCCAAACTTCAGCAAATGCCAATGAAGTCTGCTACTTGGTTCAACGAGAGGCCCCAATTGGCAGACTTGGAGAAGGCAACTCTGCTGGCTGCACACGAGAAGCAAATGGTGCTTCTATGGACAGCTATGCCAGCATCAATGATGACATGGAAGCCTACAGGGCAGACACCATAGAAACAATAATTGAGGATGTTCTTGATATGCTTTTAATGGCTGGTAAATAGGAGCTGCCCAGGAACCAGCTTCATGCAAGAAACGGTTGGTAATGTCCTGAATGCTTTGACACATTCACCCACACGAGGGCACTGAAGATATTTCAGCAAGGTAGGTGAGAACATAGGCTTTTGTGACAGTGCACAGATTAGCACAGTGCCAGCAGGTAAGGATAAAGCAGTACTTTGTGTCATGCAAATCCAATAAATACATGCCTGCCTTTTGAACTTAATGCTATTTCACTATTTTGGGTTGTGGATATTTGGGCGCACCAGCAGGTATAGCATGTCTTGAGTTCTGTGTATCACTTCTGCGAAAACTTCCGATAGTGGATGACCAGCGGATGGTCTTTTCAAGGTTGCCTAAAAAGAGTTTACAGCCGTTTTTAGCGCAGATAATGTTATCTGAACATTGTAGTTTTTGTCTTCGTTAATTTAAAATGCAATGTAATTTTTCTTTATTCATTAACAACTAACTAAACCAGAGGAGATTTTGTCAGAGTTCACAATGTCACAGAAAGCGTGAACAGGATTTTTTAATATCTTCTGGCTTGCCAAATGTTTGCTCATGGACAGCTTTTTGGCATTCTATAAATATTTACTGATACAGCTTAACAGTTCCCCCTTTACAGCTTTCATTTACCCATTTCATGCAAGGTGAATCAATATGCATGATCACTTATCACAAGCTTGCAGCACTATGATGAGCGCTGGTGCAATCTTTCACTATGACAAGATGCCTGCGATCAACATCAAGTGTAGGTTAGTGCAGCTGCTTCACACAGCTGCCCCAAAAGTTCATTTTGGTCTATTTTACCAAGTTCCATCCTTACTTGACAAAATCAAGCAAGGATTGAAATTGATTAGCCAAAAATGTCTGCAAAAATACAATCCTCAAGATATTATGCATGGACGGCGTGCCTCACAATTTTGTGGAAAACACAGCATCGCATTGTTAATTGCATTGGAAAATACAAAATGTGAAAATTTTGTGCACTCGTAACAATTTCACAGACACGGCTGAATACTACTACTAACGGAGTGGGCATGGCTGCATGGTCAAGTATTCACACAAGCTGGAAGGACCTGCACATCGTTGATGCAAACGTTTTCTATTGCCACTGCTTGAATAGAGCAGTAATCTTAACCAGTAGGTGAGTATAAAACCATTGTTTAGTTAACCAGCTATGAATACCTGGGCAATAATACAGCACTTTTACAGCCATCGGACTACATTCACTATGGCTGATTACAGGGTAAGACAATGACACACTGTTAAATGCACTTTATTTTGGGTATGACTGCAATGTTTTCATTGAGTGAATTGCAGTAATGAAACTGTACAAATGACTATACAGACTTCAACATGTTCATATTTACACTACCATGATAGTTCTCAGTTTCACTTCTTGATGAGCACATTTACAAGACAGTTCAAGGCAAACAGACTGCAATTCTGACAGCGCTGTCAAAATTTAAAATGGTGAAGCATGAAGGGGCCGGTTTTGGACATTTGGAACGACTATTGTCGGATCCGGTTGCTTCAGCACCTTTCTGCAGCACATAGTACAGCCTCACTTATGTCACTGAACACAGGAACCCCAGCTCGTGTCGCCAAGTCCGAAAGGTACATCCGTCCACGGTTGTAGTCCTTAACTGCCAGTTCAGAGAGCTACACCAGAAGAAAAGAAAGCATTGCATACACCCTGCATATGTAGATGCAAACATGCGCCACAAGCGCATTCTTTCATTTTTAGATTTGGCTGAGTGATGAGGTTTAACCATTCCAAAGCTACACCAGATTATGAAGGACATCATAAGAGAAAGTTAGTTCTTGCCACCTGGGCTTACTCAAACATGCAATGAAATGTCAATACACTGGCATCTTTTGTACTTCTCCACTATTTGAATGAAAGTGCAACTGTGAACTGAAACCATGATCTTACACTCGCTCAGCAATTTAATTCTGGAGTCTTGCATGCCAAAACCACGATCCAATCAATTTTTAGGCATGCCATAGTGCACTAGGGGGGGGGGGAGGGGGGGAGCTCTGGATTTAAATACCACCTGGAGTTTTTTAATGAGCACTCAATGCATGGTACGCGAGTGTTTTTGAATTCCACCTCAATCGCAATGCAGCTGCTGTGGCTGGGATCGAACCCATGTCCCCGAGCTCAGCGCGCAACACCATAGTACTCGCTCAGCAGCAAAATGCTATAGGCAGAGCCTTCAAGTTTGACCACATCAATTAGCTCAATATTTAAACCAAACTTAAAGCGGCATGTACTTTGGATGTGTCCAGACAGTACGTGCTTGAGATAAAAAGCCAATTACCTTTTCTCCATCAATGACTACATCACTTTCCAGGTACTGAATACAAAGGACGACGTTGCAGCCTTGGCCAACATAGTGCACAGCCTGGCGAAAACAAGCAACTCTCATTAGAATTCGCAACACCAGTCAATTCAAACTTACTAATAAACTACTGCAGGCTACACATTATCATCACTGTACGCACACACACCAAAGTGTGGCAAAAGTAAATATACATTACCAAAAAGGTTATGTCAGCATATCATCAAATAATATGAGGACTTTGATATAATTATATACTATTCGAGCCTCAAAACAAACAAGCTGCTCAACTATTAAGCAGAAATCACAACAACGAGAACGCGCACTAATTCCTGCTACTTTTACTGCCTGCAGGTTCTTCTAAGCCACTGCCTCGTTTCTGTGTGATTCCCGCCATCTGCGCCCTGCGCAGTTCATACATCGTCGAGTCATCTGTACAATCATCTCCCTGGAGCACCTCCCTGGAGCATGCTGCGCTTGTGCTACTTTGGCACGGAGAGGATATAAATGGATCCACTGTTCCAGCTTCATTGAGCAGCAGTCGCAACAAAGAGAATATACGCTAATTCCTGCTACTTCTACTGCCTGCAGAGACATTTACCTTGCTCTCGGACCATAACTCTCAATGGGGACGACATTCCTGCCTCCACTTGTGTTTCTTTCCTCGGCATCAAATTAGATCCCCACCTTAAGTTTACTAACCACATTGCACACATCAAACGAAAAACAGCATTTGGCATTAGAGCACTACTCAAATCATGTGCATTTTTTTCCTTATCCTTATTATTCCTTATACTTATCACTGTCATCTTTCCTGTATTCAGCATGTTCAAAATCAGGCTATCCGCATTATAACACAAAGCCACTTTTTCTCTAACGCCCCTTCACAATGTACAAACCGCATTCTTCAAGTTACTGATTTGTTTAACTATCATTTAGCGATATCATTTTTCAGATTACTAACTCAACAAGTTTCTTACAACTTCATTAGTTCCGATTTCATTTTTAATCCTAATAACACAAGATTTGCAGCACAAGGAAATTTCCTGTTGCCTTTATTTCATACTAATTACAGAAAGATGGCTTCCTTTCTTTCCGCGCTTAAACTTTGGAACAGTCTACCACATTCCATTAAGCTGTCATCTACCTCGTACTCTTTCAAATACGAACTCAAGAATTATTTGCCGTCTGATTAATTTCCTATAATGTTATTTTGCTAATTAGTAGCTGTAAAATTACCATTGATTGTGCATCTTTCCTCTTTTTTTTTAATGTGTGTCATCATTCAGTTTATTGGTTATATTTTGCCTGTTTTATATTTTGTTTCTCTGCTCTGTATTCCGCTTTATTTTTTTATATAACTTCGTATCCAAGGGTCCCAGTGCAGTCTCTGAATTTGGGACCCCTGTCTGTACACCATTTCTTGTAACCAATTGTTATGAACGAATAATAAACTGAAACTGAAACTGAACTGAAACTGAAGTCATGCTTTCCATTAAAACATTGCTTTACTGAGAATGAAGTTATATCGAGGTTACAGTGGTGTGATGTTTCAGTGGTGATGTTTCAGTGATGCAAACAAACACACAACCACCTACTGGAGCACTTCTGGTGGTCAAAGCTAGTTTGCAGTTATGAAATTCCTCATGAAACTCTGCGACAATAACTTCATTTTCAAGCAGAACGGCCATAGTTTTGTATAAGTGTAACGCATGATAAGGCACAGATGTATACAGGGTCACACCTAGTGCTCAAAATTAGTGTTGGTTGGTGGCGTCATCAGAGATAGAGTTCCATCTTTTGCTTGTTTACAGCACTGCAGTGAAATCTTGTAGTACTCTAGCAGCGAGGAGGGGGATGAAATGTACACTCCTGTGATGTCTGGCACCAAGAAAACAATGGTTCCTTTTTGGTACCACTTGCAATAGCAAAAAACAAAAAGGGTCTTTCTCAGTGCCACTAAAAGTAGAAAAATGCCACAACATGGAGCACATTTTCTATGCCTTTGTGCCGTGGCATCACCCTATATTGGCGTGTCCACGTCATGCCGCACAATAATTAAGCTTTTATTGCAAGTAAAATGCATATTATTTCTATTTTGTCTGACCACAGCACAGTAAACATCTCTGACTGCAGTTATGTGTTTACTAAGCAGTGTAAAATAAGTCGCCAGAAAATGCCACATCAAAAGTGCACTGGAAATATATTTTACGTAGTTGCTGGTACAAAATGTAGTTTCTTTGTACAGCCCGCAGCAAAAATTAAGCAAATTTTTCGCAACACACCACACAACAGGTTTTTCAAGTTGCTGCAGTGCTCAGACAATTTTAATATTGCATTGACAGATGGAGCAGCCTGCCTGCATCTGCTGGTAATGACAAGATCTAACACAGAAATGTGCGTGCAAATGACCAAGTCCATGCCAGAGGCCACTTAAGAGACTCAGACTCTAATTGAGAAGGCAAAGTTCACTAACCACTAGCATTTCGGCTACACAGCGTGCAGTTTTGGTGATGACGAAGAGCAAAACTTGAGCACTGTTGATGATGTGCATTTCAAGCGGGCTCAGGCGAGCATTCCAAGGGGAGCGAAATGGTATGGAATGTGTCAGTCCATGTTTCCTGCACACCACCAAGAAAAATATGAAAGAAATTTGATAACATACACCAAAAACAACAAAACGAAAGAAATTAGCTTGTAATGAGAAGCCAGATGTTTGGGAGCTGAAGGTGTTCATCCAGCATTAAAAAATGGCAGTATTTCTTGGCATGAACACAGGCTACATAAGCATGAGCAGAAATGCTGCAAGTGCACAATGAAAAAAAAAAAAGAAAGGGTATATTTTTAAACCAGCAAAAATTCTAGCAAAATTCTTAGAGCATGACAAAGTTTTCTGATGGGCATCTAATGTCTAGAAAACATAATGTCTAAATGTTTTCTTTTGTCGCTATTACTGATTATTTGGAATAACGAGGCGAGAAGATGCGGACAAAAGAAAAGAAAAAAATGTACGTGAGTTGCCACAAGCACTTATGTCATCCAATCCTTTATTTTATGTATAACTTTACACTAGTATTATTCCAAATATGTAGCTATACCAACTTGCACTGGTGACAGTATTACTACACCACTAATATCCCATTAAAATTTAAGCTGTCTAAATGTGATAAACACAGCCAACCGACTAAATGCAATAGAGAAGCATACCGTATAGACTCGCAAAAGGACTGCACTTTCACAATTTTGTTAAGGTGCGGCCCTTACATGGGACTGAACCTTTTGGTCATAATGGTGTCGGCACAGCTGGTGACCACTGTGACCACCCCAAATACCTGAATGTACCATTGCATCAGAGGTCAACGCGCAGCTCTTGCCATCTAGTAGGAGCAATCGGAAGCACGCGGCGCGTGAAAATTTGCCAATGCACTTGCGTGGCATTTGGGCACGAAATGCGACTGCTTCTCTGAAGGAAATTTGTTTTTTTTCCACATTTTGGGCTGCCAAGTTGGGGGCGCGGCCCTTACACAGGCACGGCCATTATACAAGTCTATGCAGTACCTTTCCAGCACTATACATGTGGGCAACTTCTTTTCACTATGGAGGAAACCGTTCTGTCCATATTTTACAATGCGATAAACAGAAAACATACCTAACTGTTTTATTACTACCCTATGTCATTCAAAAAGAGATGTGATATCTGCATGTCATTCAAGACGCTTCATTTTTAGTCTGCTCTTGTAAATTTTGACATCACAAAAGCGAAATCGTGCCTGCAATTTCTGTTGCCCATTCATCATCTAGCTGAATTGACACACCGCTAAAGACTGATGACAAAATTGCGCTACAAATGGCTGTTGAAAAGGACGAAGCAAATGGTGTTCAATGCTTACAGCAATTGAAACATTGCTGCCTCCATGAAACTAAAGTTAACTAAGGTCAGGGAAACTGAAAGAGGTACCAAGCTTGCCCAGACTAATTAGCTCTACCCCCATAACATTGCAATTAGAGCCAGAAAAAGCGGTCCACAAATATTCTTCATGTAAGTCACAGTGTGTATTGTCAGTCATTGTATGAGTGTGCACTTTGTATTTTGCACATTTATACTCTTAATACCCACAGAAAAACATAGTTGTAGGGCTCTATAAGCACGTTAGGCTAGAGGAACGTAAAAGAAACAAAAATATTCTTAGAGCACCAAAATGAGTGCAACAACATGGACCCTTCAATTATAATTTTGCGGTGCTACTGTATCAACAGATCATAGTTCAAGATGTAACACAGTACTGCACTGACATTGCAATGCCACAATAAATTGTTATTGAAATTTTTATAGTAAAGTGCCATTTGAAGGTGTGCATTATACTGCTTCACAAATGCAGCACAATGCAGTCTGCATGATGTCACCACAGTCAAACTGTTTTAATACAGTGTCTGCTCTTTCTTAGGCAACATGGTATAGCCACCGACTGATTACAGTATAGCCCTTACATAGACAGGTTCAGCGTTACTGCCACAGTGTGGGTAACATTTGTAAAACAATGCATGGAAAACCCTAGACAGGTGCAACAAATAGCCTTCAGCACACCACAGGGACAGAGCATGACTGCCTGCTTACTTGAGAAGTGGAATGGCAATCTCATCTCTCCAACTACAGTCTTTTGTGGAGCCTCCGAGGTAAACATGGCTCCAGTAGGGTGGTAATGGGGCATCTGTTACTCCACCAGAAAGGGCCGACCTTGGAACAATGCGATCTGCATGAGGAAACCCATAAATGTATTGGTCAGCACCATGCACATTCTGTCTAATAACAGTGCAAATTGCTTGTATTTAAACACAAGCTTATATGCTGCGTGCAACTAGCAGTTTACCCAACTCAAATTCATAATTTATTCTTGCTTACACTCCAAATATGCAGCATTTCCCATATATGCAATGCCACTTACAAATCAATCACTCTTACCCTCACTTTAATGAATTCAAATACAAATGCAGTCAGAATTACCCATCCCCATTAATACTTTTAAATCAATACTATATGTAAAGTCTTAATTGGAGAAAATATGTTTTCCTCTTCATACTAGGAAAACGTGTACAATTCATAATGGCTTGTGGCAGAACTGCTTGTACAATTCAAATCCAAATTTGTAACAGTTATCTGTAGATTGTATAATAGATCCAGGCAACAATTTGCAAATATTTGCCAATTCAAATGTTACCTAGCAAACCACACTTAGCACCCTGAATGCTTGTGCCATTGAACTAGCAGTGTTTAGAAGTGTTGAGAAAAAGCGACATATTCAGTTCACATGAGTCCACTTTCTGTCAAAAAGAGGCGAGACCAATGCACACTTTTACAAAAGAATATGTGTGAAAAGAGAATGCTAGTGATAAACAAAAACACTAGATATCACAGATGCTGCAGTGCCTTTCTGTTCTCAACTTCAAGCCCTTTAACTTCATTTAGTATGCACATGGAATGCACTGAATATATAAACATAGGCATTAAAATGAACCATCAATATTCTTTAGTAGTAAGAATAGCTATTTCAAGATAATGCAAAGATCTCCAGTCAGTTACCATATTCACAACAACCACACCTTTCTTTTTCCAGGTACTCTGGAGAAAAGCTGGGACACAGCTACTTCGCAAATAAAAATGCCAGTTTTGTTTCATTATGTTGATAATTGTTCAATAAAGTGTGCGTTCATATTTACAAGATTAAGCTACTCATGAATGCTGGCTCAAAGGGACCATTTAGCTTAAAAGTTTCACCTATGTAATAACACGGGATGATGGCGACAGCTGTACATGGCTCAGCTGAATTCAGCGTTTCTTTTGCAGGAAGACACGCTTGGGCGTGTCCAGCTCGAAGAAAAACACTCCTCTCTAGACTGTTGCACGCGGATATGAAGCGCAACTGCTGCTGCTGTCCTCCATGCTTTTGAGTAGGTGCTCACTGTTAACAATTCAAAGTTATTACGGTGATGAACAGAAAGTTCTCATTGGAAATCTCTCTACCTCTGTCAAATCCGTAAATTTACTGTCACTTTCAGTAAGTGTCGCTTGATGTTAGTGTCATTTGGAGGCTGTCACACAAGAGCATAGCAACACTCACTGAAAAAAGTATGTGATGATGACTGCATTCAACAGTGAGTGCATTCAAAAGTAATTATCCAAACCACGTCTGTTTCAATCAAGATAAAGGGAGGGGGGGGGGTTCTAATTTTTACAGCAAATAAGAAAACTGCCTAGTTGTGCGATGCATGCTGCTGCTGTTCAAGTTCCTGTGAACACCACTTAAAGTGAGTGTTTCATAAAAAAAGAAGGCAACATTAATGACAACCTTCCAAACATTAATAATAATTTTAGGTGTGTTTTGTAGCACTGACCATCACTGCCATCAATTCTGATGATACAGGGCTGCCAGAATGGCACTCTGCAAAGCATAGTGCACTTTCTCATAGCGACACTAAATTTGCCAATCTGACCAGGGCATTATACATTGATAATATAAAGATTTATAATTAAGTCTTGCTAACTTCTTCATAGCAGGCAGTACGAATGTTCCACAAGTTCATACAGCCCATACGTTTTCAGTAATGGCTACTCTGGCTACTTGCGCTATGATGGTATGTGAATTGTGGCTGTTAGCATTTAGAAACCCAACAATGGTAGTGCAATGCATTTCAGAGAGCGCATACCATATACTTGACTGAAGAGTCGCTGGATGGAAGTTAGGAACTCTGTAAGCCAGATGCCATTTTTGGCCTGAAAAAGAAAAAGAAAAGAAGCTTAGCCAGTGTGGATGACGTTTCGTAATGGTGAAACAAATGCCAAGATAAATCCTCACAATGCAGCTATAGCATAAATGGGAGTCCTTACCTGGTGCTTGAATTCTGACAGGATGAGGCAGAACTGATCAAACGTGACGGGAATGTCGTCCATGCCCCCTTCAACCACGGTGTCTGCCACAGTGGGCTGCTGGTTGCTTCTGAGTACCTCCAAACATTCTTGTGGGAGATCTCTTGCTGTTAGCACCTTGAATGCCATTTTAACCTAACAGAAGCAAAAACAAAAGTACGTAAGGTTTTGAGCTTAAAAGAAACGAACTTTCTATGTAGCAAAGACAGTGCTTGTAGATGCAGTAACAAATTGCACACAGTGAAAGCTGCCTCAGCAGTATTCCACGATAGCTCAAACAGCTCCAGCAAGCCTAGCAACATGCAAAGCAAGAGGCTGCATTTATCGTCTGGAAATGTCTCTTATGAACAGTGGTGGTCAAAGAAATCTTGTGCATTATTGATAACCCTCTTTAACTACATGCATTTCTACTTTATAATACAGAGTGTGGAGATTAGGTGCAAAGCCATTGTGTGGTAGAAGGAGCATGGGACGGGGGCCAGAACAAGATAAGACATTATTGCAGCTAATTACAACAAAGCAACATGCATTGAATAATGCCCTTTTAAGTTTAAGAAGCAATGCTTACGTCTCTTATGCGAACTTTCCCGTCATCTGAAGAGAAGCTCTTGAATGCTTCTTGAACTTTCCTGTAAATGGCGAAAAAATTGTGTTGCAATGCAAGCAAACCAACAGGTTTTGAGACATTTACATGCAACCTATACTCGCGGACAACTTTCTGTGGAAATGAAGAAAGGCTACGGAGGCAAAGCACACACAAGTGAGAGCACTTCTGAAAAGAGTCCCGTGCTTTCATCCATGTTAGTTTAAGCTGGGGAAGAGAAAATATAAACATCTTATTAGCAACAGTTAAACAAGATAAAACACACCACTGAATGCAAACGTTTACTTATTTTGCGGCTTTTTTTTTCCGCGTCTGGGCAAACGCAAAACTGTCGCACATGGAATCTGTGTCGATTCAGCGTCCGTTTCGAGCAACCAAAAGCACTGTCAAACGTTGGCAGACTACTTGGTATGGTAACACATGTGCAGAGGCTCCGCCCCCGTAGCTGTCCCTTCATAGCCACTGAAAGTTGTTCATAAGTATAGAGTTTCCCAGACAGAAATAAAATGCGATGCCTGGCCATGTAACCATCATTCCCGACAATGCAAAGATAGGTCAAAGTACATATAATGCTAATGCAATGAAAATAGCAATACTACATATGCATTTGACAGAGAGAGAGAGAGAAGAAAAGTAATCCTTAACATGCAACACCAAATATTTTCAGTTATAGGGGAGGATGTAACAATGAAACTAAGTTGCCTCAAAGCTGTTTTGTCCGATGCCTGTGAAAATGCAACTAGACATGTGACAATGCTCTCTTACAGCCAGACACTGCCAAATGGAACAAACTGTGGCATCAAGCACCACTGTGATGAAAGAGTCATTTTAAAAGAAAATCTAAAATGACTAAAATCATTTCAACACTTCAGGTCAGAAACATTATTGCAGTCTATACTCTCCCAAACACACTGACACGAGCTTGTGGAAAGCTTTTGGTGCTGACTGCCAGATAGCATTACATGCCTCTGCTATGGTTCCAAATTATTCTTACTCTTCCAAACTTCCCTGTCATGCAATTAGCCTACTTTATTCCTAGCGAGGCACTCATATCTTCCAATTTGATCCTACTGACTTTAAAGTAATAATTCCACCAATAAGGAAGTCTTTTGCTGCCTTGTTTAACTTAACAGCTGACATGTTTTACAGCTGCAGCATTGGTATTTCATTTACACTGGGAAAATGGAAGGAATTAGAAATATTACAGGACCGTGCTCGCACAGCGCTCCATGAACCACACAGAAATATTAGGCAACTGTGCCTAAAATTTTTGAAGTGCCCATAAAGTGCCTGGAACATGCAACATACATAACACATTACTTAAAATTTATGTTAGTTCTGTCCTTGCCTAAGACACCTAGCTTAAATAAATGCCTGAGTTCTACTTGCAAGCTTGGGTAGTCCATTATCATGATACTAACTGCTCATATTGCTTAACCTAATGGGACAAATATTTCCTGCATAATGAACCTTTCACAGTACTTATAGCAGATTGTACTTTATAAGGATTTGAACTGATCATGATGGTGAGAAAGGCTGGCTGTTCACACAGAGCCACGATAATTCAAATAAAGCAACTGAAGAACACTATGAAAACTGAAGAAAGCCAGGAAGAATGGTGCAAATTCTGCATGCATGAAGAAACATCAGCCTGTGAAAAAAACCTGAGACAGTAGCCAAAAGGCTAATCTCGCACAAGTGCAGGACTGTATCTGCACAACGCACAATACGCAGATTTTAACTTCTCCTTAATGTGAATCTGCTTAATCTGTCTGAAGCACAAATAAAGCTTTAATGAAACAAGCTCTCAAGCAGCAATAAGCCTTTCAGCATTCTAGAATGGACTGTCACAATCCTGTCTTCAGTGGATGGGCAGTGTGCTACACAGCACCGAAAGCATAACCTGGCAGTAGTTGCCTGGTTAACGGTATTCAATATTACGCAGCTTGTGTGTCCATGTGGCTGCGTCTGCAGGCAAGCACCATCACGCAAGCCCCAGCATGTACTCTCAAGTAGCGCTTCCTTTTTGCTCCAAAACACATTACTCTGGCACTCTGGACAGGGATGTGGCAATCTGTACCCAAGTGGGTAAATGTGCAGGGAAGGTATGCTCACAGGTACTTGTCACCAAGGGCGAGGTGTGGCACTTGGACAAGGTCCTGGCGGCCCTGGATATCCTGAGGCCAGAGATCTTCTTTGAGGCAGCGATTGGTCACCTCCAGGGCATCAGACATGCTCTGGAAGACGGGTATGCCACGCATCTCCACCAAGTCCCGCAAGTAGTTGCGGCCCTGCTGCAGGTCCCGGTACTCCTTCTCCGAGATAGGCTCGCCCAGCACTAGGCTGCCTGGTGGTGACTGCTCAGTGAGGATAAGGATGAGCTTGCGCCGGGTGCCTGTGTGCGCACAAGGAGCCTCTTCAGCGCCATGCATTTGTCCACAATGTTGATGCCGCACATAACCAGGTACAGAGAAGCTAACGAGAAGCTAAGTTTGCCAGCAACATGTTTAGTAATACACTGCATGGTTGCCAAATCATTGAAGTGAACAAATAAGTAAACCTTCAGCATAAGTTCCTCGCTGTTGCATTAGACCATTTTGTCTTTAAGAGCCACCAGCTATGGAAGTTTTCCCCATATAGCGCAATTTTGCAATACATATTTTATACAAAGCAAAATAACGCTGGACTCTTATAAGGTGTTCACATTTTAGCAGCACTTTGTACCTGGCTAAGAGAGAACAAAGTAGCCAGACTGCAACATCAGGAAGCAATTCACTAAGCAGCTGCTTAGACAAGAAGCAGTGAATGCACTTTACAAAAAGAAAGCTAAAATAGTAAGAAACACAGCATAACTAAAGCTTATAAATTTAAAGCAGGTTTTTCTACATTGTGGCTTCACGTTTCATTTGTGCTTAATGACACAACCTGCTTGGTCCACTACACATTGGATGCAGACAGCCAAGAAACAGCGTGCCATAACTTTTTCACTTAAAGAAACAGTCACAGAGCTGGTAATCAGGTTATAACAAAATATATCAGGGTGTCACATGAGTCATTTTCTCCCAGCATTTTCTTTGTGATCTCTCTATATTTTTACTAGACAGGGCAAGTATGAAAATACTCAAATAAAGGCATTTTCCTTAATGAAGGTGAAAGCAGTCATTGTGCAGGGCAAATGCAGGAATGCTATGCAATATGAAGGAGCTTTCAGATGCCTGCAATTACAGGCCTTCAATTGCAGGCACCATGATGTAGAAAGGTTGAAAATGCGCCTCTCTCTTTCTTATAGCCATGAAAAAAAGAAAGGCCAACTGTTGGCCACACTTTACCGAATTCAACACTAAGCTATTTAATTAAAAACAGGGCTTATTTGATGTGCAAGGTCAGCTTGAAAATATTTATGCCAATACAACTGTTGCACAGCACACAAAATCACACTGTACTTGAAATAGCACTAAAATAACAAACAATTAAAATACACAGATGCACATACCAGCTATATGAGCCGACTCTATCATAGAAGCAACTGATCTCGTCTGGTTGTCAATAACAAACATCATGACTTTAGCATTCTGCAAGAGCAAAAAAGAAAACAGGATAAAGCCATGAATACCTAAGAAATTATAGGAAGTGATGATACAAAGAGAAACAAATTATCAGGGGCACTTTGCATGCATCTTGATCCTGTCAGTGAAAACAGGGTCCCAGGTCAGCTGCATTACACACCTCTTTTGCTTGGTTTTCAAGTTCAATCAGTTCAGGTATCCACTGAGTCACCTGCTGGAAATAAGCCAATCAATTTGCACATTAGGGAAATATAAAGATTTTTAAAAACACTAGCATAACGGTATTACCAATATTTTGTACTCACTGGATTGTAATATGAGATGCCATATGATTTGAGTTTTGGTATAGCAACATCTTTCCTCCATGTGGTGGGATTGCAAGAACCGCCAAGGAAAACTGAATGGATAAAACAAATTAAAATTAGTGAAATTAAAGGAAGCTTCAACACTGTAGGACAAATGAGACAACAAAACGACTGTCTATAAAGCATGCGGATATATGCATGTAATGCTCACCATCGTACGAGCTCTCCACTGAAACAAAAAAAGAGGGGGAAAGAAAGGAAGTAAGAGATTAGCCCTCTATAAATGGGACAGATAAAATGACCAATTGTCACAAAGAGCCTGCACATTATGTCCTTTGCCATGTATTATGCAATAAGCTTGCAGCTACAAAGTTTTGGCATGCTTATACAGGTTTACTTAAGCAGTAATGAACTCAAACTCCTATCTACAATGCAAAAAGTAAGGTCACGTAGTAAATGTTACGTGAAGTACCGTAGCAGTCTGAATTTGTTTTTTCATGAACTGAGGCTGGCATATGGGTATCTTGAAGGAGCAAATAAGATGAGCGGACACTATATTTTTTATGCAGGCTTGAGAACAAACTACAGACAATAAAGTTTCAGCCCCTTTAGCGGCACTTCTATGCCCCTTACATGAAAGTATACACAATTTTTCCGTACAACTAACATTTCTTGAACAAACCAAACATAGTGGTGCAAGCAAAAACAAAACAAAGCTTGCAACAGCATACCTGTTTTGCTAGCTGTCAAGGTTGCTTCCTTATTAAGCCATCCTCTCTTTCACAGAAATGTAGAGTGGAAGCTATGAGGCTTTCTCTGGTGCTACAAAGCAGACAATACTCTGACACTGAGGGGCACATGTCACAAGGACATGCGCATTTGCCCGCCTGTGCTCCTGATTACTTGATGCTTGCTATAGCTTCGACTGCAGTGCCATATTGAGTGTAGCTCTAACAGTAGTGCTAGCCACCACTCAAATGAGGATAATGTGCCCGCTACTCATGCTATAGCTTGACAGAGGTGCACCATATGTTTAACAGCTGTGTGTCATCACAGGAGCCACGTCGCCTTCTTCCACACTATCGAGAATACTAACTATGCAAATGCCTGGCGATATAAAAGTTGGCTATGCTGTTGCCAATATGTTGGCATGTAGCAATGTATTTGCTTTTAAATTTTGTGCATAATAGATAACACAAAATTTCACATCACTGATGCAACTTGTAAGTAACGTTGAAGCATGGGTACACTGGTAACATATATTTATGAAGGAAAGCACAAGAACCACAAGAAAGCATGTGTCTGTGTGTTTGTGGCTGATCTTTCATGCTGTTTTTGTGCTATTCCTTTGACAACAACTTGTAAACATCTATCAAAATACAAGTAAAATAGCACTTACCAGATTCTGACCTCCTTTTCATGAGAAGCTTACGTACATCCTTTACAGACTTTGAGAGAGGTTGGGACCTTGATAACCTGCACATAGCCAACCATGGTGCGTGGTCAGAACTCAAGAGAAAAAAAAAAAGCCTTATAACATTTATCATTGGGTTTGAAGTGTTTAACGTTTCTGGTCATCTGATTTAAAAGATTTTTAGCGTCTTAATTACAAAGGGCAGTACATATGCTTTTGGTTTCAACAATTAAGTTGCTGGTCTCCTGCTTACCGTCTTTCATGCGCATATTTCATTTCCGAAGCGAAGAAACAGAAGCTTCCCACAGTGAAAGTGTTATTATGGGTGTGAGAACATTGCCACATTTCATGAACTGCAAAACAGAAAAGGAAGAAACATATGAAATCTTCTTTTTGTGACAATTGTGTTGTGCACCATCTTATATTAGGCTGATACCTTTTGCACACTAGGCTAAACAGGTTTAGATGAAAGCTAATCAGCCCAAAGGCAGAGAAACAAGAGAAAGCACAACAACATAATAAATGGCTAATATTGCCCAGCTTTTGGCCTATGTTCTCCACTTCAGACTACTGTAAACATTTTGGCAAATGATTAGTGTTAATAGTGCTTCAAAAGGCATGCTAGACGTAGGTACACAAGTAAAAGAGAAAAGAAGTGCTAGGAAGGAGAATACTAAAGCATGCTATGCCATAATTTCATAAACACAAAATAGCAAAGTTCACTTCATATTATTAAAATATAAAATTTCACGCACAAATAGGAAGGAATTTACTATCAGCATTAAAAAGAAGAGCCACTTGTACACTGTAAACTTTGATCTGGCCGGCAACAGTGTGATCTCCTGGCACCAACAATCTGTCATTACTTTTATGCATGTGCAACCTAACACCTATCACAAAAACTCAGTGACTTCTAAGTGGCAGTGACAGAAGCTCTGCTTTGGCAATGAGTAATTACCTATTATGTGATACTGAAGGCTTCCATACTGAGGCTACCAGTAAACTACAGTTAAATGGCATGAAGTTACAAATAAAGAAGTGACGAATCAGGGAAGTGATGCCAGGCAAAAAGCATTGTCAGCAGAAAACTAAGAAAGAAAGCAACGAAGGGAGAGAGCACAGAACTTGTCTCAGGCACTAGCATAAGGGCTGTTGCTTACCTTTGCACAGATATTTACAGAACTCCGCTCTCAGTCCACTTCCATGGCAAATTAACTTACAAAAAGCGCATAAATAAAAAGGAGGAGCTGCTGCATGGGTACTAAACAGAGCGCTGAAAAACAGCAAAAAAAGAAACGAAAAAAGGAGGGGATCAGGCTTTGGGAAGCAAATAGTTACCTTGTGATTCAGTTGGGTAGATTTCCAATGTGTGAAACAATGGGAAGAGATCTTGTTGAGTTAGGCTCCCAGCTTCCCCACTAAACTTGCTCCATGCCTCTAGAGCCTTGCTGAAAATTGCCAGACAGCAACCATGGCCCCAATATAAGCTTAGTGTACTAGAAGTACCGTTTAAGACGCTAAGGCCTCTATGAAATAGACGCTTCTAGCAAGCAATCGCGACAAGCATCAATTGCTAAGACAGCTTACTCCTATTGGCACGACTCTAACCTCCAAAAAAAATTGAAAAACTGTGACAGACGAAAACTCACCTAGAGAATAATCCAACCGGAATAGCTGTCATGGTGCAAAAACTTTCCCTTGCTGTTCTTAAAACACTCCCGAGGAGAACGCCCAAGAACTGTAACGAGAAAACAGAGTGGTATGAGCACACATAAGTGCACATGTAGTCAAGTAGTACGCTATAAAACCTAAGTGAGCGAGACCACACAAAACTCATCGCCACTAAAGTGTTAAGGATAAGGGAACTAAGAAACGTGTGTATTCATAAATGACTGTTCACAAAGTATGTGAGGCATGAATAGTGGCCACTCGCTCGCCAGAGTGAACTCACATTTCGGAGACCACATTTTTGCATGCGATGAAGTTGCACCGTTGAAGCGCCAGGCATGGAATTGTCAGCGAGCTCTTACGAGACACTAAAACAAGCCATTGTGCTACACGGGTCCAACAGAAACGCCCAAAAATTACTGGTTTCGTCTTCAATTTGCCGTAGGCTGTTACCAGAAGCGCATCACAGCTGCGGAGGGTGCCCAACGAGCCATGATAGCCATGACAACACAACAATGCTATTAGAGAGTTTTAGAATTGGGGGCGCAAGGCGCTGGGCCCCCAAGCCGGGTTGCGTCGGTTGCTCTTGGGTCTAGGTGAGCAGCAGAGTTTGAGGATTGGGTCGAACGCAGACAGCGTTGGGTTGAGTGCTCGGTGCGCCGCAGTGTGGAAAATAGATAGGTGCTTGAAAGCAAAAATAAATAAACCTCTTTTCTTACAAGTGAAAACAAACAGAATGCATTTTTGAGCAAAAAGAGAGAACAATAAAATCTAAGAAACGTAATCACTGTGTTATTACCGGTTAGTATTACGAATTAAGTGTGCGATTCGAAGCCAAGCAAAGCCAATCGAAGCCAAGTGCTCTTAGTTGGTGTTTTCTGTTACGCGCTGCGAAAAAACTGCGAGTTCACCCGCGTGAAATTGCGAAATCAGTGGAAGTAAATAAAGTTTGCTCTGCGACCATCTGCTGCACGCCACCGCTGTCACCCGCGAGGGTGGCCCAAGACGGCTTGGGGCCCCACGCTAGTTTTCGATTTTTGGGTCTTGGGTTAACGCGAACGCAAGAACCCAAGACTGGCTTGGGTTCTGCGCATGCGCACTGGTGGCGCGCAATTTTCTTGGGTCCCCAAGCCGCTTGGGCCCCCAATTCTAAAACTCTCTATTGACGTAAGGTCCCTTGGGTCACGTGTCAGTAAGCCGATTATTAAGAACAATTTTAATCAGCATACATTCGTGTGAAATATGTCAGAACAGTTTTAAACATAAGATGAAATACTTTATGTGCCTAATACTAACAGAAAGAATATTAAACACGACACTACGGAGCTGTCGTCTGCTACGTGGATTTAACGCGCCTGCACGTATATTTGTCGCCGTTCGTTTTTCTCCCCTGACAAGCGAACTGCACTGGACACAAACACACCTTTCTTTTCTCCATATGCTGGTTATTTGAACACTACCTCGGCGATCACATATCTTAGTCAGCGATCGCTTTCAATGATCATGATGTAACTGCAATCCATGCCATATTCGCTGATTCAGTGTTCAGTGTTCAGCGCTGATTCAGTTGAAAACCGTGTTCCAGCGCTTGGACTTGGTAACACTGGAGTGCTTTACAAAAAGTCATGGCTCAAAAAAGTATGGCTCATGGGCGTTCTATGCAGGGCGAACAGATAAGCGTGAGCTTATTTTTAGGGAAAGACGGCGAGACGGAGGAAAAGAAATATAGAAAGAATCGTAAACTTGTTCGATGTCGTGGTGTCGAGCTTGTTAATCAGACAACCGTTCCTCAGAAAGATAATATTTTTTTTTCCTGACTTGGAAAATATGACAAAATTCCGCACATTCTACACGAGCTCTGCTGCAGCTAGTAAGAGCTAGGGATGATTCTATGCTATATCCGTAATCATACGCTCTAGGGTAGGTAACATCGATGAATGATTAAGCGATTAATCAATTAAATGTATCCCGCAAAACTATTAATATTCATCGATGTCAACCTTTCATTTAATCGACTGGTCGATTAATCGTTTTCGAGAGTTTGACAGGAGGGACGCGAAAAGTTTGATATCGTACTGGAATGGCGGCGCACGAGCTGTGGTAGAGCGACTGCCGACTGTTTTTCCGAGTCCCGAGCGCATCCCCGCTCTTCCTCCACACGCCATCCGAAGTCGGGCGCTTGAAATGCCCTCGCAATTCAAGGAACCCAGTCGTCGTGCCACGCCATGTCCACTGAAGACGCGGCATGCGTGCCGGCTTGGAGCATGTATTTGACATAGCGACGGAGTTCACGTCGATTCCAGCAAATCTATATAGCGTCCGAACGTCTATTCTCGCATGCTGGTTCTGTGGCCATTCAGAGAAGGTGTCGCTTTCACCCAAACATCCTAGCCAATTGACATTCCTTCGCTCTGTAGAAAAGAGCACGTGGTTTAAAATGCGAAACCAGTAATTTTCTTTTCCCCTCTGCATATTGCAATTTCTTGCATATATTTCAGTTGAACTTCACCTTTCAGAACATCTTCTTGGGCGAGTTGGTCCATAATTGAGAAGAAAAACAAGCGCGAAAGAAACAAGGTCGAGACGAGTACACAGGGCTGGCGCTTGTCCGCTCGTCGCATCCTTCTTTCTTTCGCGCTTCTGTTTTTCTTCTCAATTCACCTCTCACTGTTGCCATTTTTCTTATTTCTTGTTTCACTGTACTGTGCAGGGATTCACTAGTGCCATGTATCTTATTTACTTCAGCACTAAGTGCCATCTTATGACATATACTGTTTATCCTTTCAAAAGCAACTAGAGCGAACTAGCATATTTAGACGTTGCCAAGTTAAACATTATCCTTTATAAAACGTTTATCCACTTGTGTTTCAAACTTGGTTCTACCTCTCAAACACTACAAAAGTATACAGCTGTGTTTAAACCTTTTTAAAAGTGCCTGACAAAAATGTTGGTTAATTATTTAACTGATCGATGACAAAACCCTGCATCGAAAGCGATTAATCGATTAAAGGTTAAAATGATGAACGATAAATCGTTAATCGAAGAAAAAAAATTAATCGACCATCCCTAATATAGGATAGATCCGGCAATGCTAAAAGGTATTTGTCACTGTACCGATGCGATTGCGGGACAGAATACTGCGCTTGCTGTCACGGAAGCAAGTCCCCATTTTCGGTCGCATTCAGCACGAGCCACGCCGCAAAGAAACCTTAATGTACCAGTGCCTTCCTTGTGATGTACACCAAGCAGCGGGTAGGCTCTGTTTTTTCTCCGTGGAGCCCGCACATGTATCGACACGTGTGCGTCGTTCGACCCGAGGAGGTCTTCACACCGACGAATATTAGCCAGGAAATTGCCGTTCGGAACGCAGCCGTGCATCCATTCAGCTAGCAGGAGTGCTGCAGCTTCAGCATCCTCCGCACTAGGCACGTTAAGTTCGGGCCTTCGAAGTATTAAATAACGATAGGCAATAGCGTAATTGCCAAGCTGCACAGGACATGCTGGTAACACATTTTCTGTTGTATTTATTGTGCTTACTGGTCTTATACATATATATTGCATAAAACGACGTTCTGTTACGAAAGTAAGTCGACCGCCAATGCATTTCTGCGCAATATTCGGGAATTAATATCTAAAAACTGGTGTCATCCTGAGAATTCATTCCACGTGGATCCACTTTGCGAACTTCACGGCTAAAGTTTGCAAATTGCAATATGGGCCATAAGGTAATTAGTTAAAAACATAATTAGTGTTTTTTTGTTGATTAGTCGATTACGCATTTAAATTTCTTGTGCAAGTAATGTCCGCCTCTTCGAGTAGACCAGCTCACGAACTACAATTGTGCTATCTGCCACGGGCAACCTTTCAGAAATGTTTGAAGGTATTCGCTGAAACGCCCTGTGTATGTATACCTAATAAAACGACCACTAAGAGGTAAGAGCAAGGCTACCCAAGAAACACAAAGGCGTTTTCATTTATACTGAAACGTTATCAAACCAAGCAGTATATATTTATCACAGTATTGGCACGGATTAATAAAGAAGGAGCAATATAATAAAGAAAACTTGCGCTAAATATAGTGATAAATCGTGCGAGATGTAGGTGTAACGTAATAAATGTTTGCGTCCTTTCACCAGCACATAGAGTGTCCCTTATCATTATTTCATTGTTTTCTTCTTTTTTTTTCTGCATCTTGCGAGAGCGTGAACCTCGTACAAAAAAATGTTATCTCCATGCTAGTCGCTACTCGCGCAATGTTTTTTTTTTTTTTTTCTGGAGCAAAAACAAAAGATGAGGTTTAACCTTTCGAACGGTGGATGGATCCGCAGTGGAAGGCTCCGCGGAATAATTTTTATCACCGGGGGTTCGTTAAAGGGACACTAAAGCGAAAAATGATTTCTTCTGCATCAGTAAGTTACCTTTCTACAACACCAACAACACCACTCTTACAACAATAAGACGTTTGGTAAGGCAGAAAAAGCGCAAGAATGAAATACGGGGGGCGACGCCTATTTGAGTTCCCGCACCTCGTGGCCGTGACGTCTTGGATTTTGATGGCGTCTTCTAGCGCCTACTAATTATATATAGCGTTACAGATTAACTACATTGTGTTCTAAAGGAACCAAATATTAAACATGGCAAGCTTCGGGAGCCTTTACTCAGCCAACGCGGCCCAAATGCGAAAACATACTTTGGAATCCCTGACGTCACGCTGACGTACTGGCGCTGGGGTATAGGCGCGAAATTCAAATACTGATACTTGGACCTTCATTTTCTCATCTAATAATCAAACTATTTCTTTTAAATGACTGCCTGCAGGGTTCTCAAGCAATGCTTCATTAGTCTAAACTGATTTATCGTTTCGCTTTAGTGTCCCTTTAACGTCAACTGCGGCGGCCACCGCCGCGTTCGGGATTAGCAGCACAGCGCATGGTTGTCGTCTGAGCTCGTGAGAAATTAGGTTGCACTTGCAAATGTGCCAAAACCGATACATTGAGTGTGACAGATACAAGGGAACATGACGTAGCCTGAAGTCAAATGTACTAAAACATAATAATGATAAAGTATACTTAACTGGCCAATCGCTTAAAGTCGGCAATAAATTCCGCGTTTTGGTTTCTGAGCTTTAATCTTTGTGCTAGTTTATTACCGATATTAGATGAGCACTTGTTGATCTTTACATATACACATCTTGTTGATCTTTATATATATATATATATATATATATATATATATATATATATATATATATATATATATATATTTATATTTATATACATAACATTGAAGCGAGGATAAAACTTCGCGATTGCTCTTCTCACTTCCTCAGCAAATATCATGCTTAAGACGAAACATTACTTGGAACGTTTGGTACATCCATCCATTTTAGGCTACTGAAGGAAACCATAGAAAACAGCTACAGCAGAAGAAGCAAGCTAATATTAATTCGCGTCGCCTTCAAACAAAACGTGGCGAGAAAAAAAAAAATTACTCGTTGGCATCGTACATGAACCGCAGTCAACACGTATATTCGCTTGACGCGATGACATCGACGAACACTCACTCGTGGCTCGGCCAATTTACAGAGAAGTAATCTCGCTGCTAAAGCAACCACAACAGACAACACCGAAGCACTTTCGGGACAACTTGGAGCAGCTGACCTCTCGGCTGCCAGCACGGGCTCAAGCCGCGCGCCGGTTGCCAGTGCCGAGAAGCGGCGTTCACCACGGCACGTACCTGGCTGGAGCGGTGCGTGACAGCATGGCCGGTCGGCAAACGTCAAACACGTGTGCGTCGGTCGGAGCACGCGGGTGCGATCAGCGAGCGAGCGAGCGAGCCAGCGGCGGCACACGGTCTCCGGAAAAGCTCCAAGCGGAAACTTGAAATGCCGCCCGAGCGCTCCGGCCGTGGTTATATCTGCCATGCCTCCCAGGGTGACATCATGGGCGCGTGACGTCACAGAAACGTCACATAGGAAGGGGAGAGGGAGGAGACGGCCCATGTTGTATGTGTATACATACGTTTCCTTTCTTTGTTAGGACGGCGGCCGCATTGTGTGCGGTTTGGGTTCTCGCCGATAATTCTCCCACGGGCACGCACGCACGTACGCCGGCAGCGGAGAAACATCGCGACGGGAGAGTAGGACGATTGGAAGCGTCGCTCGCGCCCGTAAATATATGAGCGCCTGCCACTTTCCACCTCACAATCTTTTCGACACTAGACGCAAAATTTGACCGTTTTAACTTGCAGGACTGTACCTGCAGCGCAGGTGTTGGTGAGTTGTTTCATTAAAACTTCTTTCTGGGCGAGTTGGTGCATACTTGACATAAAAACTGTTACAGCGCAAACACATGCAACCACAAAGTATGAAGGACAGGACACAAGCTTGCGTCCTGTCCTTCATACTTTGTGGTTGCATGGGTTTGCACTGTAACAGTTTTTATGTAAAAAAAAAGAAATGGTGAGTTGTGTTGCGATTGCCGCTAGTGTCCTTTCGGGGATCGGTTAGAAGCTATCCTGATCTATACCCTACGGGATTCGTTGGCGGCGCAGTGAAGACAAAAAGATAAGCTGAGAGATTATACGAACCAGACGCAAAGCTCTCCCTGACAGAGAAGGCCTGCGTTCACCGAAGGTATGACATCTGAGAAAACTGCACGCCGTTGAACTGTGCCACTTTTCGACATGTCTGTAACGTAAAAACAGAGGAGACTAGATTTATTGTTTTCTTTCTTTCTCTCTCTCTCTCACGTAGCTCAACACGGAATCCCCATTTCCACACATGTCCACGGTGGCAACATTTCGCAGGTAGCTTGTGAAATGACGAAAACTGCTCTCAACTGACGTTCGTGCGCAAGTTTAAAATATACTATAGGAAAACAATAAAGCACGATACACTGTTAGGTTACTTTTATTAGAACACGTTTGACTCTGTCCGGCTGAAAAAGATGGCTTAGGAGAACGTGAGCGTGAAAATTTCATTTTTGAATTTCGCGCTCGAACTTAGAACAACGCCGATGACATTTTTTGTGTGACGTAAAGAACTTCGCGGTATTTGTGCGTTTTTTATCCTTTAGCGGTCAGAAAAAAAAAATTCTTCATCGCCTGTCAGAATATTCATTTCTTTTTTTTCTTTCTACGCGCTGTAACGATTACCTGTGGCCTCGGTCACGTGATGCCACAGTCAACGAAGTGACCGGGCGGGAAGCTAGAGCGGGCATTTCGAAGTGGCAACACCAACCATCTGTTCCCGCTACCTGCCACCTGCGTGCCTTTCCATGAGCGCAGTTAACACTTTCTACTAGTGCCTCTTCAAACTGGCTCTGCTACGGTCCAAAATGATCTGGAACTTTTCACAACGGCATGTAATGCTACGGCATGTCCCACTGATGTTTCAGTTAACTTCGGCCCGCGTTAAATGCGACAGTACTCCGCAAGTCTACTCTATTTATACAGTCAGCTTGAGTTGGATTGCGCCGGGGAGTCATAAAATACAGTTCGGCATTTCTTACGTGATCTGCTGGGATGACGCCGCAGCCATCGTCTTGGACAGTGTATATGGACGAGCTTTGGACTCATTGCTAAACAGGCGATCACCACCGAAACCGGAATGCGAACAGCAATGCGCTCTGAAGGACGGCTTCGACGTCTTCTCGCTGCGTGTACGCCTCCTTTAGTAGGAGTGCGACCTTTCGCGCACTTTCTAGGGGCTTCATGCGGGTTTAGCGGTCGCAACGCACACAAAAACCCTTAGCGGCCGCCGCCGTGCCGTGTTGTCTTGTGAGCCTGGCAGCCGCGTTTTCGCAGCTAAGTTGGCGTGTACACTCTCCAGCAGTCGCACCCGAGGGGAAAAAAGGGTCTGCAACGCACACTATGACTGCGCTATGCGGTGAGCTATACGCGACAGGAACGCTTTATGAATCTTCTCAGCTTCCACTGCATTCTCTCTTCTGTCTCACGCAAGACACTGATGACAGGAGCCATTTCTCCGGCCTGCGTTCTATGGGTCCGAGCCGTCTATTTCACTTTTTACGTACTGTTTAACGCTGCCGTCGATATGAAGTCCTGGCGATTTTTCTTTCTCGCGTACGCTATTCATTGCTAAGCAGAGCGAAGAAACACCAGCAAGAAAGAGAGAGAGAAAGAGAAAACGCCGATGACATTGCGTGGATGGTACTTTTTGTCCCGTTCCGACAGTTGCTCGCGTGGAGGCAGCAGCCAAGCACCGATTAGCCTCGACTTTTGCTGGAGGAGCTCCGCGACGGGTGACGCGACGCCGATTAAACGTAGAAGCCATATAAAGTCAGAGGCAGCGGAAAACAAAGAAAAGTGAGGCCCGTGCCAACAAGCCGCCGTGCAGATAGCGTATTGTGACGCAACCGCGAGGTCACCCCCACTGCCGTCGCGTGACGCTTGAGTCGATAGGCGGCGCTGCTGCAGAGACGGGGAGGAGTGCGAGCCCGCTGTGTGCCGCTCGCTACCATCGCTGCCGCTCGCCAGACACCGTCGTTGCCACAGAAGGTTCCGATCATCTGACGAAGCAACGGTTCATGCGAAGCCTCTGGGCTACGAACGTGGGGGCTGAGCGCACGATTTTTTTCCACGAGTTAATGTATAATCACACTATATACAGTCACTGGAAACGCCATATGCAAGTGTAACGTAACGAACGCCGGTACGCGAGCCGCCATTGGCCAACGAACGTCATTCTCAAGGAAACGTTACGACAGTCGCGCGAATCTAGCCTTACAATGAGCGCTGCTTATAACGTTTGGTAAGACACGTTACGTTCTCTTACTCTGGAACTAGCCAGCTTGGCTGGCGAGGTAATAAGCTACACCGAGCAAGGGTGCCAGACCTGGGCAAATGCGGTTCTTGTGCAGCTGCAGGCAAGATGCGTTTTTGCTCGGTGCCGGAGTGTGAGCTCACACAGCGGCATGTCCGCGCATCGATGCCTCGTGCTGCCCTCAAGCTGTCGATGAGAAACTGCTGACTCACAGAGGAGGAAAGCAGCTCAACTTTACAGCGACTATACTGTAATTTATAAATTACGTTAATGAACTGCATAGAGATCATCGTTGCAGTAAACTGCTTTCCATTTCACTTCAGTCATACACGAATGGTAACCTTGCAGCGAACTCCACTGGGCGAACAGGAACTTAAACAATGCACCTGTTCGCCTATCGCAATGCGCTGTTAGTAAAGCTTTGTCTTCATAATTTCGTTGTGTGGTTCGGTACAGCAGTCAAGAGTTCAAAGCTAGGCGCTGTACTAACAACGTTCCGCCTGCGAGCAATGTTTATCTGTGCCTGAGCCTGGCGCGTTTTACTGGCTTTGGTGAGAGTATAAACTCTACCTCGGCGACGCAGCCTATCCGTATACGAAAAGCCCAGTAGTGCTCTATAGCCATATAGGTATTTTATGTTGCTCTAGTTACAGTGCATTTCCTGGCCAATGTCTAGAAGGGGCACAGCCACAAGTTAACACTGGTCATAGCGGAGCTGGACCAATTTTACCACTATTTTGTCTCCTTAGTTTGGACTAGGATCTGCAGGTTCATCTTCCTCCTGGGATAACACGAGCTGACGAATAAAAATGCCTATTCATTCCGCAATGGCCAACAGCCGTGCGCGCGAGAACCGGGGCTGCGAGGAAACGGCCTGTCGTCTCTGTGACCACGCTGGATAGACTGGACGGTCGCCCCTTGACGGAGGAGAAAACCGTCGGTCCATATCGTCATCAGCACAGAAGCCTCTAAACGGTTTGCTTCTTTCCTCAAGGAAATGCGGACAGAGTGATCTACTTTTTTAGGAGTTATCGCGCGCTGCATCGCCTTTATGTGAAATTTTAAAGCGAGGTTTTCTTTGCCTCTTCCTTCGACTTTCGCACTGCTGCTGTTGCTGCTGCTGCCTTGTACGCCGCGTCGGGAGGTGGCTCAGAGCATGCACGTACATGGCAGGAGCGTGGCAGACAAGGAAGGCGACGCGAGAAACTCGTTTGGACTTTTTAATCGATGCCCTCTGGAGCTCCCTGGGCGTCGCCACAATATGATCGTGAAAGTTGCAATTATCCATGACACCCCGCAAAAGCATTGCAGAAACTGCAACAGCCCAGAGGGAAGGTAGGGAGGGGAGACACAGAAGTGGTAGAACCGACGCAGCCACGAAACGAGTGAATGACAGCCTTGTCAACCTTCGCTCGCAGTTCCCACATACGTGGAGGAGGGCGGGAAGAGGAAAAGGTGACTTTAGAAGGCGAGGAAACGCTACTACTAGAGACGACAGCGGTTGTGGACAAACTGGATAAATTTAAGTTCAACATACGGTGCCGTACGTTTCTGCTATTTCTGAAAAATAAACACAATGTAAATTTGTAAAGCGGACAACTGACGCACGGCGTGGCGACGCAAAGCCACAACACCGTAGCGTCTAGGCAACACTACGGAAGCGGCCGCACGCTAAATCAACACTTCTGTGCCCGCCGTGATAGATTTGCGACTACGGCATTGCTCGAGGTCGTGGGTTGGATCCCGACCATGGCAGCGGCATTTCGACGGGGGCAAAATACAAAAGCGCTTGTACATTTAGAGTTAGGTGCTCCTTAAAGAACTCCAGGGGGTCAAAATTAGTCCGTAATCGGCCACTACGGCGTGTCTCATAATCTAATTGTGGTTTTGGAACGTTCAACCCGATGATTCAATTAAAGTTTAGCACTTCAGCCACGATGCCACGTGTCGTATGAGGCAATGACAATTCTAACCCTCTCGAACATTATGAACAATGATGCACCACAACGCCTCAAGCAAGCACGTCTCGCTCTGTTTTCTGTGTATCACTCGACGTAATCGACGAAAGCTTCGCTTACGTCGATTCCCACAGTGCGTGGGACCAACGTAATATTTCTTTGTCTTCTTTTTTATTTTATTTAATCTCTCTTATCATATTTAAATTACCTTTACCTCCGCAGAGCTTACTAAGTCCCTCACCTTCCCTCTCTTTTTTCCCTCTTCCTTCCTGGGGCAGCGTGCTGCACATTACCCAACTTTTCTCTTCCCCCTAGACAAGAATCTCCCGCGTGTAGAAGGTACAGTATATGTCGTCGAAATAGCACACCTGATAGTACAGATTTACAAAACATGATATACTCCTATTACCCTGGCGAAATTGTTCTGTCCAAGGGAATGATTTATACTTAACACGTAAACACATACGACAGTTAATTTAATAAACAAGATAAACCACATTAGCCAAGCTGTCACTGTACGCCATGCAGCAGTGTCGATTCATATACATATTTCTGCAATATGTAAAAAAAGGAAAAGAAAAAACCCTACAGGTTGTTGCAACGCGAGGAGCATACACTATACTCGCAAGCGTATTTCACGCTTTGGGGAACGAACGTTGTGTCTGAAGACCAGTGCTCAGAGCAAAACTCGAGCACTGTCAGCGACGCGCGTCCAACCCAAGTTGGATACAAAAATTTTATGCTTTGCACATGCTTATAGTGTACTGTACACATGCTACATTTCGCTGTACCGAAGTGCGCGGGAGGCAGATGTTAGGTTTATTCGATTCTGTATAGGTGCACGGCATCTTAAAGGAAAAAAAGGTGCAGGTGGTGCCGGTTGTGGTGCGCCCACCTGCTGCAAGGTTGAAGGATGCACTGCACAGCGGCGATACCTGCCTTGCACCCGTGCAATCGAAGACGGTAGCGCAGAGGGCCTACGTGCAGCAGAGAAACTCGGTTCAATCGAATAAACCTGCTCGTATCGGTCAGTCCGTCTCAGTGAGCGCAATACACACTGTGATAGGGATAGAAGGTCTCAGTGTTCCAAGAAAAGCGACAGCACAGGATCATGCTTACACCGTGTCGAATGCAGAATAGACTTGAAAGAGAGAGGAAATAATGGTCTATGTGGAGGTGAGCGACCGGCTTTCGTCGAGGTGGTCACGATTTCATGGTGCGGCTGTCAACCGTTGGACAGGGCTAACTCAACGGACTAAGTCCGCAGTTTGTTATAACACGTGACACCCACTTCCGATTTCAGTGATGTAACGAGGACAAGCCTGAATATATGCCCTGCAGTTGGCGCGCGTTTTGAACTGATCGTAATTAAGCGGGCTCACGTATCTGCTTCATTTTCGCATCTGCTTCCATCGGCGGTTGCGGACATGCTGCAGACGGATCGGTCGCGAACTCCCGCCTTGCTGCTTCTGTGTGTGGTAAGTTTCCTTTAGATTGATGCTCCCTACACAGTGTTGGCAACAAGAAGGCGCCACAGTGCCGCTATGGCATAATGAAAAAGGTGAAACAATCGATAATAATAAATCAATAAAGGCTCTATGTGTCGTCTATAGACGCAAATGCGACCCCACCTGTCGGCATGTTCGATTAGTCGGCTAAGACATCGTCGGACAAACGGGCTAATGGCGTCGGCTGCATGGCCGGATTTTGCGGGTCTACAGCGGAACCGGTTTGCATTCGCGGGCGCCTGACGGAAGAGACCGTCAGAGCTGGGGGGCATACGAGGCACACGAACCATTCCGGACTCAAAAGGACTGTGACGTATGATGTATTATTGCCGGATTATTGGTCCAGCCATGTGGTAGCATTCGAGCTGCCTTCGTAAATGGGCATTGTAGGCTATTGACAACGCCATGGCCAAGATGTCCTGCCGTAGTTCCAGCACAAAAAAAAAACTGCGCGAGCTTACGGCACACGACGGTCCTACAGTGACAGACAGGGCGATCCGTGAAACTCCCACAGCACGAGGCAATCGACCCCTCCCAAACCAGGTAACACTCTTCCACCCAAAGTGAGCGTCGGCTTCCATCGGACACAGGCGAGTATAGCGCAGGTCGCGCGACCAACTTGGACGCCAAGCGACGGACGCTATGGAAGTAATGTATTGCGTGCTGGAAGGGGGTTAAAAAAGAAAAGGGAAAGGCCGCGGGCATCGTGTCTGTAAAAGCGAGTGTTTCAGTTTAGTCGCTCGCGGCTCGACTTCTCAGCTGCGCGACCGCATTATTCGCAAAACTGCCGAACCAATCGGCGGCGCGTCGGAGCGAGGAGTTGGAGTATGCGAATGCACATCGACCACATTGCCGGAGCCGATACCACCGTTGCGTACATTTGATTACGATCGTACAGTTGTAGAGAGTTCGTCGCCCACGTGACGAGAGCTTGAGAATAACAGAAAACGAAAATAGGCGAGAGGCCATGTGCGCACTGACTAGAAGGCTTAGATTCGCTTGTGACCTGCTGGTCTTGATGGTAATGACAAATGTTCTCCACTTGGAGGCAAATTAGACGCAGAGGCCTCTCCTTTAACGCGTACTATCTCGACCTTTATTCTGTTTCATTACGAAGACGCAAATTCGCGCGGTGCGAAAGTATAGATGCGAGCGCGCGCAAGGAGCGATCGCGAGACATTTCGTGGTGTCTGTCTGTGAGCCCAAGCTACAGCATATGAAATATGCGGCTCAGAAGCTCTGATCGTGCCAGCACCGGAGAATGACGACTCGCTGCCCTTCTATATGTGTGTCCCGCTGTGGCTGAATTCCACCGGCCCAATTGGAGCGTCAGTATTAACATGGTGAGGGAGCGCAAACCGAGTTGTCGGTGTTCTCCCCGCGGACAGACTCTGAGAGGCCGGAATATTCGCTCCAAGCGGACCAGTGAAATTCCCCACGTTGTATGTAAGTCAACACAAATGGCGCCACATGGTCCTCGCACGTCTTGCTATGAAAAATTCAGTTGATGGTTAGTATACCAGTTATTGCCAAGGCCGAACCATACAGATTAGCGCTGCCTGATCTTTCTTCGTGTACGTGTATACCATATACATTTATAGCGCCTTCAACGGATTCACATCTAAACCGAAGCCCTGTCAGCGCGCTCAATGCACCGTCAACCGCGTTAAGCCAGCTGAGCGCGTTCGTGTGCGTGCGTTCACAAGTGAACCTTCCGAGCCGATATAATTGTCTTTAATCAGTAAGTATTATAAGTCATGTGGGGACAATCTTCATCTAACCGAAATTCAGCCTTGGCACGTGCACACTTGCCAGCCCGGCCGAAAGTCGGCTGATTTGTGGATCTTAACACCCTATAAGGCAACACTATATGCGAGAGACGCAGTAGATGGAGGCTTTGGATAAATTTTGGCCCTCCGAGTTCTTTAACGCGCCGTTCAATCAAAGTACACGAACGCTTTTGCATTCCGATGCGGGCGCGCTGCGACCGGGAATCGAACCCAGGACCTGGCACTCAGCACCACAGCCCCTGAGACACAAAAGCTGGTCTTAGCGAAAGGCGTCGCGACAGTCGAAGCGTCGTAGAAGGTTCGCTGAAACAGTTCGTGAGACTAGTTCGCGGGTCTCAGCGCAAGCTCTGAATGCGAGCCGCAGACGCAAAGATGCGACACTTTCCTCTCCCGTTCATTCGATGAAAATATGTCATTACTCATTTCGCCGTGGCCCGCTCACAGGCGCAGTTATAGAGTAAGGCGCATCATGCATGGTGTCATAACCCGCTTTGCAGCGTCTTTGGGTCACGATACAATTTTGCACTCGAAACAAGGAGGAAGAAAGATGGCTATGGAAAGAATGAAATTCTCAAAGAAGGAAGCAAGTCGTAGAAATAACCATGCAGTCTCGACTCGGTATATGGGGTTTGGCCAATATCGGTTCGAGACTTGATAGTCCGAGACTTGAGATTCGACTCCATCGTGGGAAACATACCGAGAATCGTCTTCAACCTGCTTGCTGACATCACAGAGCGAAGGCAACAGACACCCCGCAGACAGCGAAAGGGACCGACGATCGGTATAGAAAATTCATTGGAAAAACGCTCGAATATTCTGTCTATGAGCTCTTGTAACTATAAGAAAGCAATGCATTTTTTGCGCTCTTGTTGTTAAACGTGTCATATTTAACAGCTCACAGTCCTGCAAGAACACGAAATACCTACTATACTGTATGATGAGAAGCCAACAAAGACGCCAAGGACGACATAGGGGAATTTACTTGTACTTACTAATTGAATTAAAGAAATGATAAATCAATGGCAATGAAAGTAGACGAAAAAACAACTTGCCGCAGGTGGGGAACGATCCCACGTCTTCGCATTACACGTGCTGTTGCTGCTATCGTGCACTATACTGTGGACGACAACAGCAACAGCACACTTGTTGACAAGTTTCCGTCCCTCACAGACCATGAGCGGCGCGCAAGTCCGTTAGTATGGATTGGCAAATAAAGATCTGTCCTGCCGCGGTGGATCAGCGGCCACAACGTTCTGTTGCCTATAGTGCGAGGTCGAGAGTTCGATTCCCGGTAACGGCTGCCTTACACCTGTAGGAAATGATCGATCGAATGCTTGGGTGTGCACTTCTTAAAGCCCTCAATGCGGCTTCTTCAACAGCCAAGGCGAAACTTTGGTGCTTGAAATCGAAAGAATGAGTGAATAAAATAAATAAAACAAGTTGGTAGGCGATTCAAACCCCTACTTGAAGTTCATCAAAGATAATGTCTTCCTGAGCGAGTTGGGGTGAGAATGGAGAGGGAGTCACTGCGCACGGCACTCAATGTCGCGTCACCCCTTGCGTGAGGGGAGTAGAAGGAGCGTCGGGCTGCTTATTATTATTATTATTAGTTCACTGTCTTCGGGATCGGTTCGCATATTTAGAGTGAATAAACCTGCAAGAAGAGTCCACATTATGAGACTGCACTGCCTTCGGGGTTGTCTCACATTTTTTTTAGACTGCACTATACTCGGGATCGGCCCACAAAGGAGGGTAGAAACGCGCATACCCGATACGGAAAAGTGGAGGGTCACTCGCTTAGTTTAATAAATAAATACAGAATGGGCCTTCGGCGTTTCCGGCAACGTTGTGTAAACCGACTAACTGCTCTGCACTCAGCTTCGCGCTAAAGCCCGGCAGCGCTTCACTTATCATCACAACGAGGCGCTCGACGACCGTCGCCTGTCCAAGGGGTCTCGCGTGCCGAACGCAGGTTTGCCGACATAGCGCACACAGCGCGCGCGGCGGGGAAAGGAATGCCCGCCAAAGGGATCCATTTCTCGTCAGGGTGCAACAGGGGCGTCGTCCTTGGGGCGCGCCTTTCTCCGCAGTTTCGCCTCACGCATTGTGCATCGATTCGGAGCCACTTCGAACCTCTCGGAGGGAGTCGTCCCCCCGCACCCGTCTGCAGGCGTTCCTGCCTGAAGCCACGGCCGGCAATAAAGGTTCCAGCGGCATATATGCTGCGCTGTGCGAATCGCCGCAGCTGCGAATCAGAGGGGCAGAAGGCGCCGTCGCGTATACTACGTATATAGTGCACGCAGCATCACTGGCGCCGCTACCATCATGGTGTTTTTTTCTCTGCCCTCGCCTGCGGCAGTAAAGATATTATTCAAGTTGCAAAGGTCATCGACGAGAGTCTGTTTCGAAATAGGGTGCAGGTGCAGCAGCGCCCATCGCGCCCTTCTCCTTTTCCAAGCGCCGTCGGCTTCAATACGGGACACCGCTTTCTCCAGCTGTTTCCCCCTTCTCTCTCCGTGTTGTTGCCTTGCGTGCATGTGCGCGGAAAATTTGTTGAAAAGACAACTTGGCGTGGAGGTGTAAGCACGTGTAACGACCTACTCCGTCGAATGAATCGGCAAAACGACCGCAGAAACTGCAGCGGCAGAGAAGAGCTCGCACGCACCTGGATGGGTATGCGTATAGAAGGGTCCGGCGCTACCGATCGAGGCTCGTGGCCCCCGCGCCGGCAAATGCCCCCACTGAAGATCGCAGGACCGCAGAGCGGGCTTTGATGAGAAAAAAATCATTTCCGAACACCGAACGGACAGATCGAAACCACCTAGTTGGTTTTTATAAAAGTTGTTCGAGCTGGAATGTCGCATGGGGCGTGAAATGCGTACGACTGACACATCTGTCACCTCATATGACGCGTTTAGCTTGCCATTACATGAACTTGCATTGGTGGACCAATCAATGACTGTCGGAGTGACGTTTTGTCCAGAGCATTGTTTTCTGATTCGGTCGGCGGTCCTGAGGTCTCTGAGCCGGTCCTGAGCCGGTCTGTATACACTGGTTGCCTCCCTGTCTTTCCCTCTCTCCTTTCGGGGATATATCTTCCAGTGTGCGCTGATTGGCTAAGCCACTGTCAAGATTTTTTCGTCACTCCCATGAGGCGTCGCGCTGAACATTACGCTGCAGAAAGATAAAGTATACTCCAAGAGTGATCTAACGAGAATATGGGCACACTAGTTCTTCCCCATATTTAGTGAACGGTATGCTTATCCTTTCTCATTGCTGTCGTTATATATATGTATAATCATTTTGCACGCTTCTCAACGTATGCTTTGTCAGCTATAGTTACACTGAAGTGGGCCGGCACGGTAAGCAGTGCTGAAGGGCTGTGTACCTGTAGCTTTATACGCACATATCCCTCAGACCTGACTCTATCATATTTCATCCCTTCTTCAGATCAGGCCGACCTCCCCGCCTTCCTTTCTATTTCTAGTCTGACGATGCGTAAACCGAGGACAAATAGGAATAAGTAGGAAATACAAATAAACAAACGGCTGCCGCGTGAGCTGAACCGATAGCGACAACAAGAGGCATATATATTTTTCGTCTGAGATTTCCCGCAGAATTATAGGACTTTTTGCGCACTGGCACGCATTATCGACAGAGGCAACGACGCAAGTCGCGAGGAAAACTGTTTCGCGCCCAGGCATGGCCGCACCACTAACTTGGTGCTTGAACCAACTTCGTGCTTGCCTTCTGGGTTAGCACCGCCCACGGGCAAGCGCGCATTGTACACGGTCAAGAATGCCATCCCATTATTACGTCGCTACAAGCCAATTACACGAATATACGACGAGGGTCATTGTCGGGCTGCCCCCACGTGGTCAAGTTGTCCTGCACGCATAGTACCTCCCGCAAAGAAGAGATACCTCCACCGAGCCCGTGCTGCAGCACAACCTGCAAGTTGCTCCCAACGTCGACGAGAGGAGCAACAGCGAAGCCGAGCCAGCGCCATCCGAAGCCGCGTCGCTAATTGCGCGCCTTGTTGTTTGCAGCGCTGGAGCGTCGCCGCACGACCGAATGCGCGCGCATTTATCTCGCTCCGGTGATGCGTGCCCCACTGCACGCTTCTCTTGGCTGGCGATGCGTGTCCGACAAGGCGTTCCCCGGGCGGTGTGTACACACACACACAATCTGCGGCCCCGCTGAGGTCGCGCTCGGTGCATATGGCACACCTGGTCCCCCCCGCTGCTAAACGTCCCGCTAATAGAGACCGCCCGCGGACACCGTTTAGCGGTGCGACGTCTTCGAGACGTACCTGAGAGCGGCGTCAGGCTCGACAGTCGAGCCATCGCCGTCACCGAGGGCCTCCGCTATCCTCCTGACCTTGGCTGGAAGAGTGCTTGGCCTCGGAGGAGACACGCTTCCGGCTATTTTTGGCCTCGCGTTCTCGCTAAGCACCTCAGAGTTTCTTTTTGCTGTTCGCGGCCTCGGCATATAGTCGCCGCCACATCTTGTAAGGTAAAGTCTCGTCACAAGGAAATGGTAAGCTTTTACGAATATATATATGTAATTTTTTTCGTCGAGGTTTCTTCACGTCACGTCGTGCGTCTGAGTATACTGATTTGCGTAATGAAGTTCATGGACGACTGACAATAACCCACTATTTTCAGTTGGAATATAGTGCGCTGGTCGCACAATGCGACGAGAAGAGCAAAAAAAAAAAAAATTACGGGAGACGCACGACTCAACGACATTGGACTCGCGCGTAGTGACGCATCGACGAGCGATTCGAACGAAATTAGCTCTTGCTAGAAGTGTTCATTATCGCCCGTTCTTACTCTGGTCCTCCAAGCGCTTCTGTTCTGAAAGTAAGAATTTTCTAAAGAGTTAGTTATATGCCGCAAGGATTGGGATTGGACCGCAAGGAAGTGTTGCACATTTTACTGACATTTCTACGAGAGGACTCGTAGTGACAAGGTACCTATGACTCGGAAAGAGAGACTCAAGCGGAGATGTTGCCGTCCTATAGCCTGTAGAACTAACCCTGCTTGTAGCAACGTTATCACCATTTTAATCCTTGCTACGTGTATTCAAAAATCGCGACTGCAGCAGGCGGCGGCGAACCCAACGGTCGTCTGGGTTGATTCGCAATTCACGCGTGCCTCATGCGATGTCCCCTCGCCGCACCAGCAGCAACGATCACCCGCCGCCCCGGGATTGACGACACCACTATCGTCGCGTGCTCTCGGACAGGCGTTGATTCATCGACGTGCCCCTCCTCTCAGTGTCCTCATCGAACAAGCGACTCAGACGTCGTGGCGTCCTTTCGCAGCCGCCCTGGGTGGGTCGCCTCTTTCGGGCTCGGTCGCTCAGCTTGTTGCGGCTGCCAGGAAACGCACCAGGGTCGCCGCAACGCGGCTTCCGCAAGGCAGGGATGTGGCCTCGCTCGAATGAAGTGGAGCGCCGAGATGCTCCGGCGGCCGCCGTTATGGTTGCGTTGGCAGTGCGCTCGCAGTGCGTGCTGCCGACAGGTTACCGGTCGTGTCGCGAGGATAGGCGCTGTGGCGGTCAGCATGGCACGGGTGTGTCCTTCCAAGCCTCCCCCCGGCAGCTCTTTTGAACCCAGAAAGCTGTGGTCATTGTTTAGACCATTCTCCGTTTGCTCTCGCTTCCTATACCCGACAGATCATTCTTCACCGAACTTGCAGTTCAAGCCTTTAAATTTGAATAAATAAATAAATAAATAAATAAATAAATAAATAAATAAATATTACAGACTCCTTACCTCCTTCTACATGAACTCAATTTCAATGCTTGGACTCGGAAGAGGCTGCAGCCGCAGCCTCTTCGGGGCCACAGTAGCTTCGCTCAGGTTGATGTATCGCCTCGTGTGTCCGTTTTCCCACCGTTATCGTCGTACATGTCACGTAATCGTTTGCGCTAGATCAAAAGCAGTAGTCGAACGTCGCGTGATGTATGATCGTAAACAACGCACACTGCGGGCACCAAAGATCGACGTTCACGTGCAAGACAAACGTTGGCAGCCGCCTGCTTTATTCCACCACATTTGCAACCGACCCGACCGCCATATCGCGGAGGTGCTGCACGGAGAGTTACTGCTGCCGCTCGCTCACAGCTTCGTCCTATCATCGGCGCCTCGCGCACCTGGCCGTTAAATCAGATAAAGTCCCTCAGTGGCGTTCCCTGGTACCGGCCGAGCCGTGCGAGGACTGAACAGATGGCGGCACACGCGCTAGATTACGGTACGCAGTGGATGAGTGAAACTTAGTTATGTTACTCAACGCAGACGACAGCGCCGACGCAAAAAGAAAAAAAAAATGAAAGAGACGCTCGCACAGATGCAGTCCCTGCGAAGCTGCTCCCACGATAAGCGCGGTGGTTTGCGCCATGGATATCTGATGTGGAAGCGCGGCGGTGCTGTCTCCGCGACGATGCGCCGGCGCAGGCACTCGAGCCCGTCGGGCCGGGGTCTGTAGGCGGACTGGCTTCCTCTGCAGGAACGCATTCGGGATATCCGCGAGCAGCGCCCGCACAGCAGACCGCCTGACGCCGAGCGGCGACCAGTCAAGCGGCTGTGCGCGCGCGCCTTTCAAATAGACGCGCCGCTTCGAATGGGGACGATGCGTGGGTGGAGGACGCGCCGCTCCTTCTGACGAAACGCCGCGCACTGGCTTCGCTGCTGCCGACTGCCTCCGACTCACGCTTTGCGCTCGCTGAAAAAACCACCCTCGTGCGCGCCATCACAAAGGCGTCGCGCAGCCTTTAGGGTAATGACGGAAGTTGACAAGCACGCTCTCGGTAGTTTAAAAACAGACAGGTTGCGCGCTCACAAAACACGCGAGGCAGGCCTTTCGTTGGCGGCACTCACCCATTCCCCGTGCAGGGCGCATGGTGTCTCCGATGGCTCGCGGGCCCGCAGCAGTGAGAGGCGTGCAGCGACTGCGTCGTATCCAGAGTGAGCGCTGTTCAGGCGAGCAAACGACGGAGGAAGGGGGGGGGGGGGGCGCAATGCCGAGCGCGTATCTCTCGCGGGCGCACCAGTCGCTCGACTGTGGCCGGCGCACCCGAAGCGCGGCCCTTTTGGCCGGCCGACTCGTCGGGGCGGTCGGACGGCTTCCTGCGCGCAGACGGCGCTGCCGCTGCAACAGCCGCCGCCCGACACGCGGTGACCGCGCGCGCGCGACGACTCGGCGGACCGCGAGCTCTGCCGAGCAACGCGTCGTCGTCTGTTGCGGCTCTCGACGGACGGGCAGCTAAATGCATTCCATGGCGGAGTGTTCGACCGGCCATCCGAGATCGCTACGCCCACTTCTGTATTCCCAATCACACGCGCGACAATTGAGCGCGTTGTTGGCAGCCTGCTTTCCAAAACGACCTCGATAATCGAGTAAACAAAACGTCTGAGAGAGCCAAGGATCGTAAGCAGGGGCTGAATTCACAAAGCTTTTCGTTCATAAGTGTTCGTTGCCATTGATCTATTGCCTTCGCTAATGACAAGCGTGAGGAGTGGCTGTGATTCGCTCTCAGGAACAATTAATGCTAAGAGCCTTTTGTATATAGGAGCCCAGGTTGGCCAGACTTCCCAAACACAATTAAATGTTGAACGCGAGCCGTTGCAAAATGCACTATGTAGGAAGAATTTCCATTCCAACGCATTCAGGAGACTAGATGATCTGAGTGAACAGACAATACTAGAGCACCGTCCCCACCGATCATCGAATCAGAAGGCACTAAAGGCACTTCTGTGCTTTCTAGGAACGTCTGGCTTGTGCGAGCGCCTTTGACTCTGTAGTGCTGTTCGTGGGCGTCTCTCTACCCCCATCTCTCTCTTTCTTTCCCTTTTTTCTGTTCCCCTACCCCCTTCCCCCCAGCGCAGGGTAGCCAACCGGACTCTTGACTGGTTAACATCCCTGCCTTCCTTTTATTTCTCTCTCGCTCTACGAGCTTAGGCCCCAACCAGTTACAGAACAAAGCAAACACTTAATGAAATAACAAAAAGGAAAACACTGAACTCTCGTAGGCACCGCGTCTCACTAACAGCAGGAAACAGATTGCAGCGCGCTCGAGTTTGCTTTGCAGAGAGCGGAGTCGAAGCTGTGTGCACCGAGTGAGCAACCGGTCACCGGTATGGGCAATGCAGCTGTACAGTGCTTGCATCTAACAGGAAGACTAACGCTGAGTCGCCGCCACCGGGTCTTTTTCTTTTTTTTTAAATCCTTATTTTATATATATATATATATATATATATATATATATATATATATATATATATATATATATATATATATATATATATATATGCACAAATTAGTGATGTCTTAACGCCTGCCAGAGATAGGTATCGGTTACGTTACCGACGCGTGAAAAAAAAAAAGAAGAAAGAACTTCCTCCCCCTTTCTCTTCAAAGCATGCTTTCCTGATTAGCGCGTATAGGCTCTTATCAGAAATCCCGCAACTAGGCTTCTCTGCAAGGATCGCTTGACGAAACTACCATATGGTAAATCTCAGGATTGTGTGACACTTAGGGCTGTTGGCATGATATTACAAAAGTTATAGAGCGGAAACGAGCACCATGTGAACAACAGAAGACAACCCACTTATGCGCCAAAGAATTCGTAAATACGTGATGTAGAAAATGATTCTCTGTTGGAATTCAACGTAGTTATCGCGACGTCGTTGCTTTTTGACTGACAAAAGTCCGGAAATATAGCCTGCCGAAGTGTTGGCTGCCCCAGCACCGTCAATAATAGATCCCTACTCCGATATAACGGAAAATTCGGTGTGGAGGGTTGACACAATCTTACAATGCTCATTGCATAAGTGAATCTGCAGTTTATGCGCAGAAAAAAAATAAATAAACAGAGTAACTTGCCCGAAACCTCGCGTAATAGCGCTTGTCTGTTCTTTCTGTACTTGAATTTCTGCGCTACAGATTTCTGTTAACACGGGCAACCTCGCGTTTCAAACGGATGCAACGCTTGAGCGTTCGGGTGACAGTATCGTATACCTCCTCATTGCTCTCACGTCAACGCTGCTTTGTAGCGCTCGCGACCTCGTCAATCGTCGTTTTGGCAGTCAAGACATGCGGTATAGCCTATCTACCTGCGCGATTTCGTTACCGATCGATACCTTCTTCGATCGCGATCGATACCGATCGATGCACCCCTTTCTATAGAGGTTAGGCGTGCTTTCTCGCACGGTACAATTTTTCATAAAGGGAGACCTAACAGAAACACTAAATCAGTCTAGACTGCTAAACAATTCTTCCAAAGCTCTTGTTCATTAGCGTAAGAAAAAAAAAAAGGCCGAAGCTAGGAGAAACTTGCTTTTGAATTTCGATTCTGTGATCTCGTAATGACATCTGCGATTTCACGGTACTTCTTCCCGTTTGAGCCCTTCTGGTGCAGGGAAAAGTCGACGAAATTTGCCGTGTTGTGCTCGCGTTTACTGTCTAATGCAATGTTGCTATTTTTTTTTATTAATAAGTTACCAGCCTCGCCGCCACGGCACGAGACGCTTTTGCGGAGACTTCAAGCTGGCGTCGCCGCCGCGAAGTCTATTCTCGAGCTAAGACGATATACGAATCTGTAGCTCTATTTACAATATTTTCCTACATTGCACCCTCAACACCGCCACCACCACCGAAACGTATGCGTAATCCATCATACAGTGGGGTTCGTTATATTACGGAGACTTCTCAGTTACTCGATTAGCGAGATGGATAACATCTATCGATGCATATATCCTTCGGTAAAGTCAGTACGATGCCCCATGTTGCTGTGATTTTATTCAATATCACCTTAGTGAATGCTTTGTACAACAAATAAATCTGTCTAATAGGTTTATGATTCTTCAATTATTTATCATCAGCCTCCTTGTAGATTAATGACACGTTGGCCTCATTCCAAGTTTCTGGCACGTTTGGTGTGATGAAAGCATTCCGTGTGAAGGTTTGCAAGCTCTTCGGGTACAATAGCTCCGCCGTCATCTATTAGATCTATTGTTGTTCCACCTTCTCCTGCCGCGAGTTCTCCTGGGCGTATCTTGCAAGGGCATTCTAATTTCGTTCCTATGCAGTTACACGCGGAACTTCGATATCTCAGCAACAACGTTTCATCACGGCTACGCGGCTATTGTGTGCACAGTTTAGTATACGGAGTGGTCATTTTTAAGTTTTGCGGAATTTTTGAACATCGCCTGTGGCAGATAGTATAATTTTTGTCCTTGAGCTGGATTATTCTAAGAGGCGGACATTACTAGCACGAGAAATGAAGGTATATTCAACAAACTAACAAACGTTAACTAGATAACTTCTTAATTACTTTACGGTACATATTGCAATTCACGAATTGTAGCTGGTGAGCTTGTAAGAATTATACACACTTGAATCTCGGAGATGACACCAGCTTCGAGATATTATTTCCTAAAGTGTGGGACGAAATAAATGGGCGTTCCAGTTACTTTTGTGCTTCAATGCATGAAAGAGCGTTTTGTTAAAAAAAGGTAAGTGGAACAGTGCATCTTTACGGCGACTTTGATGGCGCATACGTCCAAACTGGTCTCATTCTGGAAGTACACTCCAAGTGGATGCGCCTTGCAATCTCACCGGATACAATCCGCAAATTGCAATAAGTGGCGTAAAGTAATTAATTAATAATTAGCGAATTTTTTTATTAGTTGAATGTGAGTTTCAATTTCTCGACCCGGTCCGCCTCTACGAACAATCCAGCTCAAGGACCAGAATTATGTTATCTGCAACAGACGATCTTTAAGAACTCCGGAGAACTAAAAAAAAAAAAATGATCACCCCGTATAATTTCTCTGCTGTCTTTATTATGTTATCGAAGCTGCTGATGTCACTGCTTCGTTTATCTTCGACTACATGTATATCTTGTTTCTGCCAATGCCAACAATATTTCTCGCTGATTTCATGCTTGCCGCGTCCTTCACTACTTCTCCAATCTTTCCAATTTAACATAACGCAAAGAGTGTGCAGACCCCACGCTCTGTGGAAATCGATGTTATGCGAAGCATTCTTCAGGTACCCGGCTATATAGCATTGTCCCGGGTTCCGAAAAGCGATATCAGGTGGACCAACGCGTTTGTGCAAATTGTGTAGTTGTGTGCGCGTGTGGGTCGCGAGTGTTTCGTGTCTATAACGGCAGCAGCAGCAGCACGACGACGACTACGTTGAAGACGATCGCATGGCGGGCAACGGCGTGCTTTCTGCGCCGGCCGTGCGACGCGAGCTTACGACACGCATGGCGATTGTTGCTTTCTACGCGAGTAGTGGACGCGCGTAAGCTGAAACACAAACGCAAATTGTGACGTCATCAGCGACTACGTGTTATGCAGTCGTATACGTACATACGGCTATGTCAGGTGGTGTACGTCAAAACCACGAATAGCGTTTGTGTTCTGGAGAAGAAATGTTAATTAACTTGGGCGATCATGAAGTCGGCACAGCGTCGCATAACTTATACGTAGCGTGCTGCGAGGAAAATACAGTACTGAGGAAAGTGGGCCGGTCTCTGATTTGGTGAACCCTTAACCAGGCGCCTCAGAACGCGAGCTCTCGCAAGGAAAGAAGACGAGGAAGTGCCACGGGGGGCGCGCGGTCGAAGGTTTCAGACAGCGGGCTTGGCTTTGGAACGAGATAAGTGTGCGTAGCAATGGAGACGAAAAATGAACGAGTGCGATCGTGGGGGCCTAATGGTTAGAGTGCCAGGCCGCCGTGCTCTACGGCAGAGGTTCCATTCCGCTGTCGGTGGCACATTATTTTCTTTTTATTTAAAGCGAGGCGAGGCAGGAACATACTTACCCACCGGCCGGCCTCAAAGTGCCAAGACTGGGGAAAAAGAGAGCGACCGAACTTGGCCATTTCCGTATTCAGAAAACCGACAAACACAGGGCGATATTTTCCCTTTAATTCTAATCACGCCACCTGCCACAAGATTTCTGTAGTCCGAAGCCTCGTCAAGAGCGCCGAAACAATTTAGTCGTCCCCGCACTTCAGAAGGAAGCAAAGAACACAGTAATCCGTGACGTTAGTATGGACGGTTATACAAAGGCAATCGTTAACCGCCGACAGGGCGAGAACGAAAGGAAGACGGCGGCTGCCGACCTACCTAAAGCCCCTCCATCCACGCGCCACCGCCGCTTTGTAGGGGCTTTAGACCTACCCGGCCACGGCACCGTGTTCCGATACGTTACGGCACACCTGCATGCGTGCGGCGAGGGGGTCAGCGTCGCAGACAAGCCTCTCCCCGCGGTCGGTGGCCTCCTCCTTTGTCCACAAGACCGCCGTCCTCTAGGAAAAGCTCACGGCGTTGTGCACGAGATTACCTGCACTGAATGCCCCGCGTCGTACATTGGCGAGACTCAAAAACTTCCCGGAACGTCAACACATGAATGACCTTTTGGCCCGTAAACAGGGGAGGACGCAGTGCTGTGGCAGAACACCACGAGCTTTTCGATCACCACCAGATTAACCCCGACGGCGCTGTCACCTTGGAGAGAGAAAGCAACCACCGGCGGCGGCTCCTTTGGGAATCGTGGCGCATCCAAAAGACGCCGTTTGTAACACCGGTCGTTCGTCGGGAACACCGTTTGCTCGCGAGGACTGCGAAAAGTGTCAGCGTGCGCCTGTCAAAGCGCTGAAAAAAAAAACGCACACAGCAAATAAACACTGCTATACACGCCTCACGCCATCTCACCCATGAAGAAGGAGCCGGTGGGGCTCCGAAACGTCGGCGTTTTGAAAAATAAATTTTGGTTGGAGTTGTCTTTGCTTTCCTTGCTCTTTAATTGAAAGAATGATTCGCATTAAAACGTAGCGACCTGCAGCTTGTTGAAGCGACGGATTGTTTTCCGCGAGCCCCCCGGCGCGCTATACACAATGCTCAGAAACAGTAATTGCACATTTAATCTCTGGCATATAGTTACCAAATGACGCTCCGTTTAGGAATTGGTATCGCCTCCACGTTCATGCCGCTATGCAGGAAATCCAACATAACATGACTGAACATTTGGCACTATAGCAACATAATAAAAGATAACACACTATAACGTGAGCCGTCTTAAATTAGTGCTCGTGTGCCCTGTAGACGTACTCTTAATTTTACGTGCAGCTGTTTTATGGAGCGACGAGCAATCATGATATCTCTTTCGCTGCCGTGTGATGTCTCACAAACCCCTTTTCTAAAGAACTAAAATCTATCAGATAATGGATGTTGCATCCTTGGCACTGTGCCGAATAGAAGTTCGAGAAGTATCCGGACTCCGCACTGTATAAACCTCTCAAATAGCTCAGCTGCTGAAACGTTTTTCATCTGAGAGCGAGGTGGCGGATTTGTTTTCCTGCTGCTGCAGGCTGCATATACGTTTGGGTGTAGGCGGTGTGAAAAAGCGCCACTGAGATGCATACCGCGGCGGGTCCGTTCTAATAGCGAACGAACTGCTTTCTGAATACGCGCAAGCCAGAGCCCTTGCATGGGTACACACAAAGTTGACAGATATTTTCCCGAAAGGATCCAACTGCGTCGTGCGACAGAGGTCGAATGCGCTGCATGTTCCGTCTCGTTAATATGCACTGGATATTTCAGTGGCATGTTAAGCGACTAAAACGGGCGCAGGCTTTCAGCCGCGCTGGAGAAAGTGAGCGCTTGGATTACGCATGCATACCGCGTTTTTTCCGCATGTATACCGCATGTATACCGCGTTTACCGTTTACCGTTTACCGTTTACCGCATGTATTCCGCGTTTACCGCATGTATACCGCGTCAATTCAAGAAAACTCCTGTGAACCCACCGAGCGTTGAAGAGAGAGGCGAAAGTGAAAACGGCTCGTGTGGAGTATACGGGGCCGTCACGCCGCAGTGCGTGGCTTTGGCGGCTTTTGCACTTCTTGCTCCTGCCTTGCCACCTCTGCTCATATTGCATAATCAAGCCGGAGTATAGTGACTACCTTTTCCAAAGGTGGTGAGCTGTGCGCTAGGCGACGCTTCTCAGAAGCGGTCGCACGCTTCTTCCATGTGCAATCGTCGTGACCATCCGATTGTGGAGCGATACGGGAACGACAATTACCTGCATCACAGATAGGCGTCACTAAAGGCTTATCAGCCGAAGTACACGATAGATATATAGCTGCTTGGAAATGTGGGCGCTGGACGTTTCAGCGGCCAGTGGCAATTCCTGTCGCCTGTATATTTTAAGCCTTTGTACACTGAGCAGGAACCGAAACTCCTTTGCGATAAGGAAGCTAGGGTTATCACACCGACACTACGAGGCTGTACATATGGCGGCATCACACTTTATCTTCAGTAACCGTCGGGACGTTCCGCTGCTCAGCTCGCGCGAGCGCATACGTTCAGGTATGCGAGCCCAACAGCGGCATTTCCTATGCAGCAGAGGCGATTATCATCGACGCATGGCTGGGGGGCGCAGTTTGGAAATCACGAGTTCTGGTGGCCGTGTGTCAAATGCTTCCGTACGTGGCCACGGTTAATGGCACACCATTGCAAGCACACTCCAAGCGAAAGCTGTACGGATGCATAGCCTGGAAAATTTGCAGCACCGAAGAGTCCTGTAGGCGCATTTCAAGAACGTACTCGGACTTTATTCGTGCAAATGAAGTACATATCTTGCTTTCGCAAGTTAGGACCAAAAATGCGGGTCTTCCCAATGAAACATTTTGGCACATGCAGCGTTATGCTGCAGCAACTTTACCATTACAGCCTTTGCTAGGAGCGTGATATATGTATATCTAATCCGCGCCGCGCTTTGCACAGGACACACCTGGCCGCATAGACAGTAACGGTTACGGAAGACCGGTAAAGCTGTGCTAAATATCGTATTTAGGTTGCACGATATGTCACTTCGCGAAGAGCGTGCGTGCGCCTGTTTGCATTCACCCAAATTTCTGCATGCATTAGCAAATGTGCTTGAGCAGGATACGCGTCCTGATAGCTCCGCTCGACTATGTATAGCTCGTATACGAAAAGTTGAGTCCGTGCATCATATCTCTTGTTCCAGTGAATACCGTCGCGCGAACACAAAGCTAGAAATAGATGAAGATCTTCCGTGCGGCATTCGCCGCTTCAACCAGCAGGGCGCCGCTCGTCGGTGCAGACTCGTGCAGTGCACGCACCGAGCGTGGCCCTTGTGCTCGCGCGACAATGGTGCCTCGGTGCAGAAGCGCGCCATCAGGTGCAGTTAGCGTCGCTCCCGACGCTATCGTCGACGGAGCGCTGATCGCGCAAGGGCACGCGCAGGGTCCAGGCCACGCCTCTGAAGCCTCGCTGGACGGTGACTGTGTGCTGGCGCGGTCCACTATATGTGGGCCCACTCCACGTTTCCGCCGCATGCGCAGATAGTGCAGCGGCGCCAAGGCTATGCGCGATGTTGCTGCGCGCTCTCCTTTTTCTCCGGCCCCCGATGCGCGTTTCTTCTTGCTTGCTTCTTTCGGCCGTCACCCGAGTTGACACTGGATCATGCAATACTTGCCGTTTTCGAGCAATCCGCGCAGACGTCGCTCGCGCCTCTAGGGCGCCGTGGAAAAATTCTGCACTCGCGCTACGCTGGCTACCGGTTGGCGATGCGGGAACGCGCCGCTTGCATCGTACAATGCGTCCGCCTGCGTGCGGGCCGAGCACATACTGCGCGGAGCTCGAGAAACGTGCTCGAAGAGCGGCGCACAAAGAGCGGTGACCGAGCGACCGCGCGCAACGTCGGACAACCCGTGATTGCGCTGCAAAATAGCCATCGTGCACACTCAGCACAAACATCGCGTCCGCTAGTGATACGAACCTGCCCTGTAGCACGCGATGCAAAATGGACGTCAATGGTAAAAATTCTTTGGTTACTGACGACGGCTGCGGTATATAGCGCGCGTGATCGGAACGTCGCTTACGGAAGGGGGGGGGGGGGTTGATAGCAAATGACACGTCGGTTTACTTCTCAAAGCTTAATATACCCAGGCAATGGGAGACACCGTAGCCGAGAGGTTTCGGATTTATTTCAGTCACCAGAATTTTCTCAATCACACAACACTACAGACTAGGGCGGGTTAAATATCCTCCGGCTGATGCATCCTTAAACAAGAGCCAGGCCTCCACTTGGCGTCGCCTGCAAACCAACTCGTTTCCAAGCCCGGTGTCGTGCAGCCTCTACTACCCGGGTCAGTACTCTAGCCAGTGTAAGCTATGTAAAGCCAGGGCTAATCTTAATCACATTCTGTGGGAATGCCCACAGGCTCCCTCTGAGGGAAGAATAACCTCTTTAGAACAATGGGAGACCTTATTACTCAGCTCCGATCCGGAGACTCAACTGAAGACCGTCCAACTGGCCGAAAACGCCGCTAGGGTCCAAGGACTCCTGGCCGTCGTCTAGGTGGGAATACTTAAAGCCTTCCCTACATCTGTTGGACAAATAAAGTTTTATAATCCAAAATCCAATCAATACACCGTTGTATTGGCGCTTCCCTACCGCATCCGAACGTGGCTTCCGCCACCAGGATCGAATCCACAACCGCCGTGGGCAACCTGGGTACCCACGTTCGGCGCGATTCAAGCAACAACTTTCTATGACAGATGTAGTGCTGCGGATCTTGTTGGCCAGATGCCAACGCCATTGTTTCACCTCGAGCACCGCCGAATGAGCGTGTACACCGCACAGGCATATACTACTCGGCACTTTCTCACAACGAAGGATGTTATCTGCTCTTCGCGACGGTTATATACGCATATTGATGCGTACGTAACCCAATCCGACGCCGATTAGCAAATAAAATTATCTCTCTAGACAGGTGTATTTGTGTCAGTGGCTTTCCTGTGACAAATCAATGCTGAGACAAAGTTGATCGTCGACCTGGGATGTTCATATTCGGTCCAAATAAATCATTTAGCTGGCAACAGTCAAAATGGAGTTTTGTTCTTGATTTACTCTAGAACACGCCCATTTTGGAAGCGAAAAAGAACTCGTGTTCTGCATGGGAGAAAAGTAACCTCGAAAGTGTCTAACTTTATCTTCGCCTGGTTCAATTGAATAACTCTCGCGGTAGCACTTTTTCAGTAAGTTTTATAAAATGTTCCGTACTCGTATTATGCGTACCGTACACGTGTCGTTGGACAGGCAGTAGACGCCGACACACATGGTGTTGATATGACTAATTCGCAGCTCAAAGCTGTGATTTTCTTTCTACTATTTTTTTTCCATATTGAACTTCTCGTAAGCAGCACACTTGTGCGGCTTTCCAGCCTAACAAGGTCAGGCGAACTCGAGTGTGGGTGTAGCTTATGTACGGGTGCTAAGCGTGTTTGGGGAATGCTTTGTTTTCGAAAGCACAAGACAGCGAAATGAGGAACACGAAGAAATTATTTTGTACTAACGCTTCTCTAGCTTCAACATTGTTGAGGGAACAGCACAGCGACAGAGAACAAGACAGGGAACCGCATTGCACTTGTGCTGCTCCCTGTTGTCTGTTTCTCATTTTTTTTCTTGCATTCTTTTAACCTAAGCCGTCTTCACTTGCCGCATTCGCTTGCTGTGGTCACGCATGCTGGCACTTTGAGCGAGTGGTGTGGTGCTCGCAGCGAATCAAAGGCGTGGAAGGAGCTGAGGCTGAGCTATATTGACGCTCGCCAGTCCGCATAAGTGATCGCAAATAATGTATACCGCGGTCAAACTGCTAAAACTGCTCGAGGGGTACCGCGGGTATAAGAGGCGACGTAAATTGAGCCAACTGAAGTTCTGCGCTCTGCCCACGGTGACTGACAAGTTTCTAAAAAGAAAACGAGAAGTAGGGTGTTTCTTGAACAAATTGCTGCGGATAGCCAGTTTTCGAGGCAACGTCCGCTGGCTCTTCTTGGCTCAGATTCCCAGCAAGGTTGTTCCACTGCCTCACTCGTACGTGCTGGGTGGAAGTGGCATTCGCAGTTCTTACAACCAGAAACTCTGAGGCTGCGAGGCGCGCTAATGCCAAACAGCGCGTACAAGGACGATCAGCATTCCAGCACGAGCGTTCAAAACTGGCCGCCCTCTATCTCCGTTCTGCCCAGAGTACAAAGACGTTAGCAGCGCAAAGCATTTCACCTGGTCTCGCCAGAGCTTCCGCGTTGAGAGGAAGAAAATGCTCGACAACTTCAGAAGGGAATTTCCTCATGACTTGAATACGGCAACTAGTATTGCCCAAAGGGCCGAGGACAGTATGAAAGAAGTGACCGCTCCCTTTTCTGCAAAAAAATGAGCTGGTGGACACGTGGTGACATATCTCTGTGGCGCGGGAAGAAACGCTGAGGCAGAGCCATTACTGGTACAGACTGCCGTGACCTGACAATGGCCCTTGCCTTTAGCAACACTCATTACCAGTAGATCGTCGAGCTCGATCAAGCGCCACAGTTAACGTGCATCGCAAAAAAATGCAAGGTGGTTACTTAGGCCACAAGCTTCTTTCTCCGACGGCATTAAGCATGTCGAGTGCATATAGGACACGCTGGAAGAACATGAAGTACGCTAAGCTAAGCGGATGCGAAGGCAACGAAGATAAAAAATGCGCGCGCCTTCATGTCTCGCTAATTTTTTTCCCGATCTGTGCTGAAAGCGAAGCTTTCCTTTGCGATCCTAGCCAGGTTTCGTGACAATGGCTACGGCCTGGCTGTTCTACTGCCGAACAGGCCAACCAATCACAGCGTAGTACGCGCGCCGCTGGGTTCCTTGCACCACCACCAGATGGCGCTCGCCCCCGCGCATCCGCGGCTGCACGGTAATGAGGAAGTAAACGCTTCTTGCAGATAGAATGAATTCGAATTGCGCTACGTATACGTATGCGCATGCTGCCTCTGAAACAATGATGCGTTCAAAGCATCCGTCGTATACTTGCTGGTAGTCAGCAACTCCCATTAACAAAAGGCTTGGCATAATTTGTGTGCGCCTTCGCTTGTGTGTGTGTGTGTGTGTGTGTGTGTGACCACGACAATGTTACGGAGTAGCTGCGCATGTGCAGTTTTCGTCAAAAGTACACGGGCTACGCTGACTTCGAACGCAATGCTGACTACGGGATGTTTAAAGGAGTTCCTGTGGTATATGTCAAAAGCTTTAACGGCCACCTGGGAAATGAAAATAATTCTCGTACTCGCCACCCAAAGGTCTGGAGTATCGAGAACGCCACGAGAACCGCGCTACACAGCCGAATGATATATATGGTGAAGGCGCTGTGCAGCTCTTATACTTTTAACAAAGGCTGTATCTTATATGTTCACCGATATGAGCAACTATGAACATGCGTGTTTGGAAGTGCAAATATGAACTTTTCTCAACTTAAATTATTTGAGAAAGATGAAATGGCTTTAAATGTACAGTCGCCGCACGGCGGCACTCTTGCGGTCGTAATTAATTCACTGCATGGTGTGGATGTGGATAATGGCCACGCGACCATCGTGGGCATCGCAAGCGCCAGCACGTTGACAAAAGTTGTTGGTCGGATAAGAGAAAATCACCTTGAGGAGCGCTAGCAGCCGTGGCAGCGTGCTTGTCATTCATCAGATAAGAGCAGGTTACGTAGAGAGAGATAGAGATAGAGAGAGATAGAGTAACGAAAGGAAATACATAAAGTTTGCCAGGACACTTTCCGGCTGGCTGCGTTGTACTGGTGGCAAAGAGACAAAGGAATGAAAAGATAAACTGCACGCAAATACACGAGGAAGAGCACAAAGAATGACACGACCGTCACAGTGCAATGCCAACGCTTTCAAAAGGCGAAGCGTGGAGGTTATCTCCAGATTTCTGGCGCTGTGATGCTCTGTGCGCCTCTGGGATATCTCGAGAAATAAATTGGTCTAAGCACACACATACACACGCACACACATACACGCTCACACACGCACGCTGACAGATACGAAACAGGCTTACCGAGCAGGGAAAGCGCACGCAGCACACAACGCGTTGGCGTCAGTGAAGTTTCGCAGGACGGCTGGGGTGGGGGGGGGGAGGGGGGGCGCGAGATGCGCAGGGCCGAGTGCGCCAGCGCGACGCACCAGCGCTGTGCACGCACTTCCGCGGGGAGGCCGACACAAGCATTGCCACATCGGGCAGCAGCGTTCCGCGCTCTTCTGGCTCCGTTGTTTGCCCGGTCATGCGGGCATCGATAGCAAGGGAATGGGGGCACCAACCACGGCTCGTGCGCGCGTGGTACGGCGTTTTGCGCAAAAGCGAAATGAGCCATCCAGACTCGATTAGTTTCATTCCGATGTCGCATTTGGAAATTTCCCTAATTCGAGAAAAGCTTTCAGGACAACAGTTGTCATTGCTGCTTTCTGTGGGTGTGCGAAATCGCGCACGCGTCTTTTGCGATACACCTATAGTGTCTTTTTTTTTTTATGGGTTGCAGCATGTAGCGTCACAGTTTGCGCTTTGACTTGACGTTCGCACAAGCGTTGGACAACGAGATTCGCAAATCTAGGCCCTGCGTGAAATTACCATGTACATATGGTACGTACTGGCGCATGGATGGCGCATTAGAGGTCTTTCGGCGTTCCGAATCAGTCTACAGGACTGTCTTGTGAAAGCACCGTCCCTGCCCCGATAAAGATCAGGGCCACTGCGGCCAGTGGGACACGTGCCCGGCACACGGCGGCGTACGTTCAAAGGTGCGATGGTCCTCGAGGAATGCCAGATCCGAAAACCATTCGTCACACGCATGCCTCGACCAGGTTTTACGCCATGGGCTGCCTTCGCGGCGACCGTCTGCCGGCAGTCCACTGCACCACCGTCGCTCCCGGAAGCGCGGCGATCCGTGCCCCGTGCGATGGCCACCCTGCGGCGACCATGGACGGCGCGTGCCCCATCGCAGGCATCGCGTAAACAAAAGGGGGCCCGGTGCCGTTGCGCCACGCGCGGCAACCGCGCGCTCTTGCCAGCAGTGGCCGCGACCACCCAGGACAGCTATTCCCGGCCACACACATGCGTGCACACGCATACACACTCGGCGCTCGCCTGTTTTGCGCTCCCTTCTCGCTTATTTTGACACGGACCGCGGTGCAGGCCACGACCAGAAAGCACCGCCTCAAGTCCGCCGTACATATCGACGCGCCTATCCGCGCTGCCGCGGCGCTAATCGGCCACGGTTCTTGCTCACATGGCGCAGCGGGCATTACACACAGCTGCATCGTGTACAAGAGACACAAAGGTTATGCGAACAGTAACACAAGGCGAATGCCGAACCAGTTTATCGCATAGAGCGAGGGGAAACGAGAATCTTGCGGCATCCAAGGAAACGTCCATGCTTCGCCTTTTTTTCTCTCTGGCTCGCACGAATCGCCGTGCCACGATCTCTGTTACATAAGCGTGATGATATCGCGAAGTCGGAGAGCGTTTGGAAGGTGCCAGCGCAGGTGCTTTAATTTATTAATGTCCAGGCGTTCTCTTTTCTTGACAGACCGCGTAATGAATAAAAACAAGTGACAGTTGTAAAGGAAGGGCACAGAAGAAAACGGCGAAATGACACGTAGCCTATATCATGTTGTATCTGCTAAGATATATTGTTACGATGGGAAAAGAGGACAATGTCGTTGAAGGTGAAGACGACGAAGTGGCAACAGCCTCTCGAGATTCTCAACTACTTCATTTCATGTATTCACAGTTTATTTTTAAACTTGGATTATATATTTATTTTCCTTTTTTGTGTTATTTATTTATTAACTAACTTATTTTATTTTTTCAGCCATATTACCACCCGATTCGTGGCCTATCCACCATAGTGGGTTTGTGCCATTAATTGGCGCTTCATCATTATCATCATCATCATCCTCTGCCGCTGCTGCTGCTGCTGTTCATGTACGTCTTGTAAATACATCGTGTAAATAGTTTTATACCCGTGACATTTTGGTGGACGTGCGGGGTACGCGTCTTCGCCACGGAGCTCCGCAGCGGACGTCTCACCCAGCCTGGGACCATGTTTCCAGTGGAAGGCCCCGCGTCTGCAGCTGCAATACCGACTACGCATACCAAGTACGTTGCTCTACCTCAGACGCAAGACCCCGGCAAGTTCACCGGCCTCGATGGTGTTGACGTAGAAGAATGGTTGAAGATGTATGAGCGCGTCAGCAAGGTGAGCAGGTGGGATCCGAACATAATGCTGGCCAATGTCGTGTCCTACCTCGACGGAACACCGCGAACGTGGTTTTATACACACGAGGAAGAGTTAACCAGCTGGGACTTGTTCAAAGAAAAGCTGTCCGACGTTTTAGCAATCCTACCGGTCGACAACTACCGCCAAGCAACAACTCGCCACGCGTGCCCAAACTGCTAGTCGTATGTCTCCTACATCCAGGACGTCCTAGCCCTCTGTTATAAAATCGATACGTCCATGCCAGAGGCCGGCAAGGTTGGACACATTATCAAAGGCATCGCGGACGACGCATTCAACCTTCTGGCCTTTAGAAACTTATCGACTGTCGACGCCATCGTGAATGAATGCCGCCATTTCGAGCAGGCGAAGAGTCTCCGTTGATACAATCAGTTTAAATGGCTTCCAAATACTGCAGCAACCTATTCCTGTACCGACCCCACCGACCAGTCTAGCTCGCCACCACCAACAAGCGAAAACGTGACCCGAATTGTACGCCGCGAACTAGAAGCAGCGTTTCCTGCCTCGCCTCAACGGACGTCTTGGAACAACACTGCTGAGACGATATCGCTGATCCAGTCCGTGGTTCGCCAGGAAATCGCTAATATGGGTCTTCCCAGCCCCTGCTCCTTGAGTCGCCCTGACACCCGCCCTTCTCCTATGCCTCGGTCCTATCGCAGTCCACCTCACAGTGTCCGTTATCCCTACACTACCAGGAATCCATCGGACTGGCGTACACCTGACGACAGGCCGATCTGTTTCTGCTGCGGCCGAATCGGACACGTTTCCCCTCACTGCCGGAGCCGTTGGCCGTCCCCTCATCGAAACACCTTCAGGAATTCAAGTCCGCCCCGAAGTTCTACACCCCGTCGCTTCTACGACGCTTCCACCGCCACCACCTCGACCCGCCGCTATGCTCGCTCGCCCTCGCCTCAACGTCGCCAGCCACGGCCGCCCCAGCGTCACCGCTCGCCGTCGCCGACCTACCCAGGACCGTCCCAGCAGGAAAACTAGGCAATGCGGCACCTCGAAGTGGTGCTGCAATGTCGGATTCGCTGCAAAATCCTCATTTGACGCTGTTTACGAGACATAACCTTCTTGACGTCCAAGTTGATGGCCCACCCATCGCAGCACTCAATAGATACAGGAGCACAAATATCGATTATGACTAGCCGCCTACGCCGCCATTTAAAGAAAATTGTTACACCTGCCGTTACTCGGTTCGAACGAATCACCGACGGTAGCACGGTGACCGTGGTCGGAATGTGTACTGCACGTGTGAGCATTTTCGGCCGCCATGCTGTCGTCCTTTTCATTGTGCTTGACCGATGCCCCCATGACCTCATAGGCCTAGACTTCCTATCCGCCCATTCAGCGCTCATCGATTCTTCCTCAAGTACTGTGCGTCTTGACCTGCCTCTATGGACGTTCCTCCGACACCACACGAAATTCGCCTAAGACCGACTGATTTTATTCCCGTTCCACCACAGGTCTTGACATACATCGAAATATCACCTTCTACGCCAGTTACCGATGGTGATTACATCTCCGTTCTCATAACTGACATCGTTCTCACCCACAACGTTACTGTCCCGCATACAATAGTGAGGGTCACAGACAATCGCACGTATCTCCCTGTGGTGAATTTCGGGCGCGCTAAGGAAATTCTGCCTAAAGGTATCACTGCTTTAGAAGTTAGCTGCGTAGAGGCTTTTGCCGTCGACGTTTTCTGTGTGCCTTTCCCGCCTGCCAAATGTACTGACAATGACATTAGCAAAATGATCGCCCCGAATCTCACTCCTGCGGAGGCTGAACAGCTCTGCAGTCTATTGCTTTCCTAAAAAGACATATTCGTCCTGAACAACCAACCCTTTGGCCGGACGTCACTTGTCAAACATCGTATACATACAGGCGATAATCCACCCATCCATCAGCGAGCCTACCGAGTTTCAGCTTCGGAGCGTCACGTCATCAAAACGGAAGCAGACAAGATGCTAGCGAAAGACATCATTGAGCCATCGTCAAGTCCCTGGGCGTCACCTGTCGAGCTGGTCAAAAAGAAGGACGGCGCATGGAGATTCTGCGTCGATTACCGCCACCTTAACCAAATCGCGAAGAAGGACGTCTACCCACTACCTCGTATCGATGACGCCCTCGATTGCCCATACGGGGCACAGTATTTTTCGTCCGTCGACCTACGGTCCGGATATTGGCAAATCGCTGTCGATGATCTAGATCGTGAAAAGACCGCCTTTTAACGGCTGATGGTCTTTACCACTTCAAAGTTATGCCTTTTGGGCTATGCAACGCTCCGGCTACCTTTGAGCGTACGATGGACTCATTACTCCAAGGATTCAAGTGGCCGACTTGTCTCTGCTACCAAGATGATGTTATTGTGTTCTCGCCCTCATTCAGCACACACATTCAGCGCCTTTCAGCTGTACTTGCCGTTGTCCGCAAGGCCGGTCTACACCTCAACTCCAATAAATGTAACTTCGGCCACCATCAGATTACTGTTCTTGGACATGTCATCAATGCGACTGGCATCCGACCGGACCCGGAGAAAATTCGCGCCGTGGTAGAGTTCCCTGTTCCACAGTCCGCAAAAGATGTCCGAAGTTTCGTAGGCCTTTGCTCTTACTTCCGCCGCTTTGTTAAAAATTCCTCTCACAGATCTCCTGACGAAAAGCGTGCCGTTTTCATGGGGATTCTACCAGGCCGCCGCCTTTTCTCGTCTTACCACCATGCTTACCACCCCACCGATTCTAGGACACTTAGCTACTTCAACCCCTACAGAGGTGCGCACCGATGCCAGTGGCCATGGAATCGGTGCCGTCTTGGCACAAGTTCAACACGCTTATATGAACGTGTCATCGCGTACGCTAGCCGTCTTTTGTCACCTGCGGAGCGAAACTACTCTATTACCGAGCACGAATGTTTGGCCGTTGTGTGGGCAGTGGCGAAATTCCGCCCCTAGTTATACGGCAGGCCCTTTTCTATTGTAACGGACCACCACGCCCTCTGTTGATTTTCGTCTTTAAAAGATCCCACATGGAGGCTTGGACGATGGGCTTTGCGGCTACAAGAGTATTCCTATTCGGTGGTGTATAGGTCTGGTCGCCTACACAAGGACGCCGACTGCTTGTCCCGTTACCTTGTACCCACGCCCGCCAACGCCGACACGGACGCTTCCGCAAGTGTTCTTTCCATTTCCCAGCTTGGGGACATGGCCAACGAGCAACGCCGTGACGCTACTTTGAAGACCCTCATTGACCGAATGGAATCTGCTCCTACCGATCCATCGTTGCGGTGGTTCGTCCTCAACGACGAGATAATGTACCGACGCAGTTTTCATCCTGATGGTCCTCCCCTTCTCTTTGTCGTTCCACAACATCTCCGCTCAACCGTGCTTCGGGAGCTTCATGACGCCCCAACTGCCGCACACCTTCGGTTTGCTCGCACTTACGACCGCGTGCGCCGCCGCTTCTACTGGCCAGGCCTCGCACGCTCCCTACGGCGCTATGTAGCTGCTTGCAAGCCCTGTCAACATCGCAAAATGCCAGCAACGCTTCCTGCCGGGGACTTACAGCCGATCGACATTCCACCTGAACCATTCTTTCGCGTGGGTTTGGATCTCCTTGGTCCTTTCCCCGAGTCCAGCTCCGGCAACAGGTGGATCGCTGTCGATACTGATTACGCGAAGCGCTATAGGCCATGACTCGGGCACTTCCCACGAGCTGCGCAACCGACGTCGCAGATTTCCTACTCCGGGATATCATTTTAGTGCATGGCGCACCGCGACAGCTCCTTATACCGACCGCGGCCGTACTTTCCTCCCCCAAGTCATCGCCGATATCTTACCAAGCTGTTCTACCATGTTCTACCAAGCACAAACTGGCTACCTCCTATCATCCCCAGACCAACGGCCTTACTGAGCGACTTAATCGGATCACTACTGTCATGCTATCGAAATATGTTTCACCCGACCACAAGAACTGGGATGTGGCGCTGCCCTATGTCACGTTCGCCTATAATTCATCACACCACGATAGTGCTGGGTATTCCCCCTTTTACTTGCTCTTCGGTCGTGACCCTGTATTACCACTGGGCGCTTCACTCCCCTTGGTACGGCATTCGAGGACCGAGTATGCCCGCGAGGCCATCGCCCACGCTGACCATGCGCGCCAGCTTGCCCGTACTCGTTTGTTCGCATCGCAAGAATGTTAACGGCATGTTTACGATCGCCGCCATCGTGACACATTTTTTCACCAGGCTCTCTCGTGCTACTTTGGTCCCCTTGCCTCCGAGTGGGGCTCTCCGAGAAACTCCTTCCGCGCTACAAAGGCCCTTACCGCGTTCTACGTCGAGTGACCAATGTCACTTACGAGACAATCCCCGTGACGTCCGTCATGCCACCCGGTTCCACATCATCTGACGTCGCACACGTCTCTCGGCTTAAGCCTTACTATGCCCTCGCCGATGGCCCCGTCTGAAGAACCGGGACGGTGCTTTTTCTGTCGGGGGTCGTGTTACGGTGGAAAAAGAGGGCAATTTTGTCGACGGTGAAGACGATGAAGTGGCAACAGCATCTCGGGATCCTCAGCTGATGTTTATGTACGTCTTGTAAATACATCGTGTAAATAGTTTTATACACGTGTCAATATGTATAAGCGAGCAGACTGGCCGACGAATGCACATACGCACACCTCTCGCACTTAGCAAAAAGCCTGATTTCGACCAGGGTTCCTGGAAATGGCGGAACGCCGTTAATTTGAAATTAAATTATGCGGTTTTACGTTCCAAAACCACGATATAATTATGCGGCACGCTGTAATGCAGACTTCGGATTAATTTTGAACTAATGGGGTCCTTTTTAACCTGCAGCCAATGCATGGTACACGAGCGTTTTTGCATTACGCCGCATCGAAATGCGGCCGCCACGAATCGAACGCGCGACCTCGCGCTTGGCAATGCAACGCCATAGCCGTTAAGCCCCTGTGGTGAGTTGAAATGACGGAACAGAACAACACGAAGCTTTAGTGCATTTCGCGGTATATTTTGTAAAAGACTTAGTGTCAGGATTGCAATTAAATTCGCATGCCTTGAACACTGGCATATTATTTAAGCTGTGCGATTGCAATATACAGCCGCTGACAAACAACAGTTAATTAGCAATTTCTTTCTTTTTCTCTATCATTGGGGTCCTTACATATTTTACAAGGATCACTTCCTCACGCCTGCCACCGCTAGCGATGTGTTGCTGACGAAAAAAAAAAGTCGCAGTTTCACCCGAAAGGCGAACCATAGAGTGCGATAGGAAGTTGGTGGACAGCTATACGAAGTAAGGAGTTCGCTTGGTCGCATAAACTTGTTAACATAGGCATGCTAACTAAATTAAGAAGCACGGTGTCACGAGCACACAAGCAAACATGAACGCACCTAACTCGATGAGTGCGGAAACTCGGTGTGAAAACGCTGCAGTGAGGAAGCGTGGCAGCAGGAGCGAGCGAATTTGCCTTCCTGCTTCGTCTCGTATCAACGCTAACAAAGCCGCGAAAAACACAGCGCACGGGCGGACTCTGTCCCCGTCGCAGATTGCTTTCAAGATACAGCTGCCCGGGCGGGCGCGCGCGGCCGCCCGGAGTAAAACGCGCCCCCCCCCCCCCTACGCCCCCCCCCTCCCCCGGGAGCCTCGACTGAACACGGCGCGCTGCCTCCGCGCTTTCATCGCTTGCGTGCGCCACATAGAGCCGCAATCGCCGGCTCGCCCTCGCACGTTTTTATTCGCACATACAGCGTACGGCGCGCGGCAACGATTTTATTGCCCTTGGTTTTCAGACGGAACCTCATGGCGACGCCGACGGTAGAATTGCGCCTGCTGTGTCCATATAGAATTGCTTTCGCAATTAAAGAAAGATCGCACTTGTTTCTCTTCTTCAGTTCGTTTCACCCGTCACCCGTGAATTTGTTTACCCGATTCAGCATAAACAGCAATGTAATGGCAAGCAAATGGCGAGAATCCGTTGCAGACGACGGGGCAGAGTAATTCGGGCAGTTCAACGTATAGCCTGCAGCTGCTGGGCACCAGAGCCAGATGACGGAAATTATAAAGGCCGCCCCAGTTCAAGATTTCCGGAGAGAGACTTCCCGACTTCCACGCTCGTTCAAAAGCCAAAAACGAGTATCTTCCACCCTCTCCACATGGCGCCCTTTTAGCACACCCGAACAGCAGTGCGTGCTGAGAGAAAGGCGCAGTGCGAGTACCTTCACGCCTTACGAAAATAGGTCAGAGGCATCATCTGAGGTACGGAGCAGACATTGTTTTCCGCTATCTCCGTCAAAAGGCTGATAGGGCCATTCATTCTTTACTCTCGTCACGTGTTTCTAAAGGCCACAATATTGTTTCGGAGAGAGAGCCGCAGTGGAGTGCCGGAGGCGCATGCACTGTCTGTCAAAAAAGAGCTCTCGGGGATAGACAGCCGCTGGGCCCCCGGCGGGCGGGTACAATGTAATTCTTCGCCATGTGCATTGTACGGTCGTCGCCGTGTCACTTTAGTCGCCAGATAGTGTGTCGTTCTGTCGTCAAAAGTACGTCACTGGGCTGTCTTTCTCGCGCGCTTCCCTCGCATATTTTTTGTTGGATATATATTTTGTCTACGTCAATGGCAAGTGGACCGGTGACAGTAAACAGGAAGTCATCGGGAGCTGCTCAAAGGAGGTCCCCCCCCCCCTTTTTTTTTCTTTCCTTTTTTTTCTTCTTCCGGACAGCGCGTTAGGGAAAGCACGCGTTGCGATGTTCCGGTAGCGGGGGCCGTCAATGGGTACCGCAGGCGCACTTCGCTCGCGCTCGCGTCAGCGTGACCAAAGCAGCGCGCGGCATTTGGCGCCCTTTCGCACGGGTCGACGCCAACGCCAATGAACACGCGCCGCCGCCGCAGCATGCGGCAGTAGTAGAGCCGCACGGGAGCGATTCCTGGAACCGTTTACGAGAGCGCCGTTACGCAACGCGAGCCTAGCTGACAGCTATACGCATAACTTTGAGACGCGCACAACCTCTTAAAATGCACGCGGTTGCGCACCCCGAAGGGAACGCTGTGTCCAGGAGCGACTGACACGCGTTGCCACATTCGCGTCTGTCAGCACGAGAAACTTGTACACTCGCTCGCGTTCGCTTATAGGTTAAGTTCACCGAGGTAAGCTCTCGTTCTCGGCCTGCAGTTTCGCCAATGAACGTCGGTGTGCAGGTCAGCGTTCCTCTCGCGTTGAGTCTTCGCGCGCCAAGAAACAGGTGTCAACAACACGAGTACAGATTATCATGGTATTATACTCACAATGCTGCGACGTGAAATGGCGATAAAAGAAAACGGGTACCAGAAAACAAAGTTCAATAGCACATTCTGCGTTTTTTAGGCATCGTTTTTTATTCGGTTGATGGGCATCGCCTCGCTCGAACTTAAAAAAAAAAGAAGGCCTTGTAACAGACCGGAAACGTTTTCAGCAGATTGCTAAAAAGAACGATTCTTTGCCGTGGACAGAGGAGTGCGAAAAACGTACTTGTTTATAGTGTTAACGGGACGGGGTTTTGTGAACCTTCAACAGCGTTTGCTTGGAGCTCGAACCAAATTGACTATCGGAGAGGGTTCGGCAGGGAAGACGAGGTGATGTAAAAACAAATAACAGAAGTCTAATACATCATTACGGGTGACGGTGCGCTCCAAGACAAAAAATACAGAAACGTTCAGCGTGCGTCCACCTGCACGCAAGGGCAGAGAGGATGCGACCGCACGTGGCGGCTCGCTGGCTTTCTTATACCCTCCACCATCCCGACATCCTCACTATCTGCTGCCTCCTGGTATAGGGCCCTGTCGGGACACGTCGGGGCAACTCATACGGTGGGGCGCACGGGAGGGAATCCATTCCTTGGCGTAGAGCGGTTGAACGTAGGACACGTAGGGTCAACCCACACAGAGGTGCATGGGAAGGAGACCACTCCTTGGCGTAGAGGGTGAGTTGAACCAGAGTCCTTCCATGTTTTTCTGGTCACGAAACTCCGCCGTCACGCTATGGGAGAGGTTCATATGCTGCCCAAAGGTGCCGCGACGCGGCGCCACTGTGCCACAGAGGGCATCGTTCGCGTACCGAAATGCGTGCGCAGTGCGAGGCGAGCTGACTGATCGGGTGCGTTCTGTGCATGTGCTGTGCTATTTTTCGAGTGTTGGGCTGTTTGGTTAAAGTGGTGGGGTGGGACAACGATGCCGAACACGTGTTGCGTGCCTGGGTGCCGTTCCGGCTACAAGGGCACGACCGAAAAGGTGTCGTCGTTCTGTTTACCTAATAACAAGGAGCAGCGCGAGAAATGGAAGCGGGCCATACCGCGGCAGGAAAGTGCAAGTTTTGTGTGCATGTTTAAGTAACAGCAGAAGAAGTGGAAAGGTGGTATCTCTAACAAGCCATTTAAAAAAAAAATTGCTGTATTTGTGATGTAGCTACTTGTGTTCGTTTGAGAGTTCTTTAGCCGTGTGGTTTGAAATGCTTTCTTGTTTTGTTTGTTTCGTGTGTTATGAAACACTTTCTTGTTTATAGAAACAATTGACTATGCATTCTGTACTTATTGCCATTCGTTTGCTGGTGTTTGTTTCCTGTCTCCCAATGCATACCTCTCACGTTTGATCTTATTTCTTTATGCGTATTATATCAGTGTCATGCTTTTAACAAACTTCTTGCATTGTGAATGGTGAACCATTTATGACCGGACGCCTCTGTGCTATCTGTATTTCGCTCCGCTTATTTTACATGATAAATAAATGATCGTGCTTGTATTTTGTTTTTGCACCAACATGTTTTATTTCTTTTCTTAATCGAATTATAAAGAGTTTTTTTTTCATTTTTCGACCATAATAAGAATATCAGGACCGGTGATTGCAACATTTTAACATGTTGTAAATTGTTGCGAATTAAGAACCAAAATACCTTGTCTCGTCGTTTCTGCGTCGAAACCACGAGCAGCGTGAATAAGTGCTGGGCTTACTGACGCTTCTAAACGACTGCTTGCTAAGGCAATTGCCTAATTACAGCTAGTTTCAACTGTGCAGGTCCCAACACTTCAGGTTCGCCTTAATCCGTTGTTAAAAGCCGCACCGAAGACATTCAGTAGCGAAGTTCGTCTTGCATTAATTCTACCTAAATCTAATTCAGAAATGGCATCGCTTTGCAAGAAATCTTAAGCGCATGGAGCAGCTCAGTTCCCTTTTCTTTGTCATTAAGTATTCTACGGTAGCAGCCCTTTGCAATAGCAATTTCATTCTTTTGATCTCTTTCTCTGCCACAGTTTAACAGAAACTGATTAGCTGTGCTCGGCGAACAATCTGGCGCTATGCGCAACGGAGAATTGGCGCTTACTCATCTGGTGATAAGAGGGACCACTGGCGTTTTGTTGCGAATGCGCGGTGTTTAATTTAAGGCAAATATTAAAAAGAGGAGCCCACCGAAGCGTTGAGGCGAACGGCGATGACGAAGAAATCCGGACCGAGACCGCCCGGCCGTGTACAGCGGACGCACTTCGACGGGGGCGAAATGCAAAACACCCGTTTATTTAAATGTAGGTGCATTCTAAAGGATCCCAGGTGGTCAAAACTAATCTCGAGTCCCCCACTACGGCGTGCCTCATAATCGTATCGCGGTTCTGGCTCTTAAAATTCCAGATCTTTTTTTTTTTTTCGGTCTGAGACCGCCGCAAGCTCCATGTTATGAGCGGCTTTTTTTTTCGTCCCGTGCGCTCATATCGTCGCAGAAGACACGCTCAGGCAGTAATTTAATTATATTCAATGTCAAAAATAGTTACGTGAAACTAAAGCGATCGTTGAGGAAGTTGAGAAAGCTAGAATACCGAGGCTGCCCCACACACAACCACAGCGGTAGCGGCGTTCGCATGCCCTCTCATGCACGGTTGCGCCTCTAGCGGCAGGCGCTGGCGCTATATGAAACTGAGGCGGCAGTTTCGTGACCAGAAAAAACATGGAAGGACTCTGGTTGAACGTAGGATAGAGGGGAGTAGGATGCCCACATTCCGCGCATAATCTCGTCGCACACGCCCTACGGGCAAGTCTTTTCAAGTTGACGAGCGTGACGATTAGGCACGCCGTGTCCCAGGCGTTTGGAATCTGTTCCATTCATTGCCGCACGAAGTGAACCGTAACAACGGCTAAGAAACTAACGCCAGAAGCGTGCATCCCTGGGCTAGTTGGTTAAACATTGTAAAGGTGGTAAAGCAGAGCATAAAACCACGATGACAGAAGAAACGAGAACGCACACCACCTAAACTGACACCAAGGCGAATAAACGCATTGGCAACGAAAAGAGCGACAACTCACACCTGATTTATTTGGAACACAGAGTAGTCAGTAAATGCGCATATTGTCACTTGCGCGAACTACAACAATGTGTACTTAACGGGACAGCCAGTTCTCAAAGAAGCTGATCTTTGTGCCGTATACGCAGCATAACTGACGCTTTACTGCTGCCGTCAACATGCTTTCTTTTGTGCGGCATGCTTCCATTTGTTCTGGTCAAAAGTAGAAATCTGTGAAAAGGCAGAAATCAGCCTGATAAAGAAGCCCTGCAATGAACAAAAATAAAACTTTGCGCTAACTGATGGCAACCCACAACGTAATCGAGGAAGGCATCTGACGGCATCGGTGAAATATCAGTAATGCTCTCCGACGCAGGTATCAGGGGTCGAATTCACAATTGTTTTCGTTCATAAGCGATCATTGCCATTGATCGCACCCCTTCGCTAATGATATGTCCAGCTGAAATCGAGTGAAATTTTCTCTTAGGAAAAATTTTAGCGTAAGAATTTCTGTGAATATCCGCCTAGAAGCCGAATACACAAAGCTTTTCGTTCGTAAGTGCTCTTTGTCATTGGCCAGCCGCCTTCGATAATATTATGTAGAGCATCAGGATGGGGCTGAAATTTTCTCGTACAAAAAATTCTAGCATAAGATCTATTTGTGAATACGGGCTCAGTTCCTACGACAGCTGCTGGTTGTCCCGTTAAGCAGTGTTAAGGGGGATTACTGTCATCTGCGCATGTAATTTGTCCACGTGTCCGTGTCCACGTGTCCACGTGTCTTTCGGAAGTTACAGCCCATGCCGTAGTACATATTTGTGGAACTAGAACAGCAATCCAACGACGTGCTGAGCGAAGGTACCGAAGCACGAAGGCAACTGACGATTTACGGACCGCCAGATGCACGCAAAAGAAGATCCAGCGCCGGTTAGACAAGCTCGAATCGCAACGTTGTACTGCCTACTGTGAGTCGGTAGATCCACGCAAGCCTTTATCACAACTATGGAGAACGGTGCGCGGTCTCCGGACACCCCCGTAGGGCGGTTCTCATTCAAGGCTCTAGCCCTCTCTCTAAAGAAACGGGAAATTGACGCGGCAGAGGAGTTCTGTGCCAGATTATCCGGCCAAATCACAGCTCCCGACATTCCACCGCCTTCGAGTAGTTGTCCGCCACCACGTGATCACCGCATGGACCTACCATTTGCGTGCGTGCGTGCGTGTGCGTGCATACGTGCGTGCCTGTGTGTGTGTGTGTGTGTGTGTGTGTGTGTGTGTGTGTGTGTGTGTGTGTGTGTGTGTGTGTGTGAGAGAGAGAGAGAGAGAGAGATGTGATGTGATGTGATGTGATGTGATGCGATGTGACTCGTTGCCGTGAACTCAGCACCGTGCCACTCGTTGCCAGTCTTTCCAGATGCCAGTTGCCAGATAGCAAGGATGTTGCCGTGCTTCCCTGGCGATTTTCACGAACGCTGTCACTAATCAGATTTGTGCGCAGTTGCCACTTTTTCCACGCGGAGCACGTCCGCCGTGCCCCGTTGTGTGCAAGGACCACCAAATTATATTGCGGGTGACCTTGTTTCGCTTTTTTGTCTTGAAACCAGATGAATTATGTTGGCTTTTTTGTAATTTTTGAAATCTTGTGTTCTCTTTCATAGATCTTCGGATTCTTAAACGATTACGTTGGGATATCAGGTTTGTCAGCGGACGACGAAGTGGGCGCACCGTCACGCTCTTTTTCATATTGGTTCTGCAGCGGGGCCAGGACAGCATTCCGCCTTTCGATGCTGACATAGGCGTTGTGCGCACAAATACTATATCTGTGCAGCTCTGTGCACGCAGTGGCCTGAGTGGAACGGCGAGTAAACGTCTAGCTACAAACACCGACGGTTTTCCTTCGGTCTCATCTCATGCACCGTCGAGGTGCGATGCTTGCACGCCGCTGGCGGAGCTGCTCAACACGCCGCAGCGTTTTAAGACTCCTATAGTAGGAAGCCAGGACGCTGTTTTATTCAATTATATGGACACTGCAGGCGCATTTCTATCGTCGGCGTCACCTTGATGTCCCGTATAAAATCCAAGGGCGATAACATCCTCGCCGCGCGCCGTACGATGCATGTGCGAGTGAAAGCTTGCGAGGGCGAGCCAACGATGGCGGCTCAATGTCAAGCGCGCAAGGGAGGAAAGCAGGGAAGAAGCGCGCCGTCTTCCGTCGCGCGCAAGGCACCAGGGGAGGGGAGGGGGCGGGCGTTCTACTCCTGCGGCCGCGCGGACCCTACCTTGAAAGCGAAAGCGATGAGTACAGAGTCTACGTGCACAGAGGGCTAATAGCTTTGTGTGCGCTCTGTTCTCGCCGCATAGTTGCGTTAAAGCGAGAGGCGGCACGAAGGTCAATTCGCTCGCTGCAGCTGCCGCGCTTCCTCACTCAAGCATTTTGACAGTGAGTGTGCGCGGTCATCGAGTGAGATGTGTTCACGTTTGCTTATGCGCGCGTGACACCATGCTCGTTAATTTAGTTACTAATAAAATGCTTACGAGTTTATGCAGCCGATAAAACTACTATCCGTACTTCGCTTAGCCGTCTACTAATTTGCTGTCGCAATCAATGCTTAGCCTTTCGTGCGAAACTGCAACTTTTTTTTTTTGCTGAGCAGCGGCAGTTGCCTCACGTCCTGTGTCTCGTCAAGCACCCCACCACCCTGCCCCCATTTGTATTGTTAGAACACCCTCCAAGGAACTTCAGTCCAATGCGCACTTAACTAAGCTAGCTATCGCTTTCCATGATATCCGCCCTTCGGCCGAAACTGCCAATGTCTGTTGTTTTTTTCGTTAAGGTGATACTGATTATCAAGTTTCCTTCAGTTCCTTCCGCTGTTCCATTGAAATGGCCCTAGATTGGTTACACCACTTCTGGTATATGCCTACAGTACAGTTGATCAGAGATGGCGGGTAATAAATGATTTTATAGAAAAAAAAGATAGCAAAAGTAATTGGCAGTATTTCGTGCTGCCAATTTTTCCAGTAAAAACAAGTGTCAACCGGAAGCTATCAGTATTACAAATTGTGCACGGCCGATAACTCCCACATGCATAGGAAAAATCCTGTGACACAACCTATGCAGTATAGGCTATCGCACTGAAAGGCGGCACCACTTCTCTTTATTTATTACGAGACTTATATATATATATATATATATATATATATATATATATATATACAGTAAAAGCTCGTTAATTCGAACCGCAAGGGGAAGCCGCTTCAGTTCGAATTAACGAAAGTTCGAACTAACGAAAGTGAAGGAGGGCAAGAGTACACTGCGATTTGGAAGCAATAGGGCATGTCAGAAATTTGGCGTGTCAGAAAGTGATGGCGTGTGCCGCGGGCACACGCCATCTTCAAGTCGAAGCTCTGGGTCCGACTGTGCCACACCACCGATGTCCACCGAAACGAACGTTAGCCGAAGCTTAACACCATCACAATGAATCGCGACAGCCGATACCTCCTAAGCTGAAAACAGAGGTGCACAACCAATGAAGACTGCCGAGACAAAGACGCTGAACATGTGAAGGTGGCGAAGGCCCGGATTCGTTGGTTCTTGATTGCAAGCGCAGCTGCGACGTACTTGATTCGCTGTGTTTTGGGGCTTGCCGTGCCATCTCCGCACAACATTAACAGCTGTACAAGATTTGCAAAGCCTCCGAGATTCGCAATGGGCAAGAAGTCTCGGAGGTTACGTAGAACGGAGAGGCGGCAGCCGCCGCTGCCTTCTGGCTGACCCCGCGTCGGTTAGATTTTTTTCCGATTTTGCCTTCTCTCGCCGTTCTCTCCGTTTCGGAGGCAATACAGCCTTGTGTGTAGGTAGTAGGCGCGTTTCTCTAGACGTGTACCAGGCGAGCGTAGTTCGAATTATCCGTGAGGGAACCTTCTCGCGTTCGAATTAACGGACTTTTTTATACATAGACTTCTGTGGAGCTTGGCCGGACCAAATCGTACAGTTCGAATTATCCATAAATTCGAATTATTGAAGTTCGAATTAACGAGCTTTCACTGTATATATTTCTTAAGCTGAATACAGAAAAGGGGAAGACGAGGCTGGAGAGGGAGTTGTAGCGTTGCTTCATCGAACCGGAGAGGAAGTGATTTGCCACGCTGTAGATACTGATTCTTTCGGACGAAGCGTGTCGCATCGGTCACGATGATGACAATCCCTTTCTTGATTTTGGTTCGGCATACGCTACCGACCTTCGCACGCAGCGTTGACGACCCAGCATTTCAAAAGCGCAACGCTTCCTCGAAAAGCATGGATGTGTGTTGCATGACCGGCCTCAGTCAGAAGCCACAGCATCGCCCATCCTTACGAGGAGAGGACCGGGGGGAGGAGGTGACGCCCCCGCATGCAGCTGTGGCGGTCTGCCCGTACTGCAGCCAGCATCCATGCGCGCCACTGTAGAACCTTGACCCGCCAGTGCGCGCATTACGGATGCAGGTATGCTCAGGCAAAAGCATGCACGAAGGCTCCATAGGGGAAACGTTGTTGCAGCGCCGCGCGACAGCGCGCTCGCTCCCGCGTGGAATGCAGATGTCCACGATCGAGATGGCTGCGTTTCCCGTTCAGTAACGGTATACCCTGCTTGTTGCATGCCGGGGGATCAAGAGCATGTATAGCGTACCTCAGGAGCGCGCGTCTCCGCCACAGTGCGTGATCCCGCAAGTTATACTTCGCACGACGCCGCGGTCTTGCATATTTGAGAAGCGAGAGAAGAAAGACGGGGCTGGAGGTGGGACGCCGAGAGGGGTCGGGGGGAAGCACTCATCACGGCAGTGCTCGCAATCGGAAAACGCGCCACCTGCTATACGCTCGTCTGGATGTGCGCCGCCTGATTGCTCGCTTGATGGGAAACGGACGCAATATTGGCCTCGAGCTCCACCACTGGAAAAGCTGGCGCCACCGTCGGCGTGACGTGCTAGGAGGGATCACGTGGACATAGCGGCCGCGTCGGCTGCTTCGGGCGCGCCGAAGCGAGCTGAAAACGAGCTTAAATTCCCTCGTACGCTGCGGTTTTCATTTAGTGGCGAAATTTTCACGCTTCGAGTGTCTCCTTTACAACGCTTGAAAGCACTACAATAGGTAGTGGCTGCCTTTGAAGGCGCGCGACATGGTAGGCTACTGCTCGGTGCCGCAGGGCCGGACGCACGTAACGGAGGCCGATGTCAGCCTTATTCGCACGTAGCCGCAGGACAAGAAGCTGTGTGAAGCTTGGCTCGCGAAACATAAAACCGGCGAACAGTCATCGGCTACAACTCGGGTATGCAGCAAGCACAGACGCAATGAAGATTTCTGCTACGGCGCCCGGTCTGCGATGTTCTGGAAACGCGCACTGAGACGCTCGCCCGAGTCCGCTGCCCGACTAATGTCATAACGGTTTAGTCTATGAACTTGTCGATACTATAGATACTGGCAAGTTCAGTGGAGTGGAAAGGCAGCGGTAAGAAGCACATTTAAAGAAAGCATGGCATATGGTCATGTTTGTGTTATGAATTAATGCACTGGATTACAAAAAAGGAGCAGCGGGAAATTGCACGCTGAGAACGCCGATAAACATACAGTGCGACGCAACTCGAGAAATAGTATTGAAAGGTCAAAGAATTTAGAAGAAAAAAAGATTGAATCGTCGCGACGGCACATCACAGTCCCGTAGGCGTCGAAGTCTCTACAATGAAATTATTTTTGAACAGCTCTGATCGCGCCCATGCAACAATGGTTGCTTGTATACTGTCAAATGCTCATATTCTGCGGCCTTAAGCTCACGGCACGGTGCGAAAACGCGCGCGCGCAGAAAGCGAAACAGTGCGCGGACAAGCATGCAGACACGCGCGCAGTCGGTCGCTGCGAATCTGCGCGATCGCTGCATTGAGGCTTCATTCTATTACGCTCCATTTAGTTATACAAACACTATAAGAACATATTTCACATAGTTTGCTCTCAGCGTTTGCCCACCTTTCACGCAAGAAGCTGGTTCGGGAGACTCCATCGCGGCGACCGCGCGCAGTGGCGTTCACTGTACGTATTCGGTAAAGAGATAGCGGCTGTAAACGATTGTGTGCTTTCAGTTTGCCCAAGATTATTATTTAGACAGTAAGAAACTTCTCTCGTTTCGAAAGTACTTACAGAAATGTCCGGGAGAGCTCGCGCGTGGTGTTTTCAGTGAGCGCTGACAGCAAAACCTATGAGGAGCGCGCCACGTGATCCCTCATACTACGCCAGCGAGGCGCGTCCGATAGAGGGCGACTCCGTAACTCCTCGCCGCCAATAGGCTTATAGAGCACGTGGTCCACCGCGTTCGAACCGGTCCGCGAGCGCTGTAGCTACGCTTCTCGTCCTTCGACGTTGTCATGTGGCTCGACCGCGGGGCGGCACCAGCGACGTTATATATATATATATATATATATATATATATATATATATATATATATATATATATATATATATATATATGTGTGTGTGTGTGTGTGTGTGTGTGTGTGTGTGTGTGTGTGTGTGTGTGTGTGTGTGTGGTGTGTGTGTATGTATATATTTGCCTAGTTTGTGCTTTCGCAGTTCGGCCGAGTTCCCGCGTGACCAGGGTGAGATCGGCGTGAAAGTCGCCATGAATTCCACGCGGGGACACGCATGCGTCCACGAAAAGCCACACAGAGATTCAGTATAGGTCGCTCGTGACTCGCACGGGATGGATTAACATAAGCGGACTGGCCGAATAAAAGAAACGCCATCGAGACGAGAATGAAACAGCAGCGACGTCGAAGTCTCTTCAGCGCCGAAAGACAAATCCGCAGGTGTTCTTGCACTAGAGGACGCTATATGGAAATGAAGCGCAGCATTTATGCTCTGGCGTTCTTAACAAACAAGAACGACTCGTCCATGGTTATATTTCCTTTTAATTGACTAAATCCCTCCATGTAAACATTTACTCTCCGGCCTCGAGTTCATGCCCGGCTGTCTCCCACCTCCCATCTTTTCTCCTTCAGCAGCCCATGAAGTTGGCCAGTGCCGACCACCTCAATATACTTTGTTGTCAAGTGTCGTAGACATGAAACACACCGCGGTATATCGCTCATAATCCGTGCAGGATCGAAACAATACAAAGAGGGAAGAAAGCGTGAATTTTTCAACAGTGGTTGAACAAGGCAAGGCTCAGCATGGATCTCTTGGAAGCTTCGAGTCATCGTATACTCAAGGGGACTTGTCGTCTTAGTCTCCTCGTCGAAACGCTGGCTCGTGGCTTCTAAGATCCCAATCTGGGGCTTTTCTTGCTCAACCGCGGTTGATAAATTATCCGCGCATGGTCCCAGGCTATGCGGTCGCGCCTCCTGCCTGCATGCCGACAATTTCGTAAACGCGCCCTTCTGTGCGCACGTTGCGCGGATGTTGATGCAGCGTTTCTGCGGCAGCCGAAATGCTGCAGTGTTTGGGTCAAATCACGATTTTGCCCCAACCTATGTCGTCGGGCTTATTGCAGCGTATAGAGCGAGAAAACACGGTAGCGACTGACTGCCATGACGTTTTTCGGTTGAGATATAGATCTGAGCCGGCCGCCCACGTGCATACTTGCAAACGCACGTCCGAACAACTGGCGTTCCGAAACGAAAACAAACAGCTGTGCCGCGAGGAGAGCGTTCGCCCGTCAGGCCGATGTATTCTGAGCGCGCGTTGGGAAGCGGGTCTTCGTTCGTCATTTTTAAAGCCCCTTCGGTGTCGATCATTTTTGAGGTGACAAGGGGGCAGAACAGCTCCAATTTACGGCCGCGTTGGTCAGGCAACCGAACAGGCTGAAGCCATGCTCCTCAGTCTCGCAACCTTTGCGAGACTGAGGTGCAAGTGCCGTTACATAGATCGGTTAGAGATGAAAATGCAGTTTCGGATGAGCTATAGCAACACGTTGGGTCCCCGGAGGTCACCGTCGCCGATTTCACACTGCCTTCTGCAGAGCGTTGCTCACCCAGCGTACTCGGCAAGCACACATTGAAGAGAACGACAGGGACTTCGAGGCTCCGAGCAGTCCTTGGCTGTGAGCTGAATGGTAAGGGAACTGCGTGATCACATGCCTGATGCGGCTCGCATCCGCCAGTTACTTGTCCTGCTGCTGTTTGATTGCCTGCTTGACGACGACGTTCAATTAGCGAGAGAGATATAGATAGATAGACAGAAGGAAAATAATATTCACATGACGGCTCGAGATCTGTTAAGAGAAAGGTAATGGGAAATCCTATACGAAGACGAAAAAGACGTTGAAGATATTGTGTGCCACGGTAAAACACCCTTTTCAAGCCTTTTTTGTTGTTGAGCAGTAGTTCGCAGCCCGTACATTTGAAGTACACCAAAGTGACACCGATACAGATTAGATACGCAGTGTGTTGCTTGAGGCACGTACGTCATGTATTGTTATGTGTATTGATTTATGGGCATGGGGGTGTCGCTTTGGTTCGTTTTCAAACTTATTACCGGGAATAAAATTGCTTTTTTTTCATTATCATCATAATCATGACTAATCATTATCGTCATCATCATCATCATTATAATTATTATTGGCTAGAATAGAAAAAAACTTCTTTGCTGCAAAAATTATAAGGACGCTCGTACTAATGCAGAATGTGAAAGAAAGTGATTGCGCTCCAATTCGCAAAACACAACAATGGCTTGTAAGAACAGATAGAAAGTCAGACATTATTAGGTAATTTCAGGCAAAGTTATTTTCAGCGATTTTTCGGCCATCATGGGTTTAAGTGAAAACAAACAAACAAACAAACAAACACAAATTTGGGCGTGTAGGCGGTTGCGTAAAAATAAGTTTCCCACATTATTTGAGCCATCTGAAAAATTCCCCCCGTCCAGATAGCCAGGTATCAGTTTTCTTTCTTTTTTTTTGAGAAGACAGCTGACTGTTCAAATGCAGCTTTCTTCAAATATTCAGGTACATATTAAACAATAAGAAAGTAATGTGTGTAAAATTTTTAGTGGCTAGAATAAAGTGAGAAATCTACTTTCAAGAATCCGTCAACTTGTAGCAAATTTTTTCCCCCGCTCAAATCTATGCTGGTCGAAGGGGGCGAAAAAGAAGAAAAAAATGCTGGACCACTCCGCGTGGAACGGCCATATTTTGAATATGTTAAGGACGCTGACCGATAAGGGACTGTTTTCAAACAGATTAAAAACTCTGCGATTAAGCTCTTCTTTTGTTTTGCTGTTTAATAACAGCCGACAGAATGGGTACGTAGGCTACACTAGAGCCGGCTATTCCGAGATACCGTTAAGAAATTGAAACTACCTATTTATTTATGAACACGCACACACGTACCACAAACAGGCAAACACACTAAATCTAAAAAAAAAGTAAAGAATGAAAAAACTCGGCGCCGTTCGACTCTGTGGAGAAGGATGACCAGCGAAGCTGTGTACGTGGGCCCCTCAATGGGCGAACAGCACCTCCGCCGCGGGTCGGCCCGGTGTTGCACTTACTTCGGTATGGGCCCACGAATGAAAAATTGCTGGTCTACGCGCGGACGCGATCCACCAGATCCTAGCCATAGACAGCTTCGCTGTAAAAAGAGAAGTAAATGTAAACGAAACTAAAAGTGAAGCTACCCAGAAGAAGATTTCCGTAAGCACCCGCGTTAAGTTCATGCCCGCTGTGTTATAAAAAAAACGCTATTTGTCATACCCGGACACATGAATATGTCATCATTCAAGTAGTCCTAAGGGCACATTCACACCGGCGACTTGAGGAGGTCGCGCGACCATTTGCGACTCGCAATCAAAAAGCGACCGAAGGCGACTGATGTTCACACCGGCAAGCCCGGCTGTGCGCGACCCGCAAGTCGCAATCCCGGAGATTATCGTTCTCAGCGAGAACTCTCGGAATCTACGCGGAATTTGAATGCGACGCCGGAGGAGGCCGGATGTAGACACACGAAAGATCACTTCCGGTGCGCCGCTGATTGGTTTATCAGTTTTGCGACCACGGTCGCGCGACTGAAAAATCGCGCAGAGAGCGACTCGCCCAAAATGGTCGCTTTTCGAGAAAGGCGACCGTTTGCGACCATTTGCGACTGGTCGCAAAGCGACCAACTAGGTCGCGCGACCACTGTCAGTCGCCGGTGAGAATGAGAGTGTTAACACTCACAGTAGAGTTCTCAAGAACCTACAAATTCTATCGTATATATTAGGTTGCCGTCCACAAGGGAATTCAGTGGGGCTTTCAAAGCAATTTATCTATAAGGGTCGTTATTCTCGGGCGATCACTTCCGAAGATAGCTTCACTTTGGCGAGGTTTCGCGGGACTGGCCAATGAACGCGTCGAAGTAACGGCGACTGACGGCGCTCTCGGCAATGTGCGAAGATAGCGACCTTGGCGTAGCGCAACGCGTAAAACGCTGTCGGCCGTACATACGCGGACGCGTCCGGTGCTGAGTCTCGCAAATTCTCGCAAAAGTGAACTATCTCCGAAAGTGATCACCCGAGAACACCGGCCCTGGTTAGAGGCATGGCAATGAGCCAATTACTTCCGTTAAGGAAAAGTCACGCTTACTTTTTTTAATCTGTCATATATATGTATGAAGCCTAGCTCCAAACGTGACGTTTGTTGGTGCAAAAGAAAAATTGCGCACGTCTTGTGTGAATGCCCTTGTTTCCTAGCCATAAGAAAACAGCACTCTGAGCCACGCTCGACAAACTCGACGACCGTCCCCTTAGTGAAAACTGAATTTCTGAACCCTGGTCCAAGCCCATCGCTAACTATTACCTCAAACTCTTGCCTTTGCTTCGAGTTGTTGACAAATTCGACTTCGCCCTGCCATCAGCTAGCCGCCTGATTAGCTCAGATGGTAGAGCGAGTGCCCCGGAAAGGCGGTGGTCCCGGATTCGAGACTCCTACCAGGACCAATTTCTTTTTTTTTCATCTGCGAGGCTTTTCTTTCGAGGAACCCGTATGGGTTTCCTTTGTAGCAAATACTACGAACGGGTGGATGTCTGATTTTCCCTTTATTAACTATAGAGTGGTTGATCACTTCGATACAGGGTTGCTTTACGGACGGATGAAAACGTACGAGCTGAGATGCCACGTTGAAGTTATCGCACCAGCTTTTCATGACCGAGTGCGCTCAAGGCGACATACTATATATGGCATAAGGAAAAGCATTAGTTACACTGGTTAACCTCCCTGCCTTTAATCTATTATATTATCTCTATCTTTTTTTTTTTATCTAGCCTAGCCAGCGACGCACCGGTAAAAGCCTTCGGATTTCCTTCGTGTCCGAGCGAAATGTCGAGCCGGTGGTTCGAGTAGTTCGCCTCAGTTGCTGTTTCTCGTCGTTCCTTCGCTCCATCTTTCTCCGAGCCGCAATGGGAAAGCCCTTCGCGCGTCATTTACGCGCATCGCGGTTAACCTTGTGAATGGACCAACGAGGGATGCCGTTATTGCCTTCTTTTTTTCTGCGAAGTGGAGATCCCGCCGAGAGTTGTATGGCGGCGATATAATGACACGTTTTGTCGGCGGGTCGCAACACCGCGGCGTATAGAAGCTATGTAGCGTGCAGCACAACCGCCGGCGCGATCACGCCCCGGATAAACAAGTTTCTTTTTTTCTTTCTTTCCCCCCGCCTTCATTTTTTGTTCTGTTTATTTTCCTTTTTCGAGCGTCCGCGCTGTTTTGCCCCGGAGTGCGCGGCCGGTGTAATAGGCGAGCAACCAACGCATGCCATCGGTAGCGCTTTTGGACGAAGCCGGGCCCCCGGTGGAGGCATAGAAATTCCTCGCGCGGTTATCAGGCCGTGGCATCTGTCGGCTGTTTTCTGCGCGCTGCAGCAGGCGTATGTATAGACGGCAGCGCGCTGTATGCTGCCGTGTTATAGCGTGCGGTGCCGCTCGCCTGCAGCTCAATCACCACACAATGGGGTGGCCCATTGTCACGCTAGTCGAGCTAAATACCCCGGAACCACGCCGACACGGGGCCAGCATTCCGCCACTTTCGGTCGCATATTGCTGCGGCAACAGGCGCACGCGTTCTTGCACGCAAACGTGGGGGGCTGCGCGACGCCGTACGGAAGCCAGCACCTCAGAAAAAAAAAAAAGAGCCACGTTGCGCTATTCCTGCGTTTGTAGTATGGATATGCTAACAATGCACGTTTCTTTTTTTTTTTTCGTCCATACAGAATATTAAGAAACGCACATGGCAGATAGCACAATTCCAACAATTGAACTGGAATGCTCTTTAAGAGGCAGGCATTACATGCACGAGAAACCAAGCTGCGCAATGACAAATTAACAAAATTTATCACTGGAAGTTTTCTAATGGTTACCTTGTGGTACATATTGCAATCTGCGAATTGTAGCCGGCGAGCGTGTAACGAATCATGAGGATGGATTCTGAGCTATGCGTCCTTCAAGCTTGAAGTAAAAGTACCCTGTTATTCCGCCGATACGTTTTTGTTTTTAAAGAAAACGCGTGCAGTGCATTGAAGCACAGATAAGTGGAACGCCAATGCATTTCATCGAGCACTTGGGACGTTAATATCTCGAAAACTGCTGCCACCTTGATAATTCCTTCCAAGTAGACACGCTTTGGGTTCTCACTAGTTACAAATAGTAAATCGCAACGTGTGCCGTAAATTAATTGAGTAAAAACTTAAATAGTTAAATTCTGTTAAATAGTCGATTGCGCATTTGTGTTTCTCGTGCAAGTAATGTCCACCTCTTTGAGTGATCCAGATCAGGGATTAGTAATGCGCTATCTGATGTACGTGATTAAAAAAAAAGTTATCTCTGCAGTCTAATAAATAAATAAATAAATAAATAAATAAATAAATAAATAAATAAATAAATAAATAAATAAATAAAACACCCTGTGTCCCTTTGTAGTGTTTTCTCATAGTATAACTGCAACAACATCCGGATTATGCACGAGTTCCAGGCCGCCCGCTACCGGTCTATATGGCCAGCTACGAGCGAGTACTGGGGTGGAAGGCAGGCCACGTGAGTCCAATTAAAATGCGTGATTTGCATCATAGTTTTTTTCTTCTTCACAAGCTCGTCGTTCACGGAGTGTTCGATGACGGCCTGCAAAACGCTGCTAGGATATCAAAATAACTTGCCGCGTTACCAACGTCTGGCAAACAATATAGACTGCTTTAGAATAAGGGCCCCCACACACCGTGGTTGCTCAGTGGCTATGGTGTTGAGCTGCTGAGCACGAGGTCGCGGCATCGAACCCCGGCCAAGGCGGCCGCATTTCGATGGAGGCGAAATGCGAAAACACCCGTGTGCTTAGATTTAGGTGCACGTTAAAGAACCCCAGGTGGTCCAAATTTCCGGAGCCCTCCACTACGGCGTGCCTCATAATCAGAAAGCGGTTTTGGCACGTAAAACCCCATAATTTAGAATAAGGGCCCCCAAAGGCAGGGGGCTTCTATTACCGTCTCGTCACAGCGCATGCGACGAACCCAAACCGTATCTTTGGGTTTTCGCACGCCCCTAACGCTAAATTTCAAAAATAGTATGGGTGCCCCAAACCTGCTTTGCGTCGTCCCAACATCGCCGCGAACACACCAAAAACGCGTCAACGCCTCCTGACTGAAAACAACAAAGTTTCAGGTATACTCTTCATCCTGTAAAATATTGCGGATTGCATTATCTCATGTTCTTTGTTTTTTTTCTCTGGCATTACGTTTTAATTTTCCTTCGGTGTGCAGGAAAGGCGCTGCAATCGCGTGACGCTAACGCTAATCGGGAACCCAATTCTAAAGCACTCTCCCGGTAGGGCAGAACGCGAACGCAAAGAGGTCGCTCGTTGGGGCACCCTGAGCTCTATACATAGAGCCCTATTCTGAACCTTCCTAATGTATATGTAAATCCGCAAGGTGGACTCGTCCCATCGGTCTCCCGTAGTCCGCGCAGTGATGGATGTGGATGCTAACCTTGCGGGCATTAGACATCATCCTAATTCGAGAGACTCGCGTCTACTTACTCGTGAAGACAATAAACGAAGAAGACGAACGAGACTAAACGCCACACAGTATGGCGACCGACGCATAGCTTCATAGAGTATAGTGACCTAGAGTTACTGTATATGCTACCACAGGTAGACATGCTACCTGCGGTAGCATATACAGTAACTTTATAGTGACCAAGCCGCACGCGCGCGGATGCAAGCGCGCGTTGCTGCCCTCGAAGGTGCGCGAACACGTTGAGAAACAGCAGCCGACTGCAGACACGCCTCGGCGCGCAACTTTTTTGGATTTCGCACGGGCGACGGTCTTTTCATTGCGCGCGACTCCGCTCGCCTCTGGCGAAAGGCGGGAAAGCCGGGCCGCCGATATCGACCCATCTCACAAGCTCGCGGCACAAACAACGTGCCAAGAAGATCCGCTTTCCGCAGTCACGTGGACAGCCATTACGTTAATGGGCCCCCGACCGCGCCGCAGACAGTTTAGCAGCCGAGCGCGGCGCAGCAAAGTACGAAAGAGTGGGGAAAAAAAAGAAGAGAGATGAAACAACTTGCCGCTCCGAACAGCGTCAACGGCGACGCACGACTGTAGGCATGTCGCGGGCGTTCGCGATGCACATCATGTCCGGCCGGGAACTTCCGCACTGATGCGCGCGCTGTCGCTGGCGTTTTATTCATTTATCGGAGCGTATACGCGCGACGATTTCCGTACGCCCGCCGTAGTTCGAGGTCTGCAATATTCACGCGCTGCCGTCCTGTTTCGCTGCACCGCTTTGCATTCGCAACTTCGCTATAAGTTCGAGATTATCGCCATGCCGTCATAATTCACAGCGTCCCTAACGCATATACAATGGTGCATGCACAGTGAACGCAGCATACGTACCTGTATTCGTTACTCATTGTGCCCTGTTGCCTAGACGCCACAGAATTCGCGGCGCCTTCGGTATACATTTTTGTAGCGCTTTATACGCTGTATTTTATTTATACCCTTTTTCACAACTGTACAGTTCCTTTGCCCCGAAAGCATTGGCGTGTTGAACTCCGTGCGGCAAATTTAACTTATCAATTTATATAGTATATACCTTCTTTTCGCGGACGGATACCCGCCGTCGTTGCTCAGTGGCTATGGTGTTAGGCTGCTGAGCACGAGGTCGCGGGATCGAATCCCGGCCACGGCGGCCGCATTTCGATGGGGGCGAAAACACCCGTGTACTTAGATTCAGGTACACGTTAAAGAACCCCAGGTGGTCGAAATTTCCGGAGTCCTCCACTACGGCGTGCCTCATAATCAGAAAGTGGTTTTGGCACGTGAAACCCCATAATTTTTTTTTTCGCGGACGTTTATTAACATTGAGAAGGTCCAGCCTATGTTCTTTTAAAGCGCAGCTGCTCTTGCACTCTAAACACGGTTGCACTCTTTTGGGTGCACATTTGCCACACAGCGATAATCGTCATTGGTCTTGCTTGCGTTTACTTTCTCGAAAACGCCGCGCCCGCTACTTTCCTGTCGGCAATGCTATGCCACGCTGATAACGCGCATGCCGTTCGTTACCGGGAAGTACCGGGCTCGCAGCGTTAAACAAAGGAAATGCGGACGAGAGAGATGACGTTTGTTGCGGTGGGGCAAGACACGATACAAAAGGTGTAAACTTTAGAGTGTAGGCACCCGTTTCTGCGGCGAGCGTCGGCGTTCCCCGTGTAACCGAGCGAACGAGCACAGCGAAAGATGAGAGCGAAAGCAGCACGCAGCGTGGGATGAAAAAAAAAAAAAAACACTCTGAGAGCGAAGTGGTGCGGGAAGAGAAGCGGAGGAGGAGGGTATGGCGAAAGACCGCGAAGAAAAAGCATAGTCGGTCGGCGGCGGCTTCGGTGAATCAATCGCGCCCACGCGTTACCCACGCGCTGGCTCTCGCGCTCTGCAGATTAGCGAGGCAGTCGCACCGCACTCTGCTCCTTTTTTTCAACGTGCCGCACGAGACCGATTGTCCACGCCAGCTGATATATCGGGAAATGAGAAGACGTGTTGAGCGGCGCTCAAATTTCGCACTAGGGAGCGTCGTAATCGTCGGCGAATGTTTCGTCTTTCCTTTTTTACAGCGTAAGCTGTTGTGGGCTCATTCCAATAGCAATTTCGGTTGGCGATGGTGACCGCCGCCTCAGCCGCCGGTGTCCGGTGTCTGTAGCAGCTATCGCAGGGAATGGGGAAAAAAAATACCCAGTTCCCACCAGGATCGAACGCAGGCCCGCTGCGTGGGAGTAAGCTTGTCTACCACTTCGCCATGCCAGCGCTTTTTCTTTTCTTTCTTTCATGGTATTCGATACAGTAGCAATGGACCCGACATTCACCAGTTGTGCATAGTCCGAGAATAGAGAGCACAATGAAAGTCACACAGAGAAAAGGAAACGTTCATACTGGGGGTAGAAATGTTGGTTTCACTTTAGAAGGGTGGTAGGGATAGGCACCTCACCAAAGTGGGGTACCAGTCCGGTTGTGTATCAAGTCCATCATAAACCTGTTTTAGATGTAGTGTCATTTGGATGAAATGAACCCTGTACTACCATCCCAGTTTCATTCTCTGATCATTGTATGGTTATCGCAAACATTGGTGAGAAATCTGTAACTAATTTCCGACCACTGTGGGTACTCTGGAAACTTAACTCTGAGCTCCCAGATGATCAGGAATTCATTAATCGCGTGCGCATGGCCCTAACAACTTCCCTTGGGAACTCTTTAAACAAGAGGTTCGTACAGTGGCTATAGACATTGGATCGCTGAAAGCATTCTATATAAAGAATGAAGAAAAAATACTTCTTAAGAGCCTATACAAGCTTTATGAGATGGAATGCGAAATGCCAGACACTTACATTGTTGACATAGAAAATCTTAAATGTGAGTTACAAAAGTATGATGCACTGCGTTACAGAGGTGCGTGAGTTCGATCTCGAAATAAGCGTGCTCTGTAGTCTGTGCAGCCAACACGTCAAGCTTTAATTGACGAGCGCCGTCACTCTATTTCCAAAGTAATTCCGGAAATGTACTCCGAAGGTAGTCTTCTAACAAATACGAATGACATCATTTCTAAGTTCGAAACTTACTACAGTGTGTTGTTTAGTGCCCGTCCCTACGATCGCGATGTAAATGTCTTAGAGAGTTTTGTGTCTCTTGTTAAAGTTTTACAGGATGATGACTGTGCATTCATCAGTGATACCCTTACAATACACAAAATTGAGCTGCCTCTGTCGAAAACACCCCGCCCTGATAGATTTTCCTGTGAATTTTACTAAGCTTTCAAATCAATTATCGGTCCCATATTATTGGTCATTTTTATTACAAGTTTAGAGGTAGACGCCCTTCCGCAATCTTTTTGAAAAACCCACACAGTTTTAATTACCAAAAGTTCAGATAAGGAGAAACTGCGTTCTATTGAAAGCTACCGATCAATCACATTGCCGAACGTGGGTTACAACATTTTTGCAATAGTTTTATCAAATAGAGTGCAATTGGCGATGTCAATTCCCATCATGAGACGTGTGGAATTAGGGGTCTATCCCATTCAAACCAAGATACATATCGCCCGTACACTTCTTCAATACTGTTACGGTTCCACTGAGCAGCTTGCAATGCTCCAGGTAGACCTTGCTAAAGCTTTTGATCGTGTCAGTGACTCCTATTTATTTTCTCTTCTGGAGCATGCCAATGTTGGCACCGTTGTGCTTAAAGGCGTTAAGCTTTGCTATACCGGTTGTACTACTCGTTTAATTATTAATGGCCAACTCTCTGAACCCGTTTCCATTTGCTCTTTAGTAAAACAAGGAAGCCCGATGTCCCCATTACTATTCGCACTTTATAAGGAACCGCTATGCTTAAGCGTAATTCAGTCGAGTTACATCCATGGCTTCAATATACTAGGTAATTAAGTAAAAATCTTAGCGTATGCAGATGATTTAGCGTTCTTCTGCACAAATAAGTCCAGCGTTGAAAAGGTATACCTTTTCAACACTGGACTGAATTTGTGAGCGTGTCAGGAGCACGAATGAACTCCTCAAAAAGTTTAGGCTTATGGTTTGGCTTATGGTGCTATACACCAGAAACGTTTGCAGGCGTTAAGTGGACCGGTGTCCCGCCAAAGTATCTTGGCGTGCCGCTAGACGCATATAAATTAAACGCACACTATTGGAAAGAACGAGTTAAGGCCCTGCAAAGTTACGCCCAGACATTCGTTCCACAACGACTTTCTATTTTTGGTAAAGCCGAAGCCTGCAATAAGTTCTTGGCAACAAAAATTTACTATGAATTGCAAGTTATTCATTGTGCCAGGCTCTACGTCCAACGCTTTCACCGAATATTTGCAACCTTCGTATATAGTCTTCAACTTTTGAGCCCATGAGGCGAGACAATATTTTCAGGCCCGTTAGTGAAGGTGGGCTTAGTACATCTTTATGTGCGGCAAATAGCGTCTCGTTTCTTCTGTTTTCGCGATACATAGCATCCTATAATTCAGTCAATCATGCAAGTCGCACTTGTTAATGCGTTACCTGATTTAATTGTTTCTTCGAATTTTTCTTCGCGTTTATGCTTGTGGGGGTTCGTGCAAGAAGTTTACTTGGCGGTTCGTTTTCTGACAGTTCGGTTTTCCACTGTATCCTTGTACTTTGTGTCGCGTAAAACGTTATACAAAGATGTATTGTCCATGCTGTTTCCGCTTCCATTTTACCTATCACTATAGATTCAATGGCCAGGTCACAATGTACTAAAGCGAGTTCGTGAAATGCATATATCCCCTTGGTGCAAAACATTCTTTTATAAACTTCATAGCGAAACCATACCGGTAAAAACATGGCTACAGAAAAAGGGTATCTTTGTCTCTTCTGTTAACTGTCGCCTTTGTGACGTGCCAGATAGGATGGAACATTGTTTTATTAGCTGCACCGACGCCGTACTATGTTGGGATGTCCTCCAACGGACTTTAAGAAAAGAAGACTTTGAGATTAACGCTCATACTGTGCGATACCTGCTGCCGACCTCTGATAATAGTGCGCCTTTCGATATGTTTTTTTTTTTCTCATCGGAATGCACAGTTTGTGGAAAACGCGAATGATGGACCGAAACGCCGAAACTGTCGCCACGCCAGCACTCGCTAGCGTATAGAGCGGTGAAAATGCCCTCTCGACGCGTCCTACAGCGCGCGAAGAGACACGCGATGCGACATGTGCGCCGTGCGGCGTCGATGCGTGCACACGTTGCATTGCAGTTGCATATTACTAGTATCGCACCAGGTAGACCGCCATGTATAGCAGATGCACAGGTAGCGGTAAAAGGCAGGTAAATGAGGTTTGACGAACAAAAAAGAAGTTTAGGGAGATGTGTACAAGAATGCTAAAAAAAATATATATATGCACTGTGCACCTAATAAAATCAAGCTGGCTTGGTGACTATGTCACCGCCGCGTTGCAAAGGGGATGCCAATAAATCGTCGGCGTCATTAGCATTGTGTGGTGCCACTTGTCCTAGGATGTGAGATCTGCGCCGCGTATAGCGTCTATACATGCGCTCTTTGCATTGAAGTTGCACGTTATTACACCAGGTGGCACGTCCGCGTATAGCGTCTATACATGCGCTCTTTGCATTGAAGTTGCACGTTATTACACCAGGTGGCACGTCCATGTAGCAGTTGCATAGGTAGCGCTACAAGGAAGAAAAGGAAGATTTTGGAGATGTATAAGTATTGATGTAATGAAAAACATGTATGGCGTATACCTGATTAATTCAAGCAGACTATACTGTTAGTCACCGTCCCATTCCCAAGGAAATATAATTAAATCATCATCATCGTCATCATCATCATCATCATCAATAGCATCGTGTTGTGCCATTCGACACGCGTTGTGACATGCGCGCCGCGTAGCGTCGACACATAGAAAATTTGCATTGCAGTTCTATTATATTCCACCAGGTGTCCGGACAGGTTAGCAGTTGCATATAGCAGTTGCATGCTGCATGAAGCTGGACCTGGCTAAATCAAGCAGGCTGGGTGGCTAGTTGTCAACACCCCGTTTCGAAGGAAATGGCAATAAACCATCATCATCAACAGCATCGTACCGTGCCACGGGTCAAGGGATGTGACATCTGCGCTACGTAGTCTGGATACCTGTGTTCAATCTTTGGTACGCGTTATGGCGCCTCCTCGCAAGGTACGAACCGCTGCTGAAGAAGCGAATCGTAGAGCTACGCGCGCCGCTGCAACCAGGCAACATCGGGCTCAGCAGACCGCTGTGCAAAGAGCAGGGACGGTCGGTATTCAGTAAGAGTCCACCTAGTGGACTGTCCATTTCAGCTACAGCTGATTGGCTAGGGCCGCTAGTCTCCTCCTCGCTCGTACAGCTGCATCCAATCAGCAGCAGCCGAAATGGACAGTTCCCTAGGTGGACTCTTACTGAATACCCCCCTGAAAAAGCCGCAGCTCGCCGTCGACGCCGGACGGACAGTTGAAATCGTTATCGTGAGAACGACGCGAAGGGACTTCGCCGCTAAGAACCTCTAGTGCGTGGTGCCGAAAATGGAGCTCCTATGTATATCCGCTGCTCCAGCTTACGCTGTCACTGTGCTGCGTGTGCCGTGAAGGCCTGCGACTCTTTCAAAATGCTTTCCTTATTCGAGTCAGTTGTTGCGTTCGTAGCTGGGCTGGAAGGATGCCGTGGGACCCTGTCGGAAAAACTCAAGCTGGCCCGCACACTTCGCGTATTGAGGAACGCTGTCGCGACCGTTTGATGTAGCGATTAAAAGGGAAAGCCTGGAAGCGATTTTGCATATCGCAGTCACCAAACGTCCTCGCTTTCTTTTTTTATAATAAGGATGCGAAATGTACGCGCCCGTTGTCGCAATATTCGAACGAACTGGAGCAATAGCTAAAGGCGGCAGCCCTGACCGACTTAGCGCTGTCCGGGAGCGTAACAATGGGCTTTTAGTTTACTATCAGATTTCCGGCATGGCGATACTCACTCCGCGAGACTTGCTCGATCTCTGCATGTGGCCGCTCGTACATTCTATACACACAGCAACCCCCCCACACACACTTTTTCTAATGAAAGCCGTGCTTTTTAGCCAAATTTGCGCGAGTTGGAATATCTTGGTCATTTTGGACACTCAACTTCAGCGCCAGGCTACTGCTATAAAACAGTAGTAGTACACTCTTTCGCAAAACTACGCAACTGGAAAGAAAGACCATAACTTCGATCGGGGTTAGATTGACAGTATAATTACAGAATAAAAAAAGAAATACCAGCATTGGGAGTTGCAGCATAAACAAAGAAGACAGATTTAAATAAAAACAACATGCTTCTTGTATATGTATAGAAAATAAACGAGCGAGGAGATTGCGCAAGTGAAAAGAAGCTTTAATACTACAAAACCTTTTCTGCGCACCCACAGACCTGGGCTTAGGGCGTGTTACTGTTATTTAGTGCGAACAGTGTCGGTTATATTAAAACCTGGAAAATGAGAAGCATTATAAATGTTACCGAATCTAGAGTAGCTCCGGAATAACAGTGACGGTGAACAGATTTGCTCCACCCAACTTTCATGAAAACCGCCCAACAGCTATAAACTACATGGCTGTGGAACTTGGCTGATGAAGAGATGCCGTGCACAAGAATTGACAAGTTCGGTTCCAGACCCCGGTTGCTAGATGCAAGAATAATCATCCATGCGGACAGTAGCAGCAGCAGTGGGAACGTCGGAGAAAAAGGCAAAGAAGGCTTCGCTTAAAAAAAAAGAAAGGGTGCTTGGCTAGATTTTGGTGTACAGACAAAGTTGGCTAATGGAAAATATAGAAAATGACTTATTCGGTACAGATATTATAGTTATGCTCTGTTATAGATCAGTAGTTGCTTTGGAGAGATCGAGGTAGATAGCACCTCGGCTACTCCATATTTCTCTAGTACAGCAATTCAATAAAGAAATTTATAATGAAGAAAATTGTAATAAATTTAAGGCTGTTTCAGAAGAATATATGGTCACTGGAATGTGAATGTTCCCTCATGGAATATATAACGGGCCAGAATAATTTGTAACGATCCTATTGCAGCTTTTGCTTCTCGCTCTTCGTCAGCTATAGCGGCGCTCCGCCTATGCGTTATCAATCAGCAGGATCGGCCGGTGATTGACGATAAGATAGGAATGTAATCGGGCCAAAGGAATGCTTACATTGCAGCGGCCTATAGGTTTCCAATCGATAAATCGAGGAAACAGATTGAGCTTCCTGAATTGACTGAGTTGATTATAGTGGCGGTCGAACGACAAGATATGTGATAAGAATAATCGGAATAATGCCGAGCTTGTGAGGAAATATCTGTAACGCTTACGAAGATTATTTCTATACCTTGTGGGTCGTTAAAACCCGCTTCTATTCCTGGGAACTCTGAGTCCGGTCTTCCGGTCTTCCTTTGAACAGAATACTATTAGCCGTCTATTGGATGTTCTTGCCTGCGTTATTATTTTGTTTTCTGTTTCTGAGTTCATCCGGTGCTTTATCAATATTAGAAACTCGTGCCGGTGATGTCGGTGGGATAATTTATGAGTGTGGGCCATCACTCGGGATTTTTACTGGTTGATTTTCTTTCTCTCTCTCTTTTTCTTGCTTTTGCTGCCTACTAAGTACCATGTTAATCGCAAATGACTTTCAGTACCGGCTGCACATATCAGATTGCACTAAAATCCTGAACTGAATGGTTAAGATAGTACGAGAGTAGATTTGGTCTTTTTGACGGCGCTGATAATTATTTTGGAATGAATGAGGTGCCTCTGGTATCAGAGAATCGTGTCAGAGAAATGCTATGGATGGACTCTTCTATAAGCGCGCCCATACGCACACATTATGGTGAGAACCAACGAGAACATATGTTGCTATACGCGCCACTTTAACATACGTGTGTACAAACCAATCTTTATTCCACGTTTCTCCTTACTTCTTTCGTGGTCCGGTGGGCACGGACCTGCGTTCTGTCTAATATTCCGTAGCGCTCTGGACTGACTGCGTAAAACACATCCATGTTTTGTTTCTCGCATTATCCGCGCACGAAAAAACAACGCGCTCGCGCATATATGTTGAAGAATTGACCCTCCACTTTGTCTCATCCGAATTACGTTAAGGTTAATTACGTTAAGATTAGTCAGATATGGTATGGAGGCGCCCTCAAAGGGCTTTCTTTTTTTTCCTCGTAATCTCTTGCCTAAGCTGAGCCTGGCACATATATACTGTAACGACTGCCAAGTCCCCCTAATCTTCAACCGACTTCTCTTTAGGCTGTATTGTGAGGGCAAGTCGACACCTATCGTAGTTTTCGTGCCAACGAAAGCTTCCGCGTTGCATTGTTCATGCTATATCCTTTAGAAACCATGGCTACACAACTCCCTGCTGACGCAAACTGGCGATAAGATAGTGCCTATGTTACACTCGCTGCTTCGCTGTATACCTTCAGGCGGCACTGTATAATATTCCACATCGTACAGTCTGCCGACGCCGGCGAGCATATGGATAGGTGTCCAAACTGAACACATTTCCTCAATATATGGCCGTCTTATTTATTTATTCATACTCTCAGGACCTGCGAGTATTACAACACTACAACTTATTAAATATTACTTGAGTGCGCGCCATCAATACGTCGAACTAAATAAGCATAAATCTCACCTACGGTCTATTGAATTTGGAGTTCCACAGGGTAGCATACTGGGACCAATTCTCTTTCTTTTCTATATTAATGACATTGTAAAAATATATGAGGATTGTAGATATGCTATTTATGCCGATGATTGCTCGGTGCTCGTTAAGGGAAAAAACATTGATACTGTAAGACAAAAGGGAAGTGCGTTCTGTCACAACTTGCTGATTTGGTGCCAGAACAATAGGCTCATTCTTAATGGGTCAAAAACTAAGTGTGTGTTGTTTCGCACCCCAGGCACCTTAATAAATATAGACGACCATATTGCTCTCGGGCCATTCAAAATTAAAATAGAAAAGTTTGTTAAAATTCTAGGTGTCATTTTTTCAGAAAACATGTCTTGGAATGAATATGTGAAAACTTTATTACCAAAATTAAGTAGAGCCGCCGGTGTATTAAGCCAGAACCGTCACACTTTTCCAGTCAGCATTAAAAAGATGTTATATTTTGCACTCTTTAACTCTCACTTACATTACTGCATGCTAATATGGGGAAATACGACAGCATTGAACTTGCAGAAACTCTTACTTATTCAAAAAAAAGCACTTAGATCAATAGAAAATTCCTCGTTCTTAGAACACACAGAACCACTCTTTCACAAACATAAGATTCTTAAAATCCACAATATATACAAATACAGATTATTAATAACCTATAAAAACGCCACATTAGGTAGGGAGGAACTCTTCCAAGAATTATCAAATCTCAGGAAAAGTACAATTTCCTACCCATTCCGATATCAACCGCCATACTACGTTCCCTCCTCGCACACCCATTATGGGAAAGAAAAACTTGACTACGCCCTGGCAACTACACTAAATGAGCTAGACCGGAAGGGTGTGAACGTTCTGGCCCTTACTAACAAAACTTTATTTGACATGTTTGTTTGACTGTATTGCAACTGCTTATGCGTCTAATTGTTCTTGTAATTGTCATTTGTGATCGGACTGTCTGATCGTTTATTTGCTGATATGTTTATATAACTGAATCAAGATAATAAATCGTCGTGTCACTGCTGTTGTACGGGTGGCTAGAGCTTAGCCAAGCTGCACAGATGCAGCTTTTTTCTCTGGCCCCCTATTTTCGCTGTAACAGTGTATTGTCTGCGGCGAAAATAAAACTTGATTGATTGATTGATTAGAGAGGAGCGGCAAAAAAAAAAACATAGCATTTAGTGCCTTCTTGAAGGCGGCAGAATCATGGGTCACAGCGACAGAGTTCATGGGTCACGGCATGGGCGGTTTCAGTTACTGCTTGTTTGTGGCAAAATAAATTCACCAACGATTACGATTTACGATTTACACGTATAGAGTACAGCTCCATGCGGGTTTTCATGTCGCGATATATTGGCTGGCGCGAACAATCGGTCTCGTGCGACACTTTGCAAACGGAGCGAAGTGTGGCGCCACTGCCTCGCTAATCTGGAGATTGCGAAAACCAGCGCGTAGGTGACGCGTGGGCCCGATTCACAGAAGCCGGCGCCGACAGAACTCCCAGACGACGCGCGCTACTCTGGCGCCATCTCGTAGCCACCGCCGCCGCACTACGATTTTTCTCCGCGCGCTTTCGCCACATATGCTACAGTAGCCGTACCCTCCTCCGCTTTCCGCCTCCTGGTTCCGCTGCACCCTCCTCTCCGCTTTCTTCCTCGCGCCTCTCCTCTCTCGCGTTTTTTTTCATCACGCGCCGCGTTCGCTCTTACGTTTCGCTGTACTTGTTCGCTCGGTTACACCGGGAATGGCGTCGCCATAGCCGCAGGAACGAGCGCCTAAGAGCTTCGCTCTAAAAAGAAGAATGGCAGGCACTAATGCGGCATGACGAAACTATCGCCTATAATCGTTGACACAGACTATAGGGGAAGGAAAAGTTAATTTTTCGAGAGGTCAGTTAGTGTGATGAATCTTATGAAAAAGGTTTAAGGGCGGTAGCATGTGCGGCGTGATGTAAGTGTCGGCAGATATAAGTTGACTCCAACTGATGAAACGATTGCGTAACGGCAATAGAGAGTAAGTAACGAGCACCGCAGTTTTGGACAGATTCAAGGGCATTTATTAATGTGGATCCCAGACGGAGGAAGCATTTCATAATTTTGATCTAAAACCAAATATTTACACAAAACGAGCTTCAGGTGGGAGGGAACAGTGCGATAGTTTCGGCGTAGATAACGAAGCAAGCGATTAGTATTATTAAGAGTACGTTCAACATGCATACGTATTCCATGAGAGGTTTCGAGTCATAAGTATTACAAGGTACAAGGTACGAAGTGACGGAGGTTAATGGTGAGTGGTTATGAGTGTAAGCATGGTTAATGCTATGAACGTTATGATGCGCTACTCTTATAATCTTGCATTAGAAAATCTTGCATTTAGAAATGTTTACCCATCTATCTAGACCAGCTGGAAATTGCGTTAATTTAAGATTGCAAGACAGAAACATTCCGTGGGTGATTATATATAGTTACACGATACAACACACATTTATTTAATACAATCAGTTACATTTTACATACAATCATTTATTTAATTGAATTAGTGAGTACAAGTAATTTTCCCTATGTTGTCCTTGGTGTCATTGTTTGTTGGCTTGTTATGACTTCATTAAAAAAAATCGGGCCCCTCGTTTAACCCCCATTCTTCTCGTTTATTACATAACGACGGTCTCGAATCCGGCAACATTGATACCTTCAGGTAGCATGTGTGGGTTTATAGACCCGGTTGCCTTCACCCAAAAAGATCACGTTCTCGTGACGCCTGCGGCAGAAAGGATGTGCTACATCCGCCGCCAAGGTCTGTGGGTGGCGGCGCCGGCTAACACTCCCAGGGTTCTGCTAGGAAACATGAGTACCCAAAAAAGTGGACGGGGAAACGGCGCCGCCGTAGCTCAATTGGTAGAGCATCGCACGCGAAATGCGAAAGCCTGGGATCGTTCCCCACCTGGGGCAAGTTGTTTTTTTCATCCACTCTCACTTCCATTAATTTATCGTTTCTTTAATTCAATTAGTAAGTACAAGTAATTTCCTTTATGTTGTCCTTGGTGTCATTATTTGTTGGCTTCTTATGACAGCGAAGTCGAGTAAGATATAATCCCTTATTGGATTTTTGTCGACAACTACAAAAAACGTTATTCGTTAACAAGAGCAACTGAGTACGTCTCACAAGAAAAGTACTTTCTAAAGCCATGTTGACATGAGGGAAGAAAATGGATTTGATTCAAGGAAAGATACCAGGTTGGAATATATTATACGTTCAAGAAGGGTGCAAGGTACTCTGGTTAAATATATTGGCCTGCACTTGAGGAGAAAAAATGTTTTGCAGCATGCTACACTCCTGTAACACGTGAAGGCGAAAGCCTGCTGCACAATTGGTAATGCATTAAGTTATGCGGTAGGAGAGGTCAGACTTCTTGCAAGGCGTAACGAGGCTGCAGTGTGAAGTAAACGTATGGCGCTGTAGGTCGACCTCCTCAACGACACATGCGAGCACCTAATGCTGCACTACCTAAAGGTTCTTTCTTTCTCTCTTTCTTTCCGTCTCTCTTCCATTCTTGCTTTGTTCTTTCTTTCGTTCCTTTTCACGGTCTATCTTTCTTTCCTTCGTTCTTACTTTCGTTTCTTCATTCTTATTCAGCCATTGCATCTTTGCTTGCTTACGCAGGTATGAGCCATTCCTGATGATGATATTTTTGCATCGCTGATTTCTTGCATCCTTGGACTAGACGGCGCTTTTTTCGGGTATGAGCCATTGCAACGAGTCGCTTAAGGTTCTCGCCTTAATAAGTGTTATTCGATTTGTGACTCAGAAGTATACCTTTTCCATCTTGCAATCGTCTGCGAAAGTTGAAGTCTGCAACGACTGGGAAAGAACTGCGGCAAGCATTATTCGGGAGTAAACTTTGGTACTTTTCAAAAACTTTCTATTGATATCATCAGCACCTACTTCCCCCTCCCCTCCACAGCTAGACGTCTTCAAATCTTCACTTAGGCGGCGCACCCTCAACCGAGTCGACGGAGATTAAATTCATCGGAATGAAGCCAGTGTCAGTGATCACCTAGCTAGCAGAGGCCGAAGCGCGCGGGAAACAAGAAGCAAAAGCATCATTTAGTGCGTTGCAGCAGCGTTCTCTAGAAATAGTTTGTCTGACTAGACGAGCAACGCCGCCACCACCCAATTCTATATCCATTATTCTATAGACACGCCGTTACTCGCGAACGCACGCAGACGGGTTGCAATTAAACCACCACCTCGATTTTTTTTTTGTGTCTTTTTTACTCAGTGCGATTGTCGAGGATATGTCACGCTTCTCCACAAAGGGTGGGCTAACGCGTAATGCCCCAGTGTCTAATTCTTGTTCCCTGTCTTGGAATACAAAATAAAATTAAACGAAAGTCTCGCACCTACAATATTGCAACAGCAGGCTAAAACCGATTGAAATAAAAGTAGAAAAGGGCATACGAAAGATGGCACAAACGCAGCCAGGAGGAAATACGAGAAAGGAGGAATAATGGGTCGCCAGAATAACGGAGCCCGAAGATATACGCACGACAGTGATTTCTTAAGCTGGCCATCTGTAAACACGACTCGTAAACACTCTCGTTCGCACATAGTAGCAATCTCGCAAAGCGCGTATGAACACAGGCTTCCGAATTACGCGCACGGGTACTTATTTTTTTTTTCTTTCAGCTATTATCTCACCGTATGATCAGAGCTCGGCGTATATACACACGCGACTCGTGAGCGAACGCTTCCCAGTCGGATGCAGCGCGCTGTTTGCGCCAATGTTTATCTGCGAAATCCCGCGTCCTCGCTTTCTTCGCGTCGACAGAGGGTGCCTCTCGGCGGTCACGGGGAACCGCGCGAGCGTTCGCCATCGCCGGAAACGGCCGCTCGCAAGGTCGACCGACGAGGTTGGTCACGCACGCAAACTGCGCACATCGTCGGTCACTGGCGTACGTCTCTCTGTGCGCGGCCATCGACGGCGACTCGGCCGCATGCATGCGAGGACACGACGCCGACTATATGGCGAGGCTTTACAAACCACTGGCCGGCGCAGCGCGAATAGAAAACAAGACGAGGCACAGAAGTGTGCAGCACACGCCACCGTTCTGTTGCCTGCCCGTTACGATTTGCGTAGACTTGCCCTTGTGCTCGCGAGGAAGGAGCGTAACTGCGCGAGTATGTAGCGCGCGCGCCGCGCGCGCGGCGTCCGACGGAGAGCGGCGTCACGAAATGTCATCGCGCGAATGCGCGAGGTGGCGAAGACCATGCGCCGTATTTTATCGCCTGCATTTTTCGTGCCGGCCTTCTCCCCGCGCGCATCAATTGAAACGCGCCGTCAGCTTTATACGACCCCATTTTCCTTTATATTACATGATCCATTATATGATCCACTTTTTCTGTAATTTCGTACACTTTCTGTTACTGCTGTCAGGTGACTATAGAACTATGAAAACGCTGCGCTTACTATATATATATATATATATATATATATATATATATATATATATATATATATATATATATATTCCACTTAAAGATCTACTTGAACTGGTCTAGCGATAGTTTTCGTGCTGAACTAGCATTACCTCGGGTTGCAGCAACAGTATACAGTATCGACTTATTCGCCTACACGCACTCTGAGCGTGCACTCATGAAAGTCGCAAGTGTGGAATGCTAACCATATATATATATATATATATATATATATATATATATATATATATATATATATATATATATATATATATATATATATATATATATATATATATATATATATATAGGAAGCGGGCTTTTTATTTACTCCGTCAATATTCTTACAACATTTATTTTGAACATGTCAAAAATTTCAGAAAACTCGTATCAACTTACAACTCGGGGATAAAAAAAAAACCACAGGAATAGCCTTATTCACAATTCTGTAAATTGTGACCGCTAGAACAATAATCGGTCTTGGCGGCATAATACCGCACTTCTTACGGTCTATCTTTTTAACGTCTTTATTTTATTTTATATTGTTTTATTATTATTACGTTTTTCTTTCTGCCCCGCGTTATGTATCCTAATGTAAGAACGGCCGTGAGCGTCTCGAAGTAGTGTACTACGCCGCTCTGAGCATGCGAGTTAGGAAAAACATGACGGACGACACTCGCTGCGAGGAGGAGGAGCAGGTATGGAGGAGGAGGAAAGCGTTGATACTTAGCGCAGAAAGAAAGCGCCTCTAGAGGCTCTAGCTTGACTCACTCGACTTGTACCTTCTAGGTAACAACAACAACAACAATAAAAAAATAAGTGGTGTAAAAGCAATAATTGATTAACCGTAAGGTTAATCGACCTGTCACCCAGCACCGCTTTTAAGACGTTTATGATCTTTCTGCACAGCGCGAAGAGAAATCCTACAGTTCCGGTTGCAGTTTACCTAATGCTTACGTGAAGTACTTGATGTCATCCCTTCTCCGTAGCATGCTGCGTGGCGTTAGAATTGTTAACAACGTTACGACGGATGTTAAACCGGTTGCAGTTACCTTTAATGTGATGTACCACACCAAGCTTTGTATCGCAGACGCTCGTCTGCCTTCACGAAAAAGAAGCGAGCTGCACGAAGCGGAGGAGAACACAAAAAGAAGTTACACGTGCGACAGACTCGCCGCATGTTTTCTCACGTTGTCCTCCTCGTTCGCTTCGGGCAGTTTGCTCCTTTTTTGTAATGAGCCGGCTAGCCCGGAAGAACAAAGTCTTACTGACTTCCCGATTTGACAAAACTGTGGGAAATGCGCTCCATCTAGGACGTCACCCACTGCACGACGTGCCGAAAGACGCCAAATGTTCTCGCGAGTTGCTCAAAGCCAGCGAAGCAGACTTTGATGGCGCTAGCTTCGCAGACTGCAAGGCGGAACTACTCACTATATGATTTGAGTTTTACGACGATAAGAGTTTACTGCAGAGCACAAGGTCAAAATTAGGGCTTACCTTAGAAAAAAAAAAAAAAAGAGGGAAGGGGCGCTCACCCGGATAAAATGGAGCCACTTGATCGCAAACATGATCGGCGCGTCGTGTACTGCGCTCGGTTGAGGCCTCGAATCCTGTTCTGCGGCGAACGGAGCCATCTTTGCGGGTTTTGACTCCAGTTTTTCTCTCTTCGTAATCCCTGCCTCTCTCCCCTCACGGCCCCTCGCGAGAACAAAAAGAGAACGACAGGCCCGACCCTGCGCAAGGGCGAGCTGCCGACACGCCTTCGAGCAATTGGTTGCAGGTTCGGACCAATCACGAGACCACAGAGGCAGCGGCAGCGCACGAGTGCGGACGGAGCGTTACCGACGGCGCATGCAACATTCTGGCCAACGACGAGACGGCAGACAGACAGTCGCCGACCAGGCACGCGACGCGGAATCGGTTTTCTTTCTTTCTTTCTTTCTTTTTCGAGTCGCGCATAAGCGTGAGGCGAAGGGGTCGACAAGACTGCGTGTACTTCTGGTGGGGTGGCCGAACTGATTCGGAAACCAGAATGGCCGACCAGTTCTGTATATTCTGGCAGATCCGCGGGATGTGGCGCTTGCTGTTTTCCCCGGTTCGCTTGTAGGATTGTCGAGTCGCTTGTATCGTTGATCTTCCCTTTTCTGCGAATATCTGTTATGAGCCATGAAAGGGGCCGACCCTGTTCCTGCGTTCGTTCGTTCGTATTTGGTTCGAGCAAGCCAACGTAAAGTAGAAAGGAAACGTGCTTAAACACTTTTGAAATTCTTAAATAATTGGTATGACCCAAAAACCAGTTAACAGCATGACAACGACGGCTGTCTGGAAGACGACTGTTCGCATGTGCAAAGGATCCCACTACTTGCGACCTGCCGTTAGCAAATGAGAAACCAAGTTGACTCCGAAAAGGTGGGGGAGGGGATAAAAAAAATCCGTAATGGTGGTTGTTCATCTCGCAGTGAGTGCACGAGCTAGTTTTTCTTTCTTGTCTGTTCGGCGCCAAACAGTGCACAGTTTTTGGATGTGGAAAAATGTGGGTATTGTCATCTGAGCTGCTAGATGTTAGATAAATGCTAGATAAAGACAAAACACCGTCGCGAAAGTCGGTACTCGTTCTTTTTTTTTTTGTCTTCCAAGCCAAAATTTTGGCCTCACTTTCATAGTTTCGGGTTTGTCGGAATCAGTAACAGGTACGGCGCTGAGGGTGACAAAAATCGCGCCTGTCGCTTGTTACCTTTGTCATATGTCTCTGCACCGGAAAGCATAGTTTCGGAATGCTTCGCACTAGTCATTTGAGTTTTTCTTCAGCTCCCGCGTGTTTAAGCTCCGCCAATGCACGCGGTGACTTGTCTATGCGGTGCTGTACACGTCAGAATGCCATTAACGCGTTTTAAAAAAGTTGACTTTTTTAATGCTTAATGCCGAACTACACCGGCACTAAGTGTCAATGAACACTGCAGCCTTCGTCATAGCCTTCGTGGGATGTAATCTGCGACGATCATTTTTCGCGATACTATCGCCTTGGCCATGCCTTTGTCCTTTGTCCTCGGCGTGCGCTCATTGGCTGGTCGAGCCCTACGTCATCCGATTTTGTTCAACCAGCCAATCAGCGTGCGCCTGACGGTGATACCATCACCGAGCCGACACTGTCGCCGAAAGTGATCGTCGCAGAATACGTCTCGTGGACATGGTGTCTGGGACCTATCACGTGGAATGAGTCAGTGGAGTTTCTTTCTTTCTTTCTTTCTTTCTTTCTTTCTTTCTTTCTTTCTTTCTTTCTTTCTTTCTTTCTTTCTTTCTTTCTTTATGGGCTGGGATGATGCAGATTCTATTCCAATACTCTTCCTTTTCGCGCTTCTTCAGCGGTCCAAGTGGCGACCGGCCTACGTTGTTACCGGCATCGGTCAGTCGTGAGCGGCGGATGATAACAAGGCTATCGAGCGAAAGGAATCCGTACATTATACTGGCTGTTTGTTCAATGTATTGCAGCGAATAACGAATGACTGAATATTGAGTATGGCTGCCCGGGATGGTGGGCGTTTGAAAAAGCGCGAAGCTTGCTTCCTGCAGCTCCTTCTTTAAAGTCATAAGGCGAAGGGGCTGTTACGACTCCCCTTCGGGTGCGCATAAAGCGAGCATCCTTATGAAGCCGCGACCTAGTTCATTTCATGCTCGATTGGCGGTGAGGCTCTTCAGTCGTCATTCATGGACGCCTACCAAGAGCGGGACAGTTGAGGACACCTCATTCTCGTAGACCTCTTACGCCAGAATTTTTCGCAAGAGAAAACTTCAACCCACCCATAATAATGGGCTTATCATCAGACAAGGTGACCGGGAAATGGCAAAGACCACGTATACGAACGAAAAGCTTTGTAAAACCGGACACAGTTTCCGTTTTACGGGGGAAACTTGCCGGAATTCGCTACGCTGCAGAAATAATTTTGTGTGTGTTGTTGCGTTCTCCAGGTTAGAGTACCCCACCGCTGCTGATAACTTGTTGCGACGCCTGTTTTTCGAAGCCCGGCCAGCGTTACTATTGGGCAGCGTGGCGTTGTCGGAGGGCTGCAGGCGTCCGGAAGACCATGGCGATCAGGCAGGGACGAGACGACTTCTAGTGCGAAACTTGCACCGTTTATCCAGTGGTTGGTGAAAAAATGAGAAGAAGAGAATGAAGTGAAAAAGTACATTGCGGGGCCCTTTAAATAGGCCCACTAAAGTCGTAGGCGGGATCTTGCTCACGTCAGCGTCACGTGACAGGCACTGAGTCCGGTTGTGAAAGGGCAGCTGATCACTCCTGTCCGACGAGCTTGCACGGCCCCGCCTCCGCAGGTGGCAACCCTGGTGCCTGGTCGGGGATGGGGCTGCTGATCCATGCTCCCAGGTGAGCTGATACGGGCTTGCTTCCTCTGGCGGCAACCCGCAGGGCCTGTTTGGTTCGCGGAAAGTGTTGACAGTTCGTGGAAAGGGTGTCTGGTTGTGGATGCACGATTGATCCATTCTCCCAGTTGACGTTGTAGGTCCTCGTCGTGGCTCGATCCTTTCTTCTAACCGACGTTGGTTCGCGGAAGTTCTCCTGTATAGCTTGACAGTTCGAGGAAAGGGTCCCTCTAAAGTCGCACACACACAAAGGGGCCTGTAAGCACTGCGGGGTGCCAGCCAGACGGCAACCCCTCGAGACAACCACAACAAATTGGGAATTCATGGTGGTCAGGCATGGTGGTCGAGTATCCTTTCTGCGCGGGGTGCTACACGCCAACCGTAACAGTGTCTAGAACCGGTTACAAACTCTCCGGAAGACGCAGTTCAAGTCTTGTATTAGCATCAATCATTTGAATTTTTTTGGCTATATACATAGGCATATTGTCATAATTACTTATTTAATTACTACCGCGTGTCATGCTACACTGAATGCCTTGGTAAAAACAACCGAGAAACGTCCCTATTTTTAAGCTATTCTCAACGCATTTTTTGAGACACCCTGTATTCAGCACTCATATGATTCAATAGCCCTTGTCCACACCCTTCACCTCTCATACTGATTTCAGAATCGATCTGGTGATTCTTGAAGACATCGCTGGATTGTGCGACTGTCTGCGGCTATATACTTGATGATGAGCCGCACGTTCACGTGTTTGTTCGTTTGCATGCGTGTGTTCGCCCGCAAGAGCAGCGATGTCAACCGGGTGCGATCCTGGTTAACCTCTATTCATTTCCCTTTACTCCTTTCTTTCCTCCCTTGTGGCTAATTTTTTTTTTGTCGGCCGCAAGCAGCGTGAATCTGTGATCAATAAGCTCACGTACTTCAACAAGCATTTTTGATTGTGGGTGCCGCCGCAGCTGTCAATGTAGACCACGAACATTAATATGCACCTCGGTAAAACAAGCAACGTGTTTCGTACTGTAGGCTTTGTAAGTGTCCATTGGGCAGTCGGTGGGGCAAAATAGATCGCCACAACAACTATCACTTGTGCGTATCGACGACTATAGGCGCCATCCGCAAGCCTTACACAGTTTTGACGCCGCGCAGCACCGGCTGTCGCTGCGGTACGGAGATGTGTGCGCACGAGACGTGTTGTGTGCAGGTGTCATGATTGTTATGCTGCCACGCTTAGACTCCCACAGCAGCTGGCTGGGGCAACGCAAACAGACGAGCACGAGGATAAACGAGCACACGCGCGGGCGAACGCTTTTCTCGCTTGTATACATATATGCGCCGAGCGTGCACGTGGCCTCGAGGAGTCCGGAATCCGACCTCTTCGCGCGCTCGGTGCGCAGTGCTTGCTCGAGGGTGTTAGTAAACGCAACGCTCATCGGTAGCGATGTAGCGGGGCGACATAGTTACAATCGTGACTCTCAGCCGGTTATCGCAATGTGGGCCGGTTCTCTGCAGCCGGCAGTACTGAACCTCGTAAAGCCGATGGAACTTGCACATTATGACGCATTCGTAGAGGGGAGCGCACCAGTGCGTCACCGACTTGAGAAAGAGGGCACAGCTGCTGCCACGACACTTGCTATATAGTTTAGGATTGTTGCGTTTCGCGACGACTGACGCCACGAATGTTGTTGGAGCCTCCTTAATTAATTGTCTCACGTTTAATCGGTTTGTGTCGGCATGCTGCTGTCAAACTGTGCGGTAGCGTCATAGCCACTCCTGCAAAAAATTGTCCCAATATGACGTTCTCTTCTGCTATCGCCTGCTGCGCCGATCAACGCTCGCGCTATGCACGTGCGAGTGTCGTTTCCGAAGTGGCACTCCATCACCCGGTGATGACGACCCTGCCGAGGAGAACCGAAGCCGAACGTATGGCGCAAGTCTGTTTAGAGGGTTGCCTTTCCGAGCAGCCAGTTAATTGCTCTGACGAAGCATGGGTGAGGTCAGGCGTGCCTCGCCCAAGTTGCAGAGGCGAGATATGTTGCAAGAGGAAACGCGAAACGGGCGTTAACTGTACGGAAGTCGCTCGCATCAACAAAAGCAGCAGACCGTAAGAAAGTTTTCCTTTACTCGTTTATAATACTTACCGCGAAGCCGTATTATCGCTTATTATTATCTGCGCGTGCTGGACAATTTGGAACGCCCACCGGTGACATAAACGTCTGCGTATATACGACGCGCACGCCCATCTTTCCTTCGAATTGTGTGAAGGAGGGATTCCTCACGTCGCTCAGTCCAAGCTCCAGAGAAATGAAGGTTCTTTCACACACCCATGGAGGATGCTCCATAACTGGACGATAACCGTGTTCTCAGTAAAAGCAAATTGCGATGTTTCACTATACTTCGTTCGTATATTTAACACGCGTGAAACAGTGTATAGAACAATATATCCACTTCCAAGGCACCGTTTTCTTGAATGTCCTTTGGCTTCCATCTCTACAGCATGCAGTTTAGAAGACATTTGTGCATAAGAAGGGAACACGCAGGGGCCGTATGTTGCAGACACAGTTTCTTTACAATGATCGTCATGGCAATTCGTCATCAATTTATCGCCATCCGTATACTACCGAGTGGCCGAACCCGGCGATAGCGCGGCTTTGCGCGAGTCAATGACGAATTGCAAAAAGAACGAAAAAAAAAGTCCCTTTATAGATACGACCCCAAGGAGGGGGGTAAATTATGTGCGCGATTTTGTCATTACCCCTGCTTCTACCTCACTGCTGTGGAAAACGGCACGTCACCGAAGGCGTATACTGCGGCCTGGGAATCGCTTTCCTTCCTTTTGCGACACATCGCTTGCGACAAAGCATTTCAAGTGTTCAGCTTTACTTTACGATCATTATGAGAATGACTGCAGTAGTCCTCTGCTTAGGCTTGAAATCGAAGCTAGCAGAAATGTTGCCGTATAAGGTAACTGCGCAGTCTGCATGCGACTGAGTGGACTCAGAACCGTGGACTCACAAGCGAAGGACTCTGGTCATTGAGACTGCGTGCGTCGCTGGCGCAGAAAGCATCGAGAAGCACTATTGCAGTTCCTCTAGTCAACAGGTCTCCGCGACCGTTTATACATATATTGACTGGGTGCGCAGCCTTACGTGCGCGCGCAGCTATAGGGCTCTCTCTCTCTTTTTCGTCCCGCTATAGCGCAGGGTAGTAAACCAAACGTGAGTCTGGTGAACCTCGCTGCATTTCAAATCTTTCTGCGATTCGTACAGAAACTGAAGTTAAAACAGCAGATGGAAAGGTCTGAAGCTTGTATGTTCTTTTTTTTTTTTAGTTGTGACAGCAGACATGAATTCACAAAACAGTTTGTATACGCAAGGGTAATTCCTAAGAATCAGCATCAGCTGATCCCGATAGCAGCCACGACAATAGGTGAACCGGCCAATGAGAAATAGTTCTTGCTAATAAGAGAAAGCTTTGCGAGTCCTGTCCTACCGGTGCACTTCCGTTATATAGGCGCATTGCACGCACACGGTTAAGCCGCACCTACCGAGCCGTAGTTCCGGCCTGTCTGAAACAGGAAGTCCCGACAAAGCCTGTGGGTGAAAGATCGGACAGTTGTCGGCTCTGGCATCGACAGGAAGTGCATCTGCCGCGCAAATATCGTCTGAGCAGCCTACGCGCAGGTTGCACGATAGAAGGCCAGAGGGTTATACGACCCTCGCTGTCCAGAAATGTTTGCCACGGAAGTGGCGCGGGCCTTCTTATCCCTCGCTATCTCGTGTAGGGATGTTGCGAGAGCTCGCACGGCAAAATGCGGCAAACGATGACGCCGTGGTGAAAGCGCAAATGACGATAGGTATGAACGGTTGCCGAAGCACTCATGCCGCGACAGGACCTGCACGACACCAGCATGCGATCGGTTCGTTGCGACGTGGATGCATGTTCTATAACAGCACCTTATCAGCTATCCATTGACGCACATAACAAGGTAATACGGATACACGAAACACTGTACGCACGTAGCGTGGGTTTATGGGCGAGGGAAATGAATACAAGGGCCCGTTTTGGCCCATTTTTAGGAACCACTCGACCTAGCAGCACTGTCCGACCATGTTTTTTATTTTGCTTTGTCATCTCGACCGCTTCAATTACGAGTGTTCCGATCATTATAGAATAATAAGGACGCACGCTGGGTAAATATTTTCCGGAAGTATTGCCCACGGGAGTATATGAAGTTGAAGCGTTGAAGGGTATTGCCTCTCACAAAATAGTGGGGACTTGGATCTGCGCAATTTGTCCTTAGCTCCAGGCCACGACCACAGAAATTACCATCAGATCCACGAAGTACTAACTTTCACCTTAGCGCCAGCAGTATATATAATAATAATAATTTACTACGAGTAAGTAATGGTAGTAGCAGTAGTAGTAGTCAGTACTGCTACTATATAGCAGCGGCGTTTATTAAAAAAGAACAAAAACAGATGCGTCTACGTCAAATTGACACGGAAAGTGCAGAGACGAGGCCCGGTCCGACAGGGAGGCAACGTATGCATTCGGGAACGCCGGGTCTCCGCTGTGCGCCCACTGTAGACACACTTATGTGCAGGGACCGCGTCCGCCAGTGCACATTTCTCGCTTCTGGCCCGGCGGCGGCGGCGGCGAGGTGAAGCCGCAATAGTGGCACGCGTCGTCCCGCGTGTGGCGTCGCAGCGCCCGAGCAACACGACACTCCTTGGAAGAGGGGCCGTCCCTTCTGCACTGCGTGCGCTCAGAAGCGCTTGGAAAGAACGCCGCGGCGTCGCGAAGGCTTCGCGCGTAATGGAGTGGCGATGGTGGAAAGCCACATGCAGTCAGCGCGCTGCCGCCATTGCGCAAACAGCGCTATTAATCTTGTGGCTGCAGCATGCGCACGAGAGAGGCTTCGCCGCCGAATTAGATGACGACGATGACGATGCACGAAGCGTAAACCCTTGGGCAGGGCTCGTGACGCCTGGGGCGTGGTGTAGCGATATAGCGAGAAGAGTTGCATTCTCCAATTATGCGCGCGCCCGCAAACGGCGACAGTTTCGTTTTGAAAAAAAAAAAAACAACAACAACAACAAAAAAAACGTGATTTTGCCTTGCGCCGAACAACGACGATCAGCCGTTGCAAGTGCGGGCAATTGTGGTTGCGAGCTCCGCATGGCTGCGGCGGCGTTCGTCGCATCGGAAAGCCGAGGGCTGTGAAGCGGCAACTTATTTCCGGCTCTCACGCTTGGCATGCGCCCGTGCGGCCGAATGCTTTTCGCGTAAAAAGGGCAACGATTGCCGACAGCGCCAGTGTCCGACGCTTGCACGTCCTTTCGCGGAACGTGACGGCTGTATACTCGCGAAGGGTTCAAAACGGCGAAGAGGGCCGTATGCTGCGTGAGAGAGGTGCGGCAAAAAAAAAATTCCATGACCTGCAGCGCAGACAGGTGTTTGTGTATGTCATTCCGTGGAAGCCCGCGTCTTGACAAGATAACAATTTTAAAACGCGTATGTAAACGAGTTCTGAACACACCGAGGAACGCCCACCTATCTATACCAGGTGTGTTTTTTTTTAGCTGCACCAATTAAAAAAAAAAAGTTGCCCGTGGCAACAATCCTTTTCATTTTTATTTTCCATTCTTTCGGTCTGTCCTCATCGACTTGTTCGAAATCACTTGCTCACTGACCCAAATTCGGCCACAAGGAACGGCGAACGATAAAAAAACAAAGAGTATAAAAGGAGGAAATCAATTAATCCTTACAAAATGCGGCACCTGGCGTATTAACAGAGTAGGCAAGATTCAGTGAAGCCTCGAACCCACTAGCGTTGAGCGATCGCGGGAGCTGGTTGTAATGATAGGTTGCTCTGCACTCGGCCGATCGGGAAGGTCAACGTCCGTCCCCATGGAGAAACACTTCCAGTCGAGATTAGACGCCGCTCGACTAGCAGCCGATGGGAGGGGCACCGGGCCACGAGCAAGGGTCCTTTGGTGTCACCGTAAAGGGTGCCAACAGGCCGACAGCGTCCGCCGCGACAAGAGATCGCTTTTCGTATTAGCCCATCGTGCGTACGACGCTACTCGTCCGACATGTGGAAACACTCCCGAAAACAGGTTCGCAGAACGCGCTCACCGAGGGCCTAACACAGAGCGCACACTCTCTGGCGACCGACATCGCTCCAGAAGCGAAGCGCAAATGTGGCCGCTGGTATCTCTGGGCACGTTAATGAATGTCGGGTGGTTAAAATCAGTCAAGAGGCTTCCGGAACAATGCACAGTCGTTCTTATTTTAGTATATGGCCTGGATAATGCAATGCCACTCGAAGGAGGCAATTCCGTCAGCTAGGTTCCCCTCTGGTCGCCCCTTTTATACGCTTTTTCACTCCTTACTGACAGCGTTTTCGCAAGCCAAATCCATAGCGAACAGAAAGCAATTTTGGAATTCAGGAACTTCGAGACAGTTCACGTGAAAGCTAACTCATTGCATTTGTGCACCGGATGGCAAAAGAGAAGGCGTGCTTAGAAGGCAAAGATGTTCAAACCCAACGTTCCCAAGTGCAACTGGCAGCCCAATATGTGAACTACTGTGACACACACCACCCAAGCAAAGCCACGACGCTGCGTGGCGTGGGACAGGGTGACATAACATCACGGAGCTGTATTTATATTTGTTATTTATTACTATATTATTGGTTGTACGCGTAGGAAAAGGAAATAAAATAACTGTCTCAATGGCAGCAGCAAATCTACCAAGCTTTCACAGATGCCGGCGACATTGCCGGCGCTTTGCGCACCGTGAAATAGCAGTTGCGAATGATAAAGAAGCAAAGGAAGACCAGAAAAAAAAGTATATATAAAAGGGGAAATTGAATCAATTGAAGAACACACCGTATTGACAAACAAGTCCTCAAGCTATACAACTGTTCGTTTATAGAAAAAGGTACCAGACCAATCGTTATACCAGACTCGACCCGCCAGTGACAAAAATCTCTTAGTAAAGAAAGAAAAAAAGGTGAATTCGGCCCATATTTTGTACTCATAGATGGCTACCTTTGCAAGTAATGCGTTCGCTATCACGACTAACTGGCACTTGTTTTTACCAAACGATATGGCGTACGAAGTACTTACACGAGCCCAGTTGCGTGTTTGTTTTCGCTCAGAAACAATGTCTTGCGCCGGCGCGCGCGCGCACACGCACACACGCATGCACACACACACACAGCGCACTCGCACACACACACGCAGACACACACGTGCACACGAACACACACGCACGCACACACCTACATGGACGCACGCACACGCTCACACACACACACACGCGCGCACGCACGCACACGAGGTGCTAGCTCTTCATTTTGTAGGCTTCGATCCTTTTGGGAATGTTCTCCAATTATTTCTTTGGGTAACTGGTCAAAATAAAAAGGACCTTAACATTATCGACACTTTTCACCGTAGTTCTTAAATATACGTGGCACCTTATAAAGGCGTGTTTTTCTTAGCGCTTTATAGGTTTCGTCTGTGTTTTGTGACGATTCGATAAAAAATTGCGAGGTGTTACTTGTACAAAGAGATTCGAAGATGACTCAGCACCTGCAGCATTATATCTGGCGTTATTGACCGATAAGCAGTACCGTACAGTATGCTTACAGATATTCTATGTAATAGCTTGCCCAGTCGATCTATTTTCGTTTTGCGCAGGAACCGTAAACTGAAATACCATATCGTAGCACAGTCTGGCCCGGAGCCACTAAAGCTAACCTACGCAACTGAAGATGGGTATTGAATTTAAGTGCACATAACCGCGCTGCTACCGTGCGCAAACATTTCATTACGTAGTCAATGTCAAGGTCCCACAACATAGCGCGTGAAAATAAAGTTCAAGGTACTTAAGAGAAGGGGATAATGGCAGAGAAACGCGAGTACCCCAAACACTGAGAACCATGTCACTAAATGGACTGGACTGCGGTTAACAGTCCTATGAGGATTTTTAAAAGATATCAGGATAGGTTTTTCGTTCTTTAAATACAGTTTGTTCGCATTTACCCAAATCAACCACACGTTATTGAAGTAATCTTTCGTCCTCCGAATATGATTCGCGTGATATTAGCAGTGTTGTGTCGTCAGCACATTGAAATAATGCAGCATTCAGATGTAGGTTGGCAATGTCATTGGCATAAATATTACATAAAAGAGGTCTCGGAAGCGAACACTTGTGATACAGCACATCTAAAGAGCGTAAAGTCGCTATATGTATTTTTATATAGACTACGCGCGAACGGTTCGAAGGACCTCACAAACCGCTACTTTCTAATTTGTGTAACATTTATCGACGGCCTATCGCAACCTGCTCTCATGCCGAGGCGCCGACGCCTCCTTAATAGCCTCGTAAACAGACAAGGGCGGGATTTTCCCTTCTCCGAGGTGCGAGCCGAAGAGCGAGGGCGGCGGTTGTGCAATGTGTTATGAGAACGGGAAAAAATAAAATTTCGAGGTCTTCCTTATCGCCAATAAGTCAACGCATGCTGCCGCGGACGTGACTGGAATATCCGGTTCTCACCGGCAAGAATTAGGAACGAAGAAGAGACGGAAACGCGGGCGGTGCGCCCGCGGCGCGCATGCAGTGCGAGCCTCGATGCACGAGCGGGACTTCGACGACTGCCGCGCCACTTTACCGGTTCGTCCACGCGGAAATGCAGCGACCGAGTCCCGGAGGCAGAAGAGAGACCCCCTGCAGGTATTCCCCGAAGATACCGCAACCTCTCTCTCTCTCTCTTTATATATATATATATATATATATATATATATATATATATATATCATGCCTACAGAACTCAGACGTAACCTGATTCAATGAACCCGCCGTGGTTGCTCAGTGGCTATGGTGTTGGGCTGCTGAGCACGAGGTCGCGGGATCGAATCCCGGCCACGGCGGCCGCATTTCGATGGGGGCGAAATGCGAAAACACCCGTGTGCTTAGATTTAGGTGCACGTTAAAGAACCCCAGGTGGTCAAAATTTCCGGAGTCCTCCACTACGGCGTGCCTCATAATCAGAAAGTGGTTTTGGCACGTAAAACCCCAAATATTATTATTATTATTGATTCAATGAAACACCAAATTAAAGTTTTGTTCGTGCCCTCAAAGAACGACATGTCGCGGGCGCATAAGGCTTTAAGGGTATCAATTACGCTGCAAAGTATATCTTACTTTAGATACGGTTGTCCATTGGGAACGCCTGCCTCCCATAGTGCCAACGCGGCGCTAGCCTGGTGGTCAAACTCGACGAATGTCGCCTTACGACGCGTGTAAACTGTACCGGTTCTCCCGTTCGCCCTGTCGTGACAGGGCCGTGCAAATTCCGCTACGACCTGACGTCATTTTCGCATAGCGTGTGCAAACATCCACGGTAGAGAGAAGCTGGGCAGGGAAGTTCCACAACGGTTCTCGCGCGGGGGCGATAGCGTATATACGGCGGCTTGGTACAGATGCCGAAAGGCCACGTGCGTATACATGTATATTGTACAGAGCGGAGTCGACGAACCGGCGCAGCCCACAGGAACAGGTGTCGGTTACAGCAGATAATATATAAGCACCCTGGCATTAATACAGCGCAAAAGGTAGAAGGGAGGCGAGACGAGAAGACGACAGTATGAGCGCTCGTGGTGTCGCCTTCTCGTATCGCGTCCCTTCTACGTTTTTGCACTGATAACGCCAAGATGGAAAACCAACAAGCCCAAGCTGCTATTCTAGCGAATGTATAAGTAATTATATCTGATATATATAGTGAAGCATATGAATATAGTATGGCACAGCGAAATGATTGCACCGGATATGCTAAAGCGTTTGAAAAGTGTCGGGTATATAAATAGATATCGGGCAGTGGCAAACCAGACTCCCTGTATATAGCGGTTCCGAAGAGCGCGAGAAATACTTTGCACACGCGTGGTACCTTTGTTGTCTTGGATGTATCAGTTGGTGGGATTCACACACATTTGTGAAGATTTTTCCTCTCCTTCTATAACTGAACTTTCCGAGATGTATAGACCATCGATCTTGTTTGTCAGCGTGCGCATGGGATCGTGGGAACTAAACAAACGCTAGCTACAGCTCACGCGAGAAGGCGATAGTACGAAACGAGCGGTCTGGCTGAGACCACAAGCGAGTACGCATCGAGCGGTCGGGCGAAGTCTCGCGCGTGCACGTCACCGAAGGGGCCGTTCTCATTGGTCTCCGCCATTGGCAGCTTTCATCTCACGTTCCGCGTTTGCTCTTTCATCTCTCGCTGTGTTCATTTAAAGGGACCTTATGCCCAATCGCTCGCTTACACCGCCGCCGCCGCTCGGCGCAGGAGCGGGTGCCGCTATACATATATGCAGAACCCATCTCACGATGACTGTCAACGGCAATACGTTAGGCATTGAATAAATATAGCGACACAACTTTTTGCCATCGTCGAAAGGAGTTATTAAGGCGAAAGCCTTAGATGGCTCACGGGTCGAAAAATTGACCGTCCGGCGTTATGGTACCAAAACTGAAGCGCATGCGTAAGTATTTCTTTATCGATAAAAAAAAAAATGGCTGTGGCTTAGCTAAGGTTAAGCCCAGGATGCGAAGCATACTAGCCTTTATTTTAGTTGTTGAACCACTGTTTAGCCTGGTAAACTGCTGTTGCTTGGCTATATTTGGTTCGGCTAGACGAAGAAACAACTCATGCGTTACTCTGCTTCGCCTTCAAGAGTGGAACGCGACAGCGTTCCCGTCGACCCGCCAAGGGGTGTAAGACAATGGGCTACGGCGCAGTGACTACGCGCCCCGCATTGGACGCGGTGAGCGTCGAGCAACGCAGCGTTCGGCGCGGCAACGAAATGTGCGCCTGAGCAAGCGACGCACGCCTGAGCCTTAGAAACAGCTCGTTTCTAAGGCAACCCCGCATTCACTAGAGGCAGCGTCGTAGTAGTAGCGTCTCCGTCTCACACTCCGGAGACCCTGGTTCGATTTCCACGCAGCCCATCTTGCAAGAGTTGAGCCAAAGCCACCTAGAAAATCAGTCTCTGTAGCACGCCGCAACCTTCGCTTCTCATTCCAATGAGCAGCTCTGTCTCCAGGAGGTATCTCACCTCGTTAGTGTCTAGCAGAGGCAAGCGCAGCTGCTTATATACCGCCGCGACGCCGCGAGCGACGGCGCGAGTTGGAGCCCCGTTTCTCCTCTGTCGTCACGTCACGGTGTCACGTGGTATTGAAGGCGACACCGCCGCGCCTGAGGAGCTGGGTTGAGCTCTCGTAATATGCTTTGCATAAAAAGAGCTGTTCGCGTTGAGCGGACACCCTTCTAAATAAACAGTGTGGCCACAAAAGTGTCTGCGTATGGTTTCCCCTGTTTTGTTCTTTGCCAAGCAATGTACACGTGTCTTATGACGTTTTGAGGAGTATAAGTATGCCTGCGAGAAGTGGAAATAAATCTGTAGCTAAAAGTTGGGGGCGCTGTGTGTTTGTCTAATTTGCCTTTCCATGTCCCTCTCATTCATCCTGCGCTACAAGAAAGTAGAAGGCACCATATATGTGTCTCAATGGTCTTCATAGACTTGCCGCGACCGTTCTAACGTATCATTAACCACGCAGAACCAGTGGCGATGTCTACGTGACCGAAAAAGAGAAAAACAAGTAAAGAGAAAACAAGTAATAGGAAATAACAACGCATTCGAATGAGAATGTCAAAGTAATTTTATGAATGTATCGTGAGCACGCCGGCTTTCGTCTTCATCCTCTTCAGCGTATGCTAAAGTGACTGTCAATTTCTTACGAGGCGCGTACTGCAGCGGGGCTCCTCTTTCGCGCTTCCCTAAGAACAATCAGCGCCATCTCGTGGTGCCGCCGCAAAGCTTGCGTGTGTCATCCGAAATGAATGGCGCGCCGGTGCGTGCGAACGCTGAGAAACGCGTCATGCGGCAATCGGCTTCCTCTATCGCGCCTCTTTCCAAATCCGCTGAGCCAGCTAGCAGCGTTGCCGAGGAGTCCGAGCGTGGCCTCCGAGACGAGAAGCGTGGTGCGCCGGTGCGCGTGAACGCTGAGAATTACTCACTTGCTTGCCGCACACCCAGTGGCATACACTCAGTGACCCAAGTTGGCGAGAGGTTCATTGACGAGCTCCAAAAACCCTGTGTACTCATGGCGCAGCCCGCTGAAGCTTTGGTGTGAAACACGTTCATTGAAAAGCAGTACGCACCCAGCGCATTTGTGGCGCAGCATGCTAAAGCGTCGGGTTACTGTCCTTGAGGAACCCTTGTGACGTGGGGTCCATTCCGCTCAGCATCGGATAAACTTAAGATGTCTTTTTTGTCATTCTAGGGTGGTACATTCCCTGAGGCATATGCCTAATTACCCCAATTACTGTCTAAAACGTTCATTGAATAGCGTCACCCACCTACTGGCACATACTTAGTGACCCAATTTGGCATCAAGAGGTTCATTGAAGACCATCACACACCGATTGGCACAAGTCAGTACTCCAAGTCGGCGTTAGAGTTTCATTGAAGAGCCGTGCATACCCAATGCCACATCTACAGCGACCCATGTAGGCGGGAAAGAGGTTGGTTCAAGAGTGGCCCGTATGTACACATTGCCACAAATATACCCAGCGACTCAAGTGGGTCCAACAGTTTGTTTCGAACCCTGTTCCCTCAGCACAGCAGACCGATGCTCTAACCGTTTGACCATGGTCTACACAATGACCCAGGTAAGTGGGAAAACAGTTAGGTGCAAACATACATAGACAGTTAAGAAGGATGTGTGGCGCAAGCTTATAATCAACGGAAAAAAGCGCTCTTTCTGTCTCCTTTCATATTTTTCCGTTGATGCTAATCTTGCACCGCACATCCTTTTTAAACTATGCAGCAACTAGCCCAACATAGTAGTCTGAGAAATAGTACATGTAGATACATATATAGATAGTTAGCCCCCGGAAAGTCCGTGAAGTACCCTAAGAATGCTAACGCATGAATAAGTGATCAACGCAGATTGTTGGACAGGCCGCCACTGAGAATACGAAGTGGCTGTAGCGAACGCAAACAATAATTCACTGTGCGTTAGGTGATAAGAACTGATTGTCATTGGCCGGCAAACTGGGGCCATAACCGTAAATAAGTTTGCATGCACGAGGGGTGCGTAAAAATATGGCTTCAGCCAATCCCAGCTGTTAGCGAACTTACTTAAAGTGAAGGCGGCCGCGGGCCACTACAAACACGTCTCACGAACGGAAAGCTTTGTTATTTAGACGCAAAGGCAGGCATTCATGAAACATTTCTTTCCTAAGAGTGCTAGCTCATTGGCTGGCATTCGGGTGCCCACCGATTATCACATATCGATCACCGTGATAAAGAGGTGAACGCCGCTGCGAAGGCCAATCTCGGGCGGCACTTGCGAAAGAGGATCCGTATTCACAAACTACAGATCTGCTCGTAAGAGAGCGAATTCCAGCCGATCTTGATGTGTGCCATACTATAAGTGAAAGCAGTCGGTAAATAGCGAACGGCTGTTGCAAACAAAAAGCTTCGTGAATTCAGTCCGAAAAGTTTTGTGAATAAATACCCCCTGTAAGCCCTTCTTCACAAAACTTATCGGGCCGCATTCGCAAAGCTTGTCCTTCGTGACAGCCATTTGCTATTGGCCGACCGCTTCCACTTATAGTAGTCACAAGAAGTATTTACGCTAGAATTCTTCGTAAGAGAAAATTCTAGCCAATCCTAATGGGGAACAAATCCTTAGCGAAGGCGGCCGACCAATGGCAAGAAACACTTACGAACAAAATGGTTCGCGAATTTGACTGCAGATTTTACAACTTGTAATTTTTTTTCTTCTTCCCGGTAGCAGAGAGTCCGCAGAAAGTTCGAGCTGTGCGCTAAGTACAGGCATCACCGGCAACCCCCTTTTGCGGCACTGGTTGAGGGCTCCATACTGAACCCATTTTTCGCACATTAACGTTCTCAGTCTCGATGGAGAAAGTTAATTCCGCCCGAGGCAAGCATGCAAGAAGATCGAAATAATGAGAATGAAAGCGTCGAGAAACTGCTGAACCATGTGCCAGAATCAAGGCGCGTGATTATCGGTTGTCTCGAGACTCCGGCAACTAAATGCACCGTGCAACTGCTCGCCGAACTGGAGCTATACTTATATCAGCTCCTTACTGTAAAGCCTCTTCGTGGCTGCTCATTCAGGAGAAGTCCTCGCACTATAGTCATTCCTTTACACATTTTCCTGGAGTTTCATTTGCATCAGTCACACAAGCCAAGATCTGGGACCCCGTGGCTTTTAGGATTACATTTATGACGGATATTTTCGGACTTTCTTTATAACCAAGAGAATGCTGAATTTGTCTCCACTTTTGTGCATCCTCTTTCTATGTTATCACCATCCCTCTTTCCACCTTTGCCTCCCCGTCCCCTCTCACCCGGGCCTGTGCCAGGCTGGCGTGTACACTACACTGCGCTATAAGTTCAGGACGGCCTCTCTTCACTTTTTTCACCTACGTCTCATATCTTCCTCCAAATAAATGACCTCTTTTTCATTCCTCTCGAAATTAGAATTAAACAGCTCACGGGCAGTCATGTCAGTGTAGAAGGAAGTTGACAGCTTTCCCTTATAGTTCTTAAGCCTGACTGGCCTGATCGACTGCCCTACCCGACTTCTGTGCGCACCTGCAAAAGAGGTGCGCACCGACAGACACTCGAAGCGAGCTATGAAACTATCTCTGCTGATCACACAGCTTGACAAAGGGCGCATCCTTCGGACCGCGCACAACATGTTTGCTAACCGTACACGTTCTCTGTACATTGACAGCTGCGCAAATAAATTCCGAAAATACGACTAAATAGTTATAGAGAAATAGTTACAAAACGCCCTCGCTACACACCAGGGACCGAGCGGCGAGAATTTAAGAGGGCTTTACCGGCGGAATTTCGATGTTGCTTAAGCGGGTTTAGCATGAACGCTGAATGAGGGATCATATCATTGGCTGCCTATGCCATCAAAAACAGCGGTGCACGCTCTCCCCATATAAGGACGATTTTGCAAGTCCATGCCTTGGTAGCGTTATTTAGCTGATTGATCTCCCGGGCTAATCTCAAAGTGTTTTTCTTCTTTTCTTTTCTTTACGGTCATAGCACAGGTGAGTCTGAGGATGCTACAGTGTGACATTTTGACAGGAGTGAGCGTGCGGACCATCTTGGATGCGGACGTCGCGGCGTAGACACGAGCGACGGCGTCAAGGCGAGCGTCGAGTGGCGTCGCCGCCCGTGGGCTTCGACTGCGCGGCGCCGAAGCGTCACGGCCGCCTTTCCATCATCCGCGCTAGTTATCAACGGAAGTTGCTCCGCAAACGTATTTTGTGTGCGTGCGTGTGTGCGCGTGTGTGTGGGTACACAACCGCAAATTAATCACTTATGTCAAGTTACTTGCACTAATTCTCGTAAGTGCGCTTGTCGTTTGTCCACTTCGGCCCTGTCGGTGCCGAAATTAGAGCTTTCCAACTCAAGGACGAGTCAACCTCATCTGTAATCGTGGACATATGTTTTCCCACACGACTGCTCCTGCATGAGAAACACAGCGGACGCCCTTCACATTTACACAAATGGTTAAGTTTCTTTGCAAGCTCCGCAGGAGCACTGGTTATTCCCGTGACGTCCGTCACCATAAAATGCAAGCCATCGCATTTTATACCATCGACAGCTGCAGAACACGCCGCCCTCCGTGCTACTCTAGAGACTCCAAGGCCGCTCTCCAGTGCATTATGTCGCCATTTCGTCACAGACTGAATGAGCAATTAGTCACTGACATAGGACTTCTTCATCACCCCGTAATAGAGAAAAAACACAACATAGCATATCAGTGGATACCGGGCCATTGCTGCATCTACGGAAACGACCGTGCAGATGAGGCCGCCCGATCTGCTCGTGATGTTCCCCACTGTGTAGCTATACCGTTATCGAGAACAGACGCAGCTACAGGGCTTCGTTCGCTCGCACGTGAGCTTACACTCGCACAGTGGAACTCGACGGAATTTACCGACACTCGTCTCTACAACTTGTATCCGAATCTACGGCTCCGCCTTCCGTCAGGACTACCTAAAGCTGAGCAGACGCTTCTGTGCCGCTCGTGGCTTGGCGTGGCCTTCACGAATGCGTACTCATTTCGGATAGGAATGGCCAACAGTCCTACATGCGATAACTGTAGCTGCGAGGAAGCAATCGCCCACCTTCTATGTGAGTGTCCCCACTTCAGTGCGCGCAGGAAAGAACTTTCAAGAAAAGTAAGTAGTCTTGACAAACGCCCTTTGTCGCGTAAAAGGGTCCTGCGACATTGGCCGAGACCGTCCTCGTCACAGAAGGCTTTGAAAGCGTTGTTGCGCTTCTTGCGGAGGTCTGGTCTTAGAGACAGACTTTCAGCAGTGACGTATTCTCCTTTCCTTTTCTCCTTTATTTTTCCTCTTCCCTTCTTTTTGTAATGTCTCTTTTGTATTTTATATTATATTTTATTCCCCTTACCCCCTTTCCCAAGCACAGGGTAGCCAGCCGGTCTGAGAACTGGCTAACCTCCCTGTCTTTCCGTCTATTTCTCCTCCTTCCTCGTCTTCATCCCTAAGGCAAAAAAGTAATATTTTACCTCTTTCTCTCTCTTCCCTCCCTCTCTCTTTCTCGCTTTAGGAACATCGAGAGGGTCGTCGAGCTCCGTCTACCAATAGAACGAGCGAAACGTCTGCAGGAGAGACTTTGGCGACGACATGTCTGAATGACGCCTCGTTGCTAACTTTAAAGAAGTTCGTATACTCTACCCAGGTTCGTAAGAAGAGGCACTGGACGTTCACACGGTAGGCGAACGTGTTATTTAGCGAAGGTGATTGGCCATATGACAAGTAGGTTTTATCACGAGTGAGGAGCTTCTTGAGTTCGGCCCCCCTTTCTCTGAATACGGACCCAAAGGGTCAGGAATAGCACGGTAAGAGGAATTACTCTCCGGCCCTGGCACTGATCAGGAATGATAACAAAAGCGAACGTCTTCTGAACCAATTAGAAAGCGACTGATAGGACGCTCCTCTCCATAAGCATCGCCCGCGGCGTTGTAAGCTCTGCTCTTCACGGAGACGCACGACAAGTGCTGCAACCTTCTCCGCGGCAGTCCCATGCGCCAGGTGAGCACGCCTCGCTGGGCCGTGTGGGAAAGACGGTTCGCAGGACAGAGTGCGACGCCGCCGCCGTCACCGCATCCTGGTGCATTGCACTCGTCGGGAAGTCCCGCGACTGCCGCAGCTACCCGCGGCCGACGCTGCCTCTGCCAAGGAGCGCGCGGTCGATCGAAACGCGATTCTTGGATATCTCCCAGAAACGGGCGTCCGCGTCCAGGTTCGCTGTGCAACTGCGGTCCAAATGACAGTTTTTCCGCACCGCTAATAACCACGTTGCCAGCGCTGGCGCGCCTGCGGACCAGTCGTTCCCCGCACTTCTCGCGGCGGTGGTAGAAAAAGAAAAAAAAAAAACGAAAAAAAAATACGAAAGAAAAATGTTTTATGGGCTCCGACCACGCCATTGTCCTTACCGACAGACTGTGCTGTGGGTTTAAGGAAAAAGAACGTGTTGTCTCGGCACTGCAACCACCTGGAGTCAAGCACGCACGACATCGCCTTTCTGCGAATGCTCCCCCCCTCTTTTTTTTTTATCTCTTCCTTCTTCTTTCTCTTTTTTTTTCTGTTCTCCCATATGCGGCGCCGTGCCTGAAACCATTGGGCGCCGCCTTCGTGCGTCTGTGGACAGTCCGATCGACGTAGCATTACAGCGTTCCGCCTCCAAGAATGAGTATTCTTGCTGAAGTACGCTGAAAGATTCCTCCGACTCGGCACATATCGGTTCAGAAGTGACTGAATGCTGCACGCCTGTCGGTATCTGCAGATGTGGGCGGCGGAGCTTCGAAGGCGAACGAGCGAACGATCGCGCCGAAGGTGTGATTCGTGCGAAGCTGCCGACGAGCACGCAGTATAGTTGCTCCTTGCTTGCTCAAACACTGAAAGCTTCCTGCCGCTGTAGGCTCATCCTGGGTATACGGGCGCCGAAGTCACCCATACCGTATGACGGGCGGCATCATCACAATAGGCCGCAGTTGCACCTACACCAGCACATGACGTAAAAAAAACACGCTTTAAATTAATTTCGTCGTCTATTTTTCTCGGTAATCTGAGCTTGCGCAATTGTTGAAAAAAAAAAAAATGACTACTCGGCTTCTCTCAATTCCTCAAATGTGGGCATGCAGTTTCTTTTTCAAAGTGAGTACAGGGACAGCGGTATAGCTAGCCGCATTCACTAAAGATATGTCCGCTATAGGTGATTGGTCAGTGCTTGTGCTTTGTGAATACGGATCTAAGACCCGTATTCGCAAGAAAGTTATTTAGCTATAGAAGCGTTCGTAAGAACGGAAGCCCGCCAACCGGGATGTGTACCTAATATTAGCGAAAGCAGCCAGCCAATGGCAAACAGCACTTACAAACGAAAAGCTCTATGAATTTGTCGCCCTGCGTCTCGGGCGTCGAATAAGAGGCGTTCGTAGAACAAAGCACCTAAGGGCTTCTTTGAGCACCCATGACGGAACAGTATACCTTACGTGGTTTTAAAGGCAACTGACCGCATTTCTCAGCGCGTTCAATTCGCTTCTTCTGTTGCTCAGCGTACACGGCGACTGTTCGCTCTTGCTTTCGGCGAGATCCACTCCGCCTGCAACGTTGCTCAGCTATAAGGACCGTGCACCGGTACACGTATGCTCTCTGTTTCGCGAAAGGCCGAACGCTTTTACATCTTACGCGGTGACCTGCCTTCTCAAGGATTACCACTTCTGTCTTATCCGCTGAAGCTGGGAGTGAGGACAAAGCAACGCGGAAGTGCTTCCCAGTAGTAAACGCTCCGTTCTCACCGTCGGCACACAGTATATATACACGATTGAAGCTGCGTTCAGTTGACAGTCGACCGGCATTGAAAGGGGAAAGTACAAACGTTCGTTTATTTATTCTCTCCCTCTCTCCCTCCCCCCTCTCTCCCCCCCCCTCTCTCTGTATATATATTAATGATAAGAAAGCCGCCCGTTTACTCACATTTCGCAGCATTGCAGTGGAGCGAATGGTATCTTTCAGCACACCACGAATGTCTTCTATATCCGACGGGTTGCGAACATCCGTCTTTTGCGGTTAAAGTTAGCGTGCCACTCAGATCGCCGAATACGCACGCGGCATTTTCGCGGAATCTTGGGCTGCAGGACTTCCCCTTCGCTGACTCGCTTTGGAATTCTGTTGGAATTGCTCGAGGAATGGAGAACGTGTCACTCAGTGTGCCAATGCTTCCACTCGTTATCCTTCTTGTTCTTCTTTCCAGCGGCCGCAGCGTCGTGGCGAGAGCCCCTTCCCTGTTCCATCAGGCTCCCGGAAGATCGTCAGTTTTAGGAAACTCTATACTCTAAACGTATACGGCGGCGCGACCTTATACATTTATGTACACATTGACGAGAGCAATTAAGTGAGGAAAATACACTCGCGCTGGCTCCACACCTGTGCTCCCACTTGTGCTAGCGAAAACGTGGCAACGCTTCCTGCGCATCCAGTGTCACCCCGCTCGTTTCGGCCCTCGACTGTAAAATGCACCGTATTTCAGTAGGGAGAGCACGTTGTTGGGCGAGTCGGTCGTACATACTTAAAGAAGGGAATTGCGCTAAAAAAGACACGGACGAGTAAGGACATGGACGGGCGCCCGTCCATGTCCTTACTCGTCCGTGTCTTTTTTAGCGCAATTCCCTTCTTTAAGTATTTCAGTAGGTTACGTGCGCAGAATTGCGAAGCAAAGCGCGGGCTCGGCGTGAGAGGAGCTATAGCGAAACAATACCGAGCAAGACATCGAGGCTGCGGAAGAGACGGTCACAGGAGGTCATGTGGTGACATAACGAGGTGGAGGAATCAAACTCATCAAAGACAGCCCTTCCAGATGATGACGATAGTGAAGACGACGACGACGACGACGATGATGATCCTCAACTACGGCGAGTATTCGCTCTCGAAGACATGTCAAGAATCGGAGTACAGGAGGAAACATAAAACGAACAAGAGGTATATACATCAGAAGAATAACAGGGAGAGAGAGAGAGAGAGAGAGAGAGAAAAAAAAAACATTTATTTATCATCAGTTAGGGCGACTTCCTCGCAGGGTGCGACATGCGCCCGCAAAGGAACAGTAACGGCGTAGTTCAGAATTGAGACTAACTCACTAAACTACTGTATTCTTTAGGCTGTCAAAACATAATGAAATGTGAGCGTATGAGCGGTATATATAGCCGACCCAGGAAGATTCTGTGGCGTTCTTCGAATGTAACCTCGATGGAAAGACGAGCACAAGCGCGCTATGGTGAAGTGAACGAAGCGGACCACGCATGCGATTGCCAACGAAGTCGGAAGGTGTCACCTGAACGGCAAACAGGCGACGAGTGAGTTTCGAGCCAACGTATGTGCGGTGACCTTTATAGAGCGTTTTCCTCGAGGGACACGACCACCTTGTGTTCATGGTCTACCACCAAATGTATACAAAGGAAACTTCCAAAGTCAGTTTTACCCACATTTTCATTAAGTATACGCTGGTCCCAGGAGCTAAAGACGCGCGTGGTAGCTATGTTTATTACGTTGCAGTAGAGAATTTTCGCGGGCGTTTGCAGCCTCGGAGACATGACTTTGTGAGCACACAGGACCCGCACCTGCGAGTGTCTGGAGTTTGGTTGGCGTCACGGCTTATCCTCGAGGCTCCTGACAATGTCAATGTGGACGATTTGTGTCTTAAGCAGCGTGAAAAATGAAAAAGAGGTACGTGGAAGCACGTTCTTTGCTGTAAGGAAACTGTGGGCCCGATTTTCAGTAGTCATATCATAAGAAGCCAACAAAGACACCAAGCACAGCATAGGGGGAATCACATGTACTTATTAACTGCTAAATGCTAAATGGATGGAAATGAAAGCATATATATATATATATATATATATATATATATATATATATATATATATATATAATGAAACTTGGCCTTCAGCGCTCTTTTTACAGTGCGCATAAAATGCGCCGCGCGATGGAACTTGATCGATGCTACGCAGTGATACAAGTTTATAACACACTTTGGAGGTTCCAATGCGACGTCTTTTTTTCTCTTGCTTTTTTTCTGTTTGCTTCTTATTTACATCGAAGAGTGAGCCAGGTGCTTACGCAACTATATTTTTCTCATCCCAAATGCCCTCGAACAAAATATGTCAGATATCGAGAAAAGTTGCGCTGTCGTCGACGAAAACTTGTCAGTTACGTTCACCAAGTTAAGCCACTGCAGAACAAGAGATTGAAGCGACGCCTGTTCTGTGGGCGCAGTGTCCTTACTTTGAAGAAGACGGTGCATACGTCCAGACATCTAAAGATGGGCACTCTCGCGCTATAAGACGATCGACAGCGAAGCTTGTAATGGGGAATATGTGAGATGAGACACCCACAAGAACTTACCACGCTCTTAGATCCACTCAATGGCGCAGTGAAATTTCGGCCTTAATTATATGCTTTGCGCTTGGAGTCACTTGGAAGCGTACATCGACTGTCCGCGTTTCCTCGGAGTATAGCTCTCTATGCAACGGTGCCGCCCACGCTTTTCATGCGCAGTGCGACGAAATTCAGCAAAATTATCTTAAACTTGCGCGTCAAAGCTTATAGCAAACAAGAACTACCCTAACGACAAACGGACGAATCTCCGAAGGGCGCAGATATTGACAAATTTCAGAAATCTTACCCTCCATAACATCATCAATGTGGCCGGTTTTTCTGCAGCACAAATACATCTTGTCTAAATGATGAGCAAAGCGATATCGAGCCAGTACATTTACTGATGCATCTCATATTGCTTTTCCGTCGGCAAGCTCTATCTCAATGCCTGTCTACTCGCTGCAAACATGCATACGTCTGAGTCGTTTCCTACGAGCCGAATTCAGGGCGACAGCTGCATTTATTGCACATGCCAAATGAAATCCAGAACAAAGCCCTGCAATCAGCTGCTTACGTACTGGCTATATATGCGACTATGTGACAGGCGCTGCAGGTATACGGTGCAGAAGGACGGACGAATGGATGGATGGATGGATGTTATGAGCGTCCCCTTTGGAACGGGGCGGTGGGTTGCGCCATCAAGCTCTTGCTATTGTACTGCCTAATGTCGTACCCAAGCAAAAAAAAAAAAAAAGGAGAAAAAAAAAAAACGCTATGAACTCCCACAACCACATTTTCTGACGTCCTATTGAGAACTTTGCTTCTGTGCGTCTCCGTTTTTTGTCGTTTCCCTACCTTTATTCCACCAATCTTCCAATCACCTCTTACTGATCTCTATTGCGGACATGTTTACTTTTCCCTTGCTCTAGATGAACCCAAGGGCTTCACGGAGGCCAGTGGTGCCTAAATCGACCACCGGGCAGATGTCTTCACATTCTAATAACACATGCACCATCATTTCCCTAGCTTTACCGCAGCAAGCACATGCTTCTTCTTCTTTCTTATATCTCGCTTTATAGGTGCGTGTTCTAAGGCATCCTTATCTCGCTTCAAAAAGTAATGAGCTTCCCTTTGAGTTATCATAAATTGTTTCTTTCCTGATTTCGTTTTTTCCTCTTAAGTAGTTAGTCATGGCAGGTTTCTTTTCCATTGCCGCCACCCATGAGATTATTTCAGCCTCTCTGACTTTCCGCTTGACGTTCTTAGTTGCTGTGTTGCCCACCCTACAGGCCGCATACTTGCTGGTAAGCTTCCTAGTTCTTTTGTTCCACTGTGAATCAATGTTTTTCCTGTACAGATACCTCAACACTCTCCCAGCCCATTTACTTTCTTCCATATTCCTCAGCCGTTCTTCATAATCAATTTTACTAAGAGCTTCCCTCACTTCAAAACTAGTCCAGTCCATATCACCCTGCACAGCTTCATTTGTAGTCTTCCCGTGAGCGCCCAATGCGAGGCGACCCACTGACCTTTGGTTCCCATCGAGTCATGATTGTACCGCCGATTTAAAGCAAACAACCGCATTTACAAAAGTAACTCCTGGAACCATTACACCTTTCCACATACCTCGAAGCACCTCGTACCTATTGTATCCCCATAGCGCTATGCGCTTCATTATGGCTGCATTTCTCTTCCCCTTCCCGGTTATTGTTTTTTCCTGTGTTTCCATATCTATTGCCTTCGTTTATCCATATACCAAGGTATTTATATTCTGTCACCGGAGGTATTTCCTGGCCCTGTATTGCCACCGCCTGTACCCTGTTTTCATTGAATACCACAACACCTCATTTACTAACACTAAATGTCAAACCTAAATTCTTGCCTTCCTATACACAGATATTAGCCAGACATTGCAAATCACTTTGCTTGTTAGCCAGCAACACAATGTCGTCCGCATAAAATAAACCTGGAAGCTGCTGCTCTACTACTGTACTCGCCTGTCTGTATGAGAGATTAAACCCGATATTGCTTCCTTCTAGTGCCCTCTCCATCCTCACCATGTACATCATAAACAGCAGCGGGGATAAATGGCACCCCTGCCTCAGTCTCTTGTTGATATGAACTTTCTGCTCGCTCCTCATCCCTTCCCATTCAACGCAAACGGCACGTTCTAGGTAAATCTCTCTCAAAAGCTGTAGAAAATCATCACCTAAGCCTTCCCCCTCCAGAATATCCCACAAGATGTTGCGGTCTACGTTGTCATAGGATCCTGTAATGTCTAAAAAGGCCACATATAACGGTCTGCTTTCTACTCTTGATATTTCAATACACCGAGTAAGAACAAATAAGTTATCATCCAAACGCCTACCGATAATTCTGAAGCCATTCTGAAGTTTTCCCAAAATGCCATTATTCTCTGCTCATGCTTGCAGCTTCAATTTGATTGCCTGCATTACTAGCCTGTGTATTACCGATGTAATAGTCAACGGTCTAGACGAGTGAATTCTATCTTCCTCCCCCTTACCTTTAAAAATTAAATTAATTCTACTTTGTTTCCAACTCTCTGGCATTCGTCTATCTTTTAAAGTTTTTTCCACTGTTTTCACGAGAGCTTCCTTACTTTTTGGTCCTAGTTCATTAATCAGCCTAACGGGAACCTCGTCTATAGCCCTGTGGCTGTGCGCTTAGAAAGTTTCTCTTCGGCTTTCTTCCAGCTGAAATTTGTCAGCACCAGCTCCTTTTCCATCTGGTTCTCTTTCATGCTCTTTGTTTCTTCGAATACAACCTCGTCATTGCCTTGGTAAGATTCGGCTGTTATTTTTTGGATGTAATTTAAAACCGCTTCCCCTTCCATAATCAAGGGTTCGACGAAAGTTCGTCTGGTCAGGCATGGATATGAAGGGGATCACGGTCCCTGACCAAGTCTGATGTATAATCCGACATTTCGGAACCGCGTACGAGTTCCTTGTTAACGGAGTCGGACAGGAAATCGTCGTCACTTATGTAGCCAGCACGTGACATGACGAACGTGCGTAAACGGCAAACATAGTCCCTGGTGTCCGGTTCATCGTAGCTGGCGTCGATTGTTGTACTTGCTGGTATACCAGTTTGCTTCCATCTTCGTTTAGGATATGTTGTTGTATTGTTGTTGACTTCCTGCCTAATAATTTTATGTGTTTCCAAAATATTCTAGGTGCGGCCTTCTTTTTCGCACGCATTTCTGACAACCAACGTTCACTTTCACCTTTTATGTTTGCTTGCACCTGTATTTGAAGCATAGACTTTTTCTCCCGGTATATTTACCATTTACTGGCCACTTCATCCAGCGGCAACTGCGCCTTTTTTGCCTGCCTATGCTCTCGAGATGCTTTCTGTCATTCGGCGATCGCTTCTCGTATCTCCCTGTTCCACCAGCCAGCAGGGTGCCAACTTGAGGCTGTTTCATGTAGCGCCACAAGTTATAGACCCTCTTAGTGCATTGGGTACCCGAATAGGTGGAGCGACGGATATATTATGCTATACACAGACGTGCGTATAGAGGTGATGCACGGCTACAGACAAGACGTAATTTATACGTCATGTATCGATAGGCTTGAGCGCGACATGCATCAAACATACCTAGCTGGTCATGCTCTCGTATGCACGTGACAGAGACAGAGTGCAGGAGCGCGTCGCGCAGCTACCAGAGGGTACAAAAAGAGATAGAGGGAGGGAGTGCTAAGCCACAATCCCCGCTCGCAGTCGGTGAAGAACTATCAAAATAATATTTACGGTAAAACTATCGAAGAACATTGTCAAAGTGGGCGAATATCTAACTGTTTTGTACTATACTGCGCGTGTCTCTGTGTTTTCTTTCATTCTTCTCTTTAAAATATCGACTTAAAGCGCCGTCATCTTATGCGGCTGTTGCACGGCTATTCTGGGGGACCGTGATTAAGGGACCCTGCGCTTTCTGAAATTATTGTTGAGCGACAGCAATTGCGTTACCACGCAGCTGTTTTTTGCCCTACGCTTCTATTGGGAGCGCTGAGACACCCCACCGAGCCATCGAGGCGAGAAACCCAGCAACCGATCGGCACACGCAAAACGCTTGGGAAGGCATAGCCAAAGAAAGCTTCGCTTTAATGAGGCGCTCAGGCCGCGCCACTGCTCCGATGCTCACGTAAACAAAGACTGTCGCGTCGCCACCGTATATATCCGAACACGGGGCATAGAAGCGCGCTATATTTGGAGATGCACTGTTATGTGTCAAATGGAGCTGCATACATGGCGGCGCGTGGTTCGGCGCTGGTCCGCAAGGTTTCCCCGGCCGTGGTTGGGCTGAGGGCTGCAATGGGCGCGGCGCCGCACAAAGCCCCCGGCTCTCGCCGGCAGCTCTGTGCACGGATCGGTGGGGGGGAATCCCCTCGCATTGCAGACGCCCATCCCGCGCCCTACCCCGGGGCGACTGGCCCTTACCTTGTGATGCGCGCTGGGCACGATCTGCGGACGCATGTGTACACAAGAACTAACCGGCAGATGCGCGTTTCTCCGGCGCTCGAAAGGCGGACGCAATAGCCGGCCGACTCGCGACGATGTTTGGAGACGCCGACTGTGTTGACCCGTTTCTTTTCCCGGCTCCGGAGGCCGTCGCAGTAGAGTCGACGTGAGGTTGACCGCATAACGCGACTCCCGGCCAGCTGCCAGAGTTCGGCAAGAGTCCTTGGCCGTCGCAGCTTGTTGGCAGCTGCACCGCTATTCGTGTACGCGTTGCTAAACAGCTAACGTTTCACTATAAGAACCGGCATCCTCAATTTGCCTGCTGTCCGAAGCAGTGCACTGCTGCATCACGTGGCAGCTATGAGCGCAACGTTGTTATGAGCAGTAACTGGATTAGCTGCCGCGTGCAGGTGGGCTGCCAACTCGTGCGGAAGCCATACGATATGCACTCGATGACCGACGGGCCTGACTGATTCGTCCCGACACTAGTTCGCGACTGGTTCATTCGCGAACGAGTCTAAACGTTCCTTTCACACAGACAATCCCGAGCATACTCGAGTCAATTAAGGTTGAACTCGGTGCTTATCGAGCGCTGCTACAAGTAATTTTCAAGCACGCTCAAGTGCAGACCTCCGGTGTATGCCTCGTGTTTTGATAGTGCTCGAAAAGTTTGGTGCGGATCGTGTTAACTGTCGATCATAAGTGCCCATGTGACAGACGCATATCGTTCCAGTGAAAGCAAACAATGGCTTAACATAAGCTGACGAGAGTGTTGAAGGTGCCGACAACCGATAGTGAAGGAGCGTTATATGGTAGCGAAAGGAAATGCTTGTAGTTTGAAGTACCAGCGCCCGTATTCACAAACATGTTCTGGCGCAAACAATCATGACATCGGACATAGGATTTGTGAAGGTGGCTGGCCAGTAGCAAATAGCATTTACGAACGAGAAACTTCGCGAATTCGGCCCCTACCCGCAGCTGCTAACGTTTGGACATTTCGTAAACTGAACTTTTTGAACTGCGAACTCTTTAGATTAAGTAACCGTGTACGAATTAAGCCAACGGCAGCAGCTGATAGCGATGGCGATAGCACCCCGCAGAAACTGAATACGCGTTTCAAACATGTGTTTTAAATCGTGGAATGTCAGCAAATTTTAATTAGATGATGCAGCTGCGACATTGCCATGCCTTCACAGCACAACCCACCTTTAGCTTCCTAATATTTTTTACACTGCGCAGGCACTGCGATTGACGCATGCACAACAGCGCGACCTTCCACTCGCCTGGGCGAAAGAAGGACCACTATTCAATAAAAACTTGTAGTAAATGACAAAAAAAACATTTAAAAGCGCAAAATCAACAATGGCATCGGATAAAGTTCCTTCATATATATTACAAAAAGCGAACTTAATAAAGAACAGGAAAATAGGTTTGTATTAGGTATACACATACAGTTCAACCGAGACAGAGTGTCACCTCATGTCAACTTGCGCAACCCTTTTTTGCCTAATGAAAAACAAGGGCCCTATTCTCAAAAAAAGCAAGCTCTTGCGCTAGAATAATAAAAGTTCATGACAACTCCTGATAGTGGTCATATCTTTAGAGAAGACAGCCGGCCGATGGCAAAGAGCACTAATATGAACGAAAAGCTTTGGTAATCATACACCCCATAATTTTTTTAATCTATGCGTCGGGGTTGTATCGATCATCCTAAAACACGACTTTATCGCCGGCACCGCGACCTCGAGAGATATTCCGGATGACATATCTTTAAGACCGTTTAAGACAGCATCATGACGAGTCGGAAATTACCGGAGTATCGGCACTGCGTGCAGATAAGGCTGGTGCGCTGTTCATCTCATTAGGCGTCGGACGCTGGTAGCGCGACGAGCTCCCGGCAAAACGCTGAATGACTCGACCAACTCTTCGGAGACGAGCTGCTGGAAACGAAACCGGTATACAGCGCGGTGTACGCGGAGCGGACGTCTTCCCTTTCAGGATAGCGTATGTAAATAAAGTCGGCTGCCAGGAAGCGCGGGCAGGGAGAAAGAAAGAGAGAAATCACTACATTCTCACTTCAGAACCCGAATTTACAAAAAAGAAAAAGAAAATGTTATGGTTGGACTGTTCTTAAGAGCATGGGTACAAGCGACTCCGGATGTTGAAGATATTGTTATCGATGCAGCCGGCCACTGTGGCACACAGCTCTTACGAACGAAAATCTTGTGAATTCTTTTATTATTCCTCAAAGTCACGTATAACCTGTGATAAGTGGGGCTGCAGTGAAGTCACCCACCTGACTAACACCTGTGGATTTATGGTCCGCACCACAGATCCCTGCTGGACTTCATCGAACGCAACAAGTTGTATACATGCACATATGACATGCAGGCATACACGTACGCTTTATGCCGTAGAATAAAACTCCTGAATTAAAAAAAAGGACCTGCGCTCGTATTCAGTAAGAAGTCTTACGCTAGAACTGGTCGTAAGAGAAAATTACAGTCAATCCTGCTGCTGGATATACTATCATTATCGAAGACGAACGACCATGGCAAAGAACACTTACAAACGAAAAGCTTTATGAATTCAGCCCCTGTTTATTATTTGGAGAACTGTTATGCAGAAACCAATATAATTAGCGGTTTTTGATAGTCCATGGGCAATGAGGAAAAGCTTATGGTTCATTTACACCTCATAGTGTTTGTTTATGTCGGTCCCCAAAACGATGGGCGCGGCCTGGGCCGGTATATAATATAAGGATGCTTTTGGCTCGATTCTATTCCTTTCTTATCATCCACCATTCAGAACCGGTCAATGACTGTGATAACGTACACGCGAAGCGGCACTGACGAAGCGCCGCTTCGTCACGTGAGTTACTCAATCTGGGAGACGCTTCTGAGTCGCGTCTGTAAGTCATCTGTTAAACGTCATTTTTTTTCTGAAAGAACAGCAGAATGAATAACCAGCGTCAGGCGAATGATGCCCACACCTGCATTCAGAACGTTCAGGGAAATTTAACACGACCTATTCGTTTACATAGTACCGATAACACACGTAGAGAATCATCACAGAGTTGTTTATTAAGCGACAGAAACAACACTTATTTCGAAAACGCGTAATGGGAGATGTCTCAAAATGCAGAAAAATACGAGTTGAAAACGTTGAGAAAGCTATAGAAACAAAACATATAGTAAACGTTGACACGAAATAGCACTATTACAGCCTCGGATATCGATTGTTATGTAGAAGAAACCAATGGAAATGTTTAAACTAAATTCCTTGAAACTTTGGTTCAGTCACAGATTGCACCAAAAGGAAATGCTGAGGCTGTAATTTTCATGTACACATATAATTGTACCAACGCAGTTTTCATCCTGACGGTCCTCCCCTTTCCTTTGTCGTTCCTCAACACCTCCTTTCAACCGTGCTTCGGGAGCTTCATGACGCCCCAACTGCCGGACACCTCGGGGTTGCTCGCACAAGCATACGACCGCGGCCTCTGTTGACTTTCGCCCTTAAAAGATCCCACAGGGAGGCTTGGACAATGGGCTCTGCGGCTACAAGAGTATTCTTATTCGGTGGTGTATAGGTCTGGTCGCCTACACAAGGACGCCGACTGCTTGTCCCGTTACCCTGTACACACGCCCACCAACATCGACACGGACGCTTCCGCAAGTGTTCTTTCCATTTCCCAGCTTGTAGACATGGCCAACGAGCAACGCCGTGACGCTACTTTGAAGATCCTCATTGACCGAATGGAATCTGCTCCTACTGATCCATAGTTACGGTGGTTCGTCCTCAACGACGGGATATTGTATCGACGCAGTTTTCATGCTGGCGGTCCTCCCGTTCCCTTTGTCGTTCCTCAACACCTCCTCTCAACCGTGCTTCGGGAGCTTCATGACGCCCCAACTGCCGGACACCTTCGGTTTGCTCGCACTTAGACCGCGTGCGCCGCTGCTTCTAATGGCCCGGCCTCGCACGCTCCGTAAGGCGCTATGTAGCTGGTTGCAAGCCCTGTCAACAATGCAAAATGCCAGCAATGCTTCCTGCCGGGTACTCACAGCCGATCGACATTCCACCTGACCATTCTTTCGCGTGGGTTTGCATCTCCTTGGCTCTTTTCCCGAGTCTAGCTCCAGCAACAGGTGGATCGCTGTCTATATTGAATACGCGATACGCTCTGCCATCACTCGGGCACTTCCCACGAGCTGCGCAACCGACGTCGCAGATTTCCTACTCCGGGATATCATTTTAGTACATGGCGCTCCGTGACAGCTCCTTACCGACCACGTCCGTACTTTCCTCTCCCAAGTCATCGCCGATATCCTGCCAAGCTGTTCTGCCATGTTCTGCCAAGCACAACCTGGCTACCTCCTATCATCCCCAGACCAACGGCCTTACTGAGCGACTTAATCGGATCACTACTGACATGCTATCGAAATATGTTTCACCCGACCACAATAACTGGGATGTGGCGTTGCTCTATGTCACGTTCGCCTATAATTCATCACGCCAAGATACTGCTGGCCATTCCCCCTTTTACTTGCTCTTCGGTCGTGACCCTGTATTACCACTGGGCACTTCACTCCCCTTGGTACGGCATTCGAGGACCGAGTATGCCCGCGACGCCCTCGCCCACGCTGACTATGCGCGCCAGCTTGCCCGTACTCGTTTGTTGGCATCGCAGGAATCTCAACAGCATGCTTAAGATCGCCGCCATCATGACATATATACTTTTCACCAGGCTCCCTCGTGCTACTTTGGTCCGCTTGCCGCCGAGTGAAGCTCTCCGAGAAACTCCTTCCGCGCTACGAAGGCCCTTACCGCGTTCTACGTCAAGTGACCAATGTCACTTACGAGATAATCCCCGTGACCTCCGTCATGCCACCCGCGGTTGCACATCAGCTGACGTCGTACACGTCTCTCGGCTTAAGCCTTACTATGCCCTCGCCGATGGCCCCGTCTGAAGAACCGGGACGGTGCTTTTTCTGTCGGGGGTCGTGTTACAGTGGGAAAAGAGGATAATGACGACGACGGTGAAGACGATGAAGTGGCAACAGCCTCTCGGGATTCTCTGCTGCTGTTTATGTACGTCTTGTAAATACATCGCTTAAATAGCTTTATACCCCTGACAATATTCATGAACCTTTCCAGAGTAATCGCAGCGTATGAAGAGACAGATTGGTGCAGCTGTGCTAGTTATTCAAGTGTCACCCTTTCCGCGCCAAGTGTGCGCGATGAACTGCATGGCATGCGGGACGCACGTTCGTTCATCGCATGAGCCGGCGGGCGGACGCGCTATAATATTGCAACCAGGTTAGCCATCACAGAATGCAGGCCGCTTCCAGCCGGATTCATGGCGGGTCAAACGCGCAGCTGTCATTCTGCGATCGGCGTATACGTGTTCTGACTATCTGCGCCGCTTTGTGAACCTGTAACGTCGGTGCAAGCGTTCCTTCGCACGTCATAATGAAAGCGACCTCAAGAGGATGGGGGAGGGTGGGGTAGAACGGTGTCTTCACCAGCGGATTTTTTCGCGCGTTTCTTTTAACGGCGTACATGAATAGGCGATACATTGATCGTTATCGGGTACGTAACGAACGGCGCCACTTCGTTCTGTTTGCGGCGGTGAATTCAAGGGTTGAGGCGAAAAAAGAGCAGAGACGGTGCTGCAAAATTCGGAAGGCTATATGACACTTAAGACTGTTATGGCGCAGAACTTACAAAAAAGCACAAAGGGACATGAACGGGACAGGCGCTGTCCCGTGTTGACAGGGCGGACGCATCTGTACATGTCCTGTAAAGTCTTTCTTTCACCCCTGCCGTTAAACCGCGCATACGTTTTCGAATGATTATAGTCCTGCAGCATGCTATTCGCGCATTTCCGTCGTACAACGGAGACCTTATGAAACAAAAAACAAAACAAACAATGCATACCGGGCACGGGCAGCCCTTCGTGTGTCGACGGTTTGCCTCAGCTTTACGCACGATAGGGCGTAATCGACGACGAAACGCCAGAACTCCGAGGTGCGAGCCAAATCAGCTGACTCGCTCGCAAACTGAACAAGCGGAACTCGCCTCCATCCGGAAGCTAGGACAGCGGTGCCGCGCACTGAACGAACTCGAGGACTGTCGTCCAGTGCGCGACAGGCCGTCTGCATGCGAGGGAACAGCGACGCGCTACGAGAACGCGGCAAGCGAAAATGGCCAGCTCACGTGGTGAAGGCCCGCTCTGCTTTGCCGAATCCACGGAGGCGCGCTCTCGTCGTCGTTCGTGGACGAAGCCGTCGGAGCGGCTGTGCCTCTGAGGAGCCCGGCGGAGCATGTGCAGCGCCCTCGGCGGCCCCGGGCGCGGACCCCGGCGGCAGCTGGGTGTGTGTGTGTGCGCGCGCGCGTACAACACAGCCACTGGAGCGGCTTCCCGCCGGCCGCTGTGGGGGGGCGCTTTGCTGGCCGAGCATTTGGGTAGCCCGACAATGTTTCGGCGACACTGACGGCGTCTGCAGGCGTGACAACGAAAGCACGAGGCTAGAACCGCGGTGCAAGTTTAGAAAGATAGGAAACTGAGGAAGTTGTTAAGGCTTCATGGGTGCACGGAAAGGCATAAAGGCGTGCAAGACGTGGGCGCAAGAAGAACGAGGAGGCCATTTGTGTTGTCCCTCCGGTTCTTCTTGTGTACGTGTTTTGGGTAAGCTGTCCAAAAATACCGCGAACTGGTGCAACTGGCGTGTAAACCGTAACACTATATAGTTTCCGCATGAATATAATCGGAACGGCGCCTTAGAAAACAAGGGAGTGTTGTGCAATAGTTAAGCATGCTTAGCAGAGGCCAAGTTTGGTCGCCTGGTTCTATACGCTCCCGTTGAGGAGGATTGTGAGAGGGACGAAATAACAGGACGAAGCTACTGCGCTGCCCGGGAATGTCGCTGAATTTTCAATAACCGAGCGGCAGGTATTTTTCGGAAAGCGTATACCTCATCCTCACAGCCTCAATTTGTCACCCATGGAGGAAAGGAAAAAAAAAAAAACATGAGACACTGCGCCCGGAAGATTTTCTAAGCTTGAACTGTAACAATAAAAAAATATGCGACATTTGCCGCGGAACCTCCAGTTTCTTAATTAGATGAGAAAGTCGCATAATCACCGCAACCACAACCTCCGCTGTTACGACGGTCAATGTCGATTTTTTTAAAAACATTTTTTTGCGGTTTGTGTTCTTGAGCTCCATTGTGAGCGTAAATAAAGCAGGATTACCGTGTTTTTTCGGTAAACGCGTGCGCTATATTTCGCAATGAAACGGAAAGAGGAAGGGAGGGGGGGGGGGGATGGGGAGGCTTGCATAAAGGTTGCGTACTTTACGAACACACACAAAGGAACAAAACATAACCATTGGGAAAGAGCCCGTGGCACTGAAAAGTTTACTGCCGTACGTCTTAACAGTGACTCAACATGAGGTACGCCGCAACAGGCAAGCGGAAGACTGTATGACTGCTGTATAACAGCGACCTCCGGCGTGATCACGCTATCTTGGTTCCCTCGTCGCCCAGGAGACTTTTGTCCGTTCACTGCTCCATCTGCTCGAGTGGTTGGTCACCTGTTTGGCAAGCGAAGTTTTCAAGTGCACGGTACCGGGAACCCTTGGGACAGTGTAACTTGGATATAGCGTTGTTTTGAGAAGAGATTGCTTGTGGGAAGAACGGCACACCCCTTAGCTTCCTGTGGCTTTGAAGTGGATTGCACCTAGTTTAGTTTTCTTGGTTTGTTCACTTTTTCTTTTTAACGTTTCTTACTCCCCTCTGAGCTCTTAGAAATAAATCCGAACGATCGTAGGTCAGAGCCGTGTCTCACGGTCTTCTCTGGCTTGGACTATTTGTTTTACGTTTTGTGTTATAAACCAACCAGCCTAAGCCGCCATCCTTATCGCTGAGGATAAAGTCGCTTGTGGTCGTGCTCTGAGTGACAAACCACATTGAATTCGAGGGGCGTGGGAGAAGAATGAGATAGACGTAATTAACGAAGTGTATACTAGCGGAGACGCGAACACGTTCGGTGAAGCCAAGGAAGCTGTAGGGGCGTTGACGTGATATGCATGTGGATGCGTGCCACATTCATCGTTAGCTTTCTTCGGGGAAGGCTGCAGAACTGAAGGAAGTACAACACGTGACCGGTAGGATCACTTAGTTGGTGGGATTTAATATTCCGAAGCTGCACTGCGGGCTGTTAGAGACGCCCTGTAGGAGCGCTCCTGGTTAACTTTGCGTGCTTGGGAATCTTTAACTGCACCTGTTTGAGCAGGAAGCATTATCAGGGAAGAGAGGAACCGAGAATTCTTATTACACGCGAACTCTGTCAGACGACTGCAGAAGGCGACGGCACGGTTTTAGTATGGTATAGCCAGTCGGACGGCGATAAATTTATTGAGCTTGAACACGCGCTCACCACCCTTCGTCACAAAGTGTCGCAGCTCTGATTACCGTATCTTTTTTTTTGTGGGGCTCCATCAAGAAGAAAGTATCCAGCCATGTCACAGACGCGAGATTAGCCTGAGGCTCGCATCCGAGTATAGTTCTGAGCAAAACCCGACGACGCTGCGCAACCGTTTCCGCGAATCTAAGTACGACGCTGTGCATTACGCACAAGTTTAAACGCAGTGATAATTCTTTATCTTCGCTGTACAAATCAAAATTGCTCTACCAGATCTGTAAATTATTAGCGATTGAATAGGCACTGATTTTAGGGCACATTGTACACAGCGTGCCCTATGTTACCTTATGAACCTGAACTTAAACCTGAACCGTAATCCTGCAAAAATAAATAAGGAAAAATTAAAGATGAGGAAGAACGTTGGCAATGATTTTCGCAGGCTTTATGTAGCGAAGTGAAAGTTGGCAAGCAAACTATAGCCACCCTAAAGCCAGCTCCACTATAGAACACGGAACATATGTGTCTCTCTGCGATGCAAGCACAATCACTTTGTTGTGGAAATTGCGCATTACGTCGCAAATATTCAATACCGGAAGCGGCCTCTTCTCTAACCCAGCATTAAAAACATTTTATCTCTATCTTCAGCTGATGTCGACACACGTCCACCTCGGGCCCAAAGCTTTGCATGGGCCCTGCGCCGGATGGAATGACGCGTATGCGCCGACGCAATGTCGCGCTCTCGATTTACGATTTATCGTCCGCGTTGTCGCCGCTTGTTCTTTCGGGTGTCGCACGCAAGCGCTGGGATCGGCTCTCCGAATAGGCAACGGTGGGAAAGAGAGGAGGATGGGTCAATTCAATTGTCGTGCCGAGCTTCCGCTGCAACGCGATACTCTCTTCCTTCGTCTGTCTTCTTACTCAGCGCGCATGTTCACTTGGCCTCATGTCACCCGCTCCCACTTTCTCCCCACAACTCGAGCCCCGTCTCAACGCGCAGCGTCCGCAGCGCGCGTCTCGCTGCGCCGCCCCATCGATCGGCTTCGCAGCGCGCGCACGAGCGGAAGCCGCCGCAGTGCATGCGGCGGCCGGGTTTCTTGGCAGAGTGCTGCGCCGAAATAAGAAGAGCAGCATAATCTGGGCCGCGCCGAGTTGGCAGTGGTGCGCTGCTGGCCGGCCGAATCGATGGTCGCCCACCCGCGCCCCTTCATGCCGCTGGCTCGATGCGGCCGTACAACGCCGTTGCCCTGGGAAACACGAACACACACTCTGCAAAAAGCTCTCTTCGCCAATAAGCGCGGCCTTGAGCTTTTGCCTTGCATCTTGATCTTTTTTTCTCCCCCCCAAGCCCGTACAGATGGGTGCGCTCTCTATTACGGCACTCGCGCCTTCCTCCACTGCTCTCTTTTTTATGTTTCCGCTCTGAGCGCGAGCGGCCGGCGTCGGTCGAGTGAGTCGTTCGGACCGTGTCGTGCCGCGGGTGATGACCGAACCAGTAGAGCGGCGCGCGCGGGTCCCGTCTGCGGGAGCTTTTTTTTTTTTGTCTTTGGACGTTGGTACCGCTCGTGGTGACGCCCTTTCGTACCTGCGGGCTATCATTCACTTTGCGCTGGTACACGCGTACGCGGTCGAAATGAACCAGGTGCTACCCACTGTAATCGGCGACTCTGATGACGCAGGTGTGGCTCCTTGAGGTCGTAAGGTTGTGTCAGTCAGTCAGCGCGCTCGTAAGGATATAGCTCCGCAGTCACTCCCGCAGCAGCCTTCTTGTTCACAACTACCAGCATTCTGTGACTTTTTCTTCGCTACTATACGGCGTCGCCCTGTTGATGTCACAAGTGACCTTTTGCGATCACCGCTCGCTACCGTCGCTTGTTATTAAGCTCAGTCGGCGACGCTTTCACAACGAACCACTCATCGAGACCCTCGGTGCGGCGGCGGGGTTCGATAATTAATTCCTATTCACAGTCGTCTCGACTCGTATGCGTGCTTGATTCCCGAAGGCTATAGACGTGCACTGCGCGTACCCCAATCTCGGCACCGAAATCACAGCCTTATTGCACAATTTCCCGACATTTCTTGCCTGCGTCGCATTAGAACTGTAATCAGCTGTACATTGGCCCGCCATTAAAGCCACAGTGTCTTGTTCCCGGACCTGCGCTTAACTGGCTGGGCTTCGCTCGACTTCTCAGTGTACTATATGCATTTATTTAGACAAAATAAAACACGCTGAAAATAATATGCGGCAGGCGTTTTCACTACAACAAATTATTCAATGACTGAAGAATGATAACGTGAAGCGAAACAAACTCAATCGTCTTAATAGCTGCGGTGCGATCAACTACACACAAAAGAAGACCAAGAACAAATAAAGAGAGGTCACGTTTATCAAAGCTTATGCGCATTAGGGAAACTAATTCCCCAAAGAGATCACCAAGAAAAGCCTCAAGCAAAACAATACAAACGTGCGCTAGATATGAAACAGCCCATGAGATATACAAGATACGAGAAAATGAAACTGGCACGAACAACAATTAAATCCAGAAAAAATAAAACAAGATAGAACATAATTTTTTGCATATAGTGTCTCAATACTAATTGACGCAATATGGCTTTCATTCAAGGACACTATTAAGGCTCTTAGAGCAAGTCGCTTTCGACATCTCCATTTATCATGCAAGTAATTCATGTTATCCACCCGACGAGGCAACTGCGTTATTTGTCAGACGCTTTATTCTTTTTTTTTTGTAAGATCTGGACCCGTATTCCTACAGAGACACAAAAATACTCTTATATGTTAGCGCAGTTCCTCATTTGGCGGCTTAGGGCACCTCCACTCAGGATAGTCAGAGTTCAATTTCTGCTTCCTCTGGACTTCCAGGCAGACGATTCTTCAAAGCGCCTTCGTCGCCGTCCGGCAACACTTTGCACTCAGGGAGGCCAATTTAGGAATACGCAGGTTTATTGGAACAAAGCAGGATACATTGACTAGCGGCGGCCGATTATCGGCTCGCTCGCTTCCCCTCCTTTCGCTCATGTGTATACCCACTCTTTTAAGTACCCTTGCGAAGTGGGGCGGAACCGTTATTTTACCTCTCCTGCCTCGAATTCTACCAATAAGTTCCTGCACATGCCACGTCTTTTCAGAGTAGGTGGGACCAGCGACAATCCGCACTGTGACCACTCCTTTTTTCTAGTCCGGTCTTTGCGACACACGGCCCAACACTTAAATGAACGGCACATATGGCCCTCTTGCTCGAAGTTCACACACCTCGGTGCAGCTGGCCCGGTGCAATCGCATGCCCCGCGCACACATAAATCGGCCCGCGAGCCACTGACCCCGGACATGCTGCATCATCGTACTCGCGCGCGGCGTTTCCGCAGGCCTCCCGTTACACACGTATGCTCGAAGGAGTAAACTGTCCATCTCCCACACCGCAACAAGAATGCCGCCACTCCCCGCAGCGCCTGTGTTTGTGTTAAGCCCGCAAGAACGCACGCATGTACGCTGCTGAGCGACATGCGTGCGGTGAGGCGGCTGCTTGGCCTCTCGTTACATACGCTTGCCCGTGAAGTGTCCATATATCTTGGGCGCTGCGGTGGAAGTGCGCCATCCCTGCCTCGAAGAGCTAGCGCTGTTCCAAGAACAAAAACGACCGTCGTCAGCGAAATAATAAACTACCGGCGCGATCATCATGCATGTGGCCCCCGGGCTTTCAATGCATGCAAGGCTGATTATGTCAGCCAACCTAACTGTGATTAGTGAGGTAACGGGACAATCACGGGGTTTCTTGATGGAACGAAACCCGCCGGGGTAGCCCAGTGGCTATGGCATCGCCCTGCTGAACTCGAGGTCATGGGTTCCATCCTGGCCGTGGCGCGGCCGCATTTCGATGTGGGCGAAATGCAAAAGCGCTCGTGCACTTAGGTTTGGGTGCACGTTGGAGAACCGCTATTAGTTAAATTAATACATCATAAACAGCCGGAAATGGAATTATTTGACGACGTAGGAATGTCTGGGTAAGTAAATGAACTACCCTGCATGGCGACCTCCAATAGTGATGGTAATATTTCACGTGGCCCATAATTCCTTCATCAGTGCAAGGACGCTGGTGCCCGCTTTTGACTCTGAATGCTGCGTGCCCTCTCATGCTATGAAATAAATGCTTGTATGTAATGAACAGGCTGCCATATTTATATTTCGAAATTGCAGGTCTAATGGGCGTGAAATGAACTTTCACGCATTACCTCAATCTATGAAGCCATTATTTACAGAGAGTATAGTATAGTGCCCCAACTGAATAGCTTTTACTGAGTTGGCGCTTGAATGAGCTATAGTTCGCAACTCTCCTACGCTGTAAAACATATGTAGGTGCTCAGCAATGTAGGCTTAATTTGCACCAGCACTTACACTATAATTTCATCACTGCACATCAAGAGGTGCACAGCGTTCGCATCCCTCTTTCCAGGACAGACGTTGAAAGGTAGCTTGGTCACCTGGCACGAAAACTCTGTTCAACAGAGTGTAACACCCCAAATATAAGGCGCACCAGGTTACACGAACTGAACCCTTCGCCCCACCTTCAACCTCCATCCAGGCTTCACTGACGTGTGGCACTGCTTCTATATACCGGCTGTGGTTAGGAGTGGCTGTCACGAAGGCTTACACTGCATTGATTGGAATGGCTGGCAGTGCTGCTTGCGACGTCAGCGGGAGCGAACATCGAACATTTATTGCGCCACTATCGTCGATTTCTATCACTATCTACCTACATCTAGCCCATTGCTATTTCTAACACTATCTAGCCCATTGCGACGACTGGACGATCGGGCGTTGTCCGTGCAGGCGATACTTGAAGACAGTCTCCGTCGCTCTCCGGCCCACAAAGCTGTGAAGGCACTTTTGTGTTTCTTGAGGGCGATTGGTCTGTGTGAACGCCTTTAGCCTAATGAGACCCTCGGCGCGCGTGCGCGAACTCACCGCGTATTTCCCCCCCCCTCCCACTCTCTACCTCATCTTCCTGTTCCCCCTTTCCCGTCCTCCAGTGCAGAGAAGCCAACCAGACGCATTTCTTGTTAACATCCCTGCATTCTCTCTCTCTTTCCTCCTCCTCGCCACTGCACAGCTTCTGGCCAATGAAGGAAGCAGACTGTACCTATGTGCACCGGGTAAATCAACATTCTTCAACTTGAGAGAATGCAGGAGAAAAATGTAACTGCATGCAGTCACCTTTCAACTCCATCATAATATCACAGCAGAAAACCAAAAGCTGCTGGGAAGTAGCAAGAGGCGTCAGGACGGTTTTTATATTCTTTATGAATTCTCCAGCCTCTGACTATGCTAGGCTATAGACCACACGAGCAGTGGTTATTCTATAGATACAGGGAAAAACGGCTTTGACTGACTGTAAGCTAGAGGATATCTCAAGGAATATTTCACCCTCTTTTAACCGGATTTCTCGTATTTTCCCGAAAACGGAAGACAACACAGAGGCATTATGACTTTTCAAGCTGATGATATTACTGATTGGTCTGTTCCGAAAGTGAAAATCAAATGTTTATTGTTTGTTTGTTTAAATGCTGCTGTATAAGAAACCAGAAGCATGCAGCGCCTCCGCGTACATGGACAAAGAAACAATCTTTTAATGTTTGATAGGGTAAAAACTGATTTTCTTTGCATAAGCACAGAGCTAAACATGCAACATCGTGTGGTGGGTTCCCATGTTGACGCTGCTTCTGGGATTTTCATGGCAATTTCGTGGTATTCGAAACGCACTTCATGGCTGCTTTTCGTCGTCTGTCACAACGCAGCTCCCTTTGTCAAATCAGTGCCAATTTTCTCAAAATCTGGTGGCAGTAATAGGACTGAACTTCTTTCATACAGTTCGGCATGAATATATCATATCCGCGGGGGGGGGGGGGAGTAAATATGTTACGCAACCGCTTCTTAGTTAAGTTTGAGGAAGATTGAATGGATGGTGCAATATAAATTATGCACAAAGGGTCTGAGGAGGATATACCGGTTATGCCATGATTAAACGTTAAGATACATATGTATCCGCTTGGTCCGTACATCTTTTCGAACGCTACGCACCTTACAGTTTAAAGAGGACGAAGTGTAACGATGTGAGAAATTCGTCACCAAGTTAAGTGGAAACGAGGCAAATAAGATGGTGGGGATAATTATCGTGACGCATATCAGGCCGCCTGCCAGCGAACGGCGTTAAAAAAGTGCGGTGCAAGCCCTTTGGTGACTCGTTCAAGTGCTAGAAATTGCACCACAGTTGGGGTCAGCGTGGCATTTTCCGTGTTACAGTGTCATTAGATATACCTAAGTGTTTAGTTTAATCATACCGTTCGTATTAGAGCAATCAATCGATCCTCTCTCTCTTTCGGTAATTGTGCCTCGCCTGGTTGCTTTCGTGAGGTGGCTTTATTATAATTATTTTATTTCGCTGCACTCTCACCAACGCGATGCTGGCGTGTCAGGTCCTAGCAGCCAAAGTGAGTAAAATATTTTCGGTTCTCCTCCGATGCCCCCGTTCTCGGTACAACTGTATAGTCACACTTTCTACAGTTGAAACAAGGAAAGGGACAAAGTATAGTAGTCACCGACACTCAGTGGTGCTTCGTGAAAAGACTATGCCGTCGTGGTTGGAACGCCTCGATTAAAGGAAGTGATTGTTTCATTCGGCAGCAGACGGTCTTTGCCCGCCATCCTTTACTTGAGAACGCTTAGCATACAATGCCAGCAGCCTCGACCTTCCGGAAATCTGACTAAGACGTCTGCAAGAGAGGAACGCTCTGACCAGACGGCTATATAGTGCTGCCCGCGATTAGGACGGCGATATCTGCCACTCGTAATGGAGCCAGGCTCGAAACAGTTCTCGAGTTGGCCTGCTTTCCAGCCGGACGAGCTGAATCAGAGAAAACAAGCACTTGGATTCGAGAGAAGCGCTCTTCTTTCTGGCCGCCTTTCATCGCCGCGGCCATCTTATCGTCGCCATGGAACAACAAGCTTACGCGGGCGTAGTACTGAGGCTGATGCGTTTAATTCTCAGCATCGTTATCAGTCTTTCACCACACCGACGCGCCTTTCTCGACGATCAGACCTCCGACCGGAAACCTTGACGAAACGAGGGGCCCCATTTATGGGACTCATAACACGAGTGGACTCGCTACGTGTAAACACTGAAATCAGCTCAGCTCTGCCCTTGCCGTCGTTATCTATACGCACTGTGCTACGCGCAGGCTCACAGGTTCAAAGTACGAAATCTTGCGACATGGTGCATTCGCCGACTAATTGTATACTTTCTTTCTTTATTTGAAGAAAGAAAGGCGTTACGTGTGTACCAGCAAATATGATTTACTTCTGAAGGTTCTCTGGTTCTGTACGCGATCCGTGGTTAATCTTCATATATAGTCGGACCTTCTCACAAAAAAAGAAAAGAGAAAAAAAAAGAAAAAAAAAACTCGGCTTCAGCGTACTATCAAATAATCAAATAGTGGTCGAGAGGGGATAGGGACATTTTATAATGACCTGCAGTGCGCGCAAGAGCGCTCTTTACGACCTTGCGGATGTCGTCTTAAAGGTTTTCACGCTGTAAGAGTGCCTGAATATCAGCCTGAATAATAGCTCGGTGGCATCGTTGTTGGTGCTGTATTCTGGGCATCAAAATTCAGGCAACTTCCTCAAGTGGTGGCTGCATTTTATCCGGACGGTTTGCTTGTGGCGCCGCCAAACATGCACGCAAGCATTACGGAGTGCAGAATACGTATTGAGAAAGCCTCTGTTACGTACGTGCTGTTCAGGACTGGCACTCGTCACGGCGGTACTCCCTTCATCACGCCGATCGCTATCATAAGTGACGAGTGCCTCAAAACGGCCACATTGCAAACGCTCTCGCGTAAAAGAAATTTTGTGAATACGGGCTCATGAGTTTTTGTTGACGTACACAGAGACAGAGAATGAGACAGGAACGTTTAGAAGAAAAAAAAAACAATAAATGGCAATCCCTGAGGTGCTTACCTTGGGATGCCTATAGATTTACTCTCGTATTCATAAATGCATCCTTAACTTGAAGCCCATGCTTGGCTTAATCCAACAGACGCCTGTCGTGAACGCGCCGAGGGAATTGAAATGAGAGTCTTATAGGCACGTCCACGCCAGGCGTCATTTCGATAAACTCAAGCATGGCCTTCAAGATGCATTTCTGAATATAGTAAGTCTATTGTTTTCTCCTCCTCAGCTAATCCGGCAAGCTGTCGTAGATGGCTTTCCGGTGGACACGGGATCCCTCTGGGAAGTATCCCGTCCTTTAATGTAACGACTGAAGTATGTAGCCCAGCAAGGCAGATGTTTCGCAGTGCGGTTAGGCCAGGACACGATAGGAGGTGGTGCGCTAGGGCTGGCTCACCCGTGATGTACATGTTGAGATACATGGAATAGAAGCTTTTTTTTTTTTAAAACTCAACCGCTGTCCCGTATGGTGAAAACTTATATCACTGCGACTTGGTTCGTGACACATATTCGCTTCGTAATCTCCATAACCAACTAGCCGTGGCTCAATAATCGGCCGGAGAATAATCTTTATTAATCGGCAACCTTATTTAGGCAATATACAAGTCACACTTCCTTATTCAAACACATGTGGAACGCACAATCGGTCAGATTAGACAACAGCTGGACTGATTAGAATGACATTGTTTGCACTCAGGATATTAACTTGGCCGACTGTTGAAAGAAGCATGTTGATTTAGCGCTTTTAGCGCTTCGTTTGTTTTCCCTACAATTGCCGTAAACTGGCAAAACGAAAAAAAACAAAATGAAGTACCCAATTTACAACTCACTAAATGCAGCAAAAATTGATAACGCAATTATGTAAACCGCATTTATTACAGTGTTTGAAACGGACAAACATTATGTTTATACCTTAACCGCGCGCATTAGTTTAGAAGCACGGAATTATCCTTACACTAGACCGGCCCAGGGATTAATAGTGCAATGATGAACTTTTTGAGCAGTATACAACTTACGAGACAACTTCTCCCAGAATACGCGTCCGGTTTATTTTTGATGAGACATCCAGGAAAAATTAGACAGTGTGATTCGTCCGTTCTGGCATTTACGCGCAAATGATTCAGCGCTGCTTGCACGCTATTGCTTACCCATGCACCGCGCGGCGATTATAGGTAGTTTTTTCCTCGAATACCGCACATTCCAATTTTTCCTTTAATTGCCCATTCGAAGCCAGAGAACAGCGATACAGTGACTAAGGTCGCGAATTCGTACGCGACGTTAAGTTGCCACTGGTGACAAAATCGGCGCCATTCTCTTAGAGCATGCGCTGACTCATCGCCTTGCTCCTGTCTAGGTCACGTGTCATAAATCAGCAACCATGGAGACATCCGCGCTGTTACCGCGGATGCCCTTGGAAAACAGGAGGTGATAATGTTAAGTAGTAGGGACATGACGTTTCTGACAATTTTTTTTACGTTAGGACTAATTATGTTAAGTCAAGGTCAATACCTTCTAAACCATAAAAAAAAAAAAACATACTGGAAAGCGTCGGAGCGCCCTGAATAACATAATGTACCACTTGTTCCTGCGAACCAGTTTTGGTTTCGATACGCAGGATGTGGATGCGTCATGGCGTCAAGATACATTGGCTCGTTCCGTTCCTGCCATAGAGTTAATATAACCAACTATATATGCGGCACAGTATGTAAACTTAGAACACAGCTCAATAAAGGCGTACTGCATTGGTGTGAGCTGACGGCGGCGATAATATCTTTTTTGGAAGAGGGTGGCATGTGTGGAGAGCGCCTACAGAGGAGTTCCGCACCACCAGATGCACGGTCCAGCTTTCCCGTCGCGCTGAAAGTGGGTCGCGTGTGCTTTTTAGACGAAGGCTGCACGTTCTTTGTCAGGCCTGGGGGTGTATTCTGAGACGATCAGTTTCGGCAGTACTATCGCTTTCGCGTTACGTACAGTACAAGGCGCGTTGTATAGAGTCGAGCGGTTTTGCTTAACCAACCAATCAGCTCAACCGGTTTTGATCAACCAGCCAATTAGCGCTCACTGAAAGTGATAAGAAAAGAGCAGATTGGGTGAGGGAACAAACGCGAGTTAATCACATCTTAGTTGAAATCAAGAAAAAGAAATGGGCATGGGGAGGACATGTAATGAGGAGGGAAGACAACCGATGGTCATTAAGGGTTACGGACTGGATTCCAAGGGAAGGGAAGCGTATATAGCAGGGGGTGTAAAAAAGTTAGGTAGGCGGATGAGATTAAGAAGTTTGCAGGGACAACATGGCCACAATTAGTACATGACCGGAGTAGTTGGAGAAGTATGGGAGAGGCCTTTGCGCGGATGACATTAAGAAGTTTGCAGGGACAACATGGCCACAATTAGTACATGACCAGAGTAGTTGGAGAAGAAAGGGAGAGGCCTTCGCCCTGCAGTGGGCGTAACCATGATGATGATGACATTGATATCTCAGAAAGTGACCGTCCGAGAATGCGTCCCCTGATGTGTGCTATCTTGGTCTCACGCCAGTTTGAACATCCTTGCGAGTCTCATCCTGAGCGCGAGGTTTCCATTCCCGCCCTTGGCGGGCGCATTTTAATTACGACCGAATGCAACGGTTCCGGCACACGTCAAGAGGCCCGTGTGATAAAAGTAATAAGAAGCCCCCGTCTGTTCTTATATCACCCTGTCATAACTTCGTGTCGAACGTATACAAGTTTGAAGAGAACGATAGAAATCACCGTGGCCTGTACTCACAAAAGGCTCTTACCAGGCACGTACCCAGGATTTTTTTTCGGAAGGTAACCCCCCCCCCCCCTCCCCCCAACCCAAGGTAACTTTTCTATAAAAATGAGGTGCGGGGGAGGGTACCTTTACTAGTACAAACATAAAGACGCATAAGCCCGCAAAAGGGAAATGAAATAAGGTGTATCTCCCAGGTACGCCTGTGAGACGCACCTCTCCTTTACGTGACGAACAGGGAACCACATCAAATGTTCTCGCGCAGGAAAGAAGCGCAGGAAGAACACTGCCAAGAACACGTACACAAGCGAAAGCCTAAAATAAAGGTTTCTGGTAGTGCTTCTTGAATTGGCTCTGGAAGAATTATATAGAAATATATATTGCGGAACAATCACAGTTCTTTTGAATCCATCGTTTACGGCTCTACCATAGTGCCGAAACCGACTCGTATTGTTAT